>NC_088376.1:97285454-97598409 GCF_037993035.2 Macaca fascicularis
GTAACAAATTTTGTTTTTGTTTTACCTCACATACCTATTATTTATTTGTGGTGAGACATTTAAACTCTATTCTAGCAGTTTTTCATGTGGTGTGGAATACGTTGTTATTAACTACAGTCACTGTGTTGTACAAGAGCTCTCCTGAACTTACTCTTTCTAACTGAAGTTTTGTATCCTTTGACCAACATCTCCCCAAAACCCCAATAACATGTTTTTTAAAGTTAAAGTAATTTGGTTAAAATAGCAGTGAACATTTCTTACCTTATCAACTTTTGTAACTTTTCCCAAAAGCAATACATTTGTACTTCACAGATAATCTAGAAATTTATATTAAAAGAGAAGAAAATAAAACCACCAGTCTCTCTATATCCAGAGATAGGCATGATATATGTATGATCTAAATCCTTCATCCTTCTAGTCATCTACACATGTTAGATCACCTGGTATCCATTATTGTGTTGCTTGCCTTTTTTCACACTTTGTCATGAATATTTTTACCTGTTCTTATACATTTTAGTATACAACCTGTAAAGGTTTTAAGTGTTCTATTGAATAGTTTTATCATAATTTATTTAATACCTTCCATTATTAGGAGTATTATATTATTCCCAGTTATTTTTGTTTTAAACAATTATGTGACGAAATCCTTGTAGCTAGATTGTTTTGCAGAGTACTGATTATTTATTTAGAATTAATTTCTCAAACTTGAATCTTGGGTCAAAAGATATTTACATTTTAAGTCTACGGATACCTATTGCCAAATTGTACTTCAAAAAAGATGCAGCAATTATTTAGCCATCAGCAGTATAGAAGAGTACCTATTTTGCTATACCCTTTCCAAAGGGTGCAACGTTCTTGTCTGTGAATTGCTTGTTCATTAACCTTTTCCTCCTCCTCCCTCTGCCTTATTAGTATGTTTATCTGTCTACCTTGATAATTTTTGAACTCACATTTGTTCAAATTAGTAAAAGTGAATTTTGCACTTCATTTTTCTAATACTTTTGAATTGAGGTGTTCATAACACAAAGGAAGATTTGCTTTTTTTTTTTTTTTTTTGACAGAGTCTTGCTCTGTCACCAGGCTGGAGTGCAGTGGTATGATCTCGGCTCACTGCAACCTCCACCTCCCAGGTTCAAGCGATTCTCCTGCTTCAGCCTCTCAAGTAGCTGAGACTACAGGCATGCACCACCACGCCCAGCTAATTTTTTGTATTTTTAGTAGAGATGGGATTTCACCATGTTGGCCAGGATGATCTCGATCTCTTAACCTCGTGATCCGCCTGCCTCAGCCTCCCAAAGTGCTGGGATTACAGGCATGAACCACTGCGCCCAGCCGAGACTTGTTTTCATATTGAACAGACTACAGATTATGTATATAGATATAGGTATATCAAGGTGAAGCTTTACAAAGCCATTTAATACTGTTCTGTGTAGCTTACTTTATTTCTTTATACATCTCTATTTACTCTATTTCTTATATGTTGCCTTATTGATCATCATTCAGAGGCCTGGAATAATTAATACTTTAGTTAAAGTAAAGCATGATATTGATCTCAGTCTACTTGTCTGACTTATAAATTATTCTTTAATACTAGCCCATTTTCTCTTTCACATTTTTAAAACATATTTTTAAGGTTTGCAGTAGATGGCAGCAGCAGAAAGCATTCTTTCATTCAACTGAAAATGTCATCAGGCATTTTGAGGGAACAATACAAAAGAACTTGCCCTAAATGTGAAGAACTTGTAATGGAGGCAATTTCAGAAATATCAATGTAGCCAGGCGCGGTGGCCCACGCCTGTAATCCCCGCACTTTGGGAGGTTGAGGCGGGTGGATCACCTGAGGTCAGGAGTTCAAGACCAGCCTGGCCAACATGGTGAAACCCTGTCTCTACTAAAAATACAAAATTAGCCTGGTGTGTGTGGTGGTGCATGCCTGTAATCCCAGCTACTTAGGAGGCTGAGGCAGGAGAATTGCTTGAACCTGGGAGGCGATGGTTGCAGTGAGCCAAGATCGCATCATTACACTCCAGCCTGGGCAGCAAGAGCAAAACTCCGTCTCAAAAAAAAAAGAGAAAAGAAAAGAAAAGAAAAATAAATATAAATGTAGCATGAAATTGGTGACTATTTTATACCCCAACTAAGCAGTGAGCTCCAACAAATAATCTCCTGGGGAAAATGGATTTAATTTTTCAAATATTGCATTGTTTACTAATTACAGTATATTTTACTGGTTTTCTGGAATTCTCCTTTTTCCTCCTACCTCTCTTTATATTTACTTACAGTGAAAGCCACTTCAAGGCACCAGCCTCTTTTCTAGACAAATGGCCCTTTGCAGATGACCATTTATTATGGAGCCTTGAGTAATTTAATAAACTAAAAATACATGCTCAGAAAATGTGGCCTTTTTAGGCCCCTGCTTCCATTTTGAATGATCTTCAATGGAGCTTCATTTTGCTCATTTTGAAATTTAGGCTCAATACATCTCTTGAGTATTTGTAATAATTTTCTCTAGATCATAACATTCCCCCTAAAGTTAGACAAGCATTTTCTGTAATTCACTCATGACAGGAGCAAGCAACACTACCACAGGGGACCTATGGACATGTCACTTTTCTTTCCAAACTATACTAACAGGTGGATATTCTGTCCCATAGACCACGAGGGGTGGCTAAAAGATAGGCCTGGCCAGGCATGATGGCTCACCCTTGTAATCCCAGCACTCTGGGAGGCCGAGGCTGGTGGATCACGAGATCAAGAGATCGAGACCTTCCTGGCCAACATGGTGAAACCCTGTCTTTACTAAAAATGCGAAAATTAGCCGGGCGTGGTGGTGTACACCAGTAGTCCCAGCTACTCAGGAGGCTGAGGCAGGACAATCGCTGGAACCCGGGAGGCGAAGGTTGCAGTGAGCCGAGATCGCGCCACTGCACTCCATCCTGGCGACAGAGCGAGACCCCATCTCAAAAATAAATAAATAAATAAATAAATAAATAAATAAATAGATAGATAAATGAAAGATAGGCCTAGTGGTTATGGGTTTTGAAAAGAAAAGAGGAGCACTTGGTACTTTGGCTGGTTGAAAAGCTAATGGTGTTTTCAAAAGCAGAGAAATCAGATTGTTCTGAACTAGGAACAAGCAGAGGCTATAAGCATATGGTACTGTAATCAAAGGCTTCCATTTCTACCTATTCTTTTTAAAAAAAATTTTAGATTCAAGGGGCACATGTGCAGGTTTGTTACATTGGTATATTGTGTCATGCTGGGGTTTGGGCTTCTACTGAACCCATCACGCTAATATTGAACTTAATACCCAGTAGATGGTTTTTCAGTCCTTGCTGTCCTCCCTCCTTTCCTCAGTGTCTCTTATTTCTATCTTTATGTCCACGTGTCCCCATTATTTTGCTCTCACTTATAAGTGAAAACATGTAGTATTTAGTTCTCTGTTTCTGCATTCATCCATTCAGGATAATGGCCTCCAGCTGCATCCATGTTGTAGCAAAGGACATGACTTCATTCTTTTTATGGCCGTGTAGAATTCCATGGTGTATATGATCTACCCAGTCTTAAGACTGTCTCAAAATAAAAAAGAACAGATTGAGATTCAACTAACTGAAGATGGTCTGGAGTGGTTTTCAAAAATTGTATTTTGGAGTGAAGAATTTTTTTACCCTTAATTCCATCCCAGCCCAAATTCTTTGTGTGAGATATATTAAGGAAGGAAACTTTCCAGTTCTAGACTGTAAGCTTCTTCAGGGCGGGGACTGCGTATTTATCATCAGATCTCAGCTCAGTGCCGGCACATACCGAGTGCTCTGAAGAGTTTCCTGAATGAATAAATGAAGTTAACTGCCTTACAGTGACTCTTTCCTTTCATGCCTCCCTAAGACTCCCCTTTTCCTTATATGCCCTTAGCTTGCTGTGTGCATATGGTGCAGTAGGCAGGAATTCTTCCTGCTCCACCAGGACACAGCTTAGAAGAGAGGTTTCTGGTAAAGAATGTCTATTGCTGGTTAGTCAGCATAAGGGAGACCCGAGGCCAAAGCCTTCTGAGGTGGTTTTTAAAAGATTAAAGCATCAAAATTTTCCAGGCCACAGAAAAATAGAAATTTTTATAAGAATTTAAAATACATTTCCAGACCCTAGCATATTTTATTAGGTTCAACAGAGCACTTATGAATTGATCCAAAGATTCTCGAATCATATATTTCCAAAGCACTTCTGTTGTCAGAACTGCTTCTGTGACACCTTTTTTTTTTTTTTTTTTTTTTTTTTTTTTTTTTTTTTTTTGAGACGGAGCTTTGCTTTTATTGCCCAGGCTGGAGTGCAATGGCGCAATCTCGGCTCACTACAACCTCCACCTCCCGGGTTCAAGCAGTTCTCCTGCCTCAGCCTCCTGAGTAGCTGGGATTACAGGCATGCATCACCACGCCTGGCTAATTTTTTGTATTTTTAGTGGAGACGGGGTTTCACCATGTTGGTCAGGCTAGTCTCAAATTTGCGACCTCAGATGATCCACCTGCCTCAGCCTCCCAAAGTGTTGAGATTACAGTCATGAGCCACTGCGCCCAGCTTCCTATGACACTTTTTTGACCATTTTCACTTATATCTTGTTGGATCTCTGACTATAATTGCTTGGGTCCATGTTTCTTGTTTGTTCATCCTTGTTTTAATCATACTATATGGTATGCTAGCATTTTCTCTTATGTTACGTTTCAGATACTTTTGAGACAAAATATGTGATTTTCACACCAATCAGAATGGCTATTACTAGAAAGTCAAAAAATAACAGACTCTGGCAAGGTCACAGAGAAAAGGGAACGCATATACCCTGTTGGCAGGAATGTAAATAGTTCAGCCATTGTGGAAAGCAGTTTGACAATTTCTCAAAAAGCTTAAAACAGAACTACCATTCGACATAGCAGTCCCATGATCCAGTATACACTCAAAGGAAAAGAAATCGTTCTACCATAAAGACACGTACATGCATATAATCATCACGGCACTCTTCACTGTAGCTCAAACATGGAATCAACCTTTCAACAGTAGACTGGATAAAGAAAATGTGGTACATATACACCATGGAATACTACACAGCCACAAAAAAGAATGAGATAATGTTCTGTGCAGCAACATGGATGGAGCTGGAGGCCATTATCCTAAGTGAACTAATCCAGGAACAGAACACTAAACACCACATGTTCTCACTTATAAGTGGGAGCTAAACATTGAGTACACATGGACAATAGACACCAGGGCCTATTTGAAGGTGGAGGATGGGAGGAGTATGCAGACTAAAAAACTACCTATTGGGCACTATGCTTATTACCTGGGTGATGAGATAATCTGTACACCGAGTCCCCATGACACACAATTTATCTGTATAACAAACCTGTACATATATGCCTGAAACTAAAATAAAAGTTTTTTAAAATCTGATTTTAAAAATTCTTGTTGGCTTTCCTTTAGAATTGAGGACAGTTTTCTATGTCCCAGGATTACTGAGTGAATGTTAACTGACTCTGTCAAAGAAAGAGGCAGTATTAGTGGTCACTGTTATCCACAGATGGGATGATGTCATGCAAAGAAGATCCCAGGAGACTGGTAATCAATTCCTGGCTCTGCCATGAATTCCAAGACTGTGGACAAATCTCTGAACTTGTATTTATTCATGTGTTAAAAAAAGGAAGACAGAGTAGCTTGAGTTTTAAGATTTCTCCCAGTAGGCCAGGCGCGGTGGCTCACGCCTGTAATCCCAGCACTTTGGGAGGCTGAGGCGGGCGGATCACGAGGTCAGGAGATCGAGACCATCCTGGCTAACACGGGGAAACCCCATCTCTACTAAAAATGCAAAAAATTAGCCGGGTGTGGCAGCAGGCACCTGTAGTCCCAGCTACTTTGGAGGCTGAGGCAGGAGAATGGCGTGAACCTGGGAGGCGGAGCTTGCAGTGAGCTGAGATCACACCACTGCACTCCAGCCTGGGCAACTGAGCGAGACTCTGTCTCAAAAAAAAAAAAAAAAAAAAAAAAGATTTCTCCCAGTATCTTGTTTCTCTGAGTAATTAATTCTCAGAATGTCTAAAGCAATCATTTACTGATCTCATTTAATAAATAGCCACGTAACACCAAGTAGCAGGATGTATTAGTTGGGATATAGAGTAAGTAGCAGCAACAGAGTCTCAAAAAATTTGGTCCCTCATAAAAGGAAGAACACTCATAATTAGCAACCCTAAAGCAGGCAGATAATTTAGGACAGATAGACAGCTTTGATTCACTAGAATATTCAAAGCTCAGGGTTACTTCTATTTGTTGTTCTGCCATTGCCTAGGGTGTTGTCATCATCTGCATAGTACAAGTTGACTCAGTGTGGCAATGGGGAAAGAGAGTCCAGGGCAGCAGCTTCATCTCTAAGAAAACCCAGAAGTTGCAAACATCACTCACTCACATCTCATTGACTAGAACTTAGTTATGTGGTCACATGTACAGCCAGGAAAGTACAGAAATTTTTAGCGGAGTAGCTATGTACCTACCTAAAACTTTAAAAGTAGGAGTGGGGGCCGGGCGTGGTGGCTCACTCCCGTAATCCCAGCACTTTGGGAGGCCGAGGCAGGCAGATCACCTGAGGTTGGGAGTTCGATACCAGCCTGACCAACATGAAGAAACCCCATCTCTACTAAAAATTCAAAATTAGCCGGGCGAGATGCCGCATGCCTGTAATCCCAACTACTCAGGAGGCTGAGGCAGGAGAATCACTTGAACCCGGGAGGCGGAGGTTGCAGTGAGCCAAGATCACACCACTGCACTCCTGCCTGGGCAACAGAGCAAAACAGTCCATCTCAAAAAATAAAAGTAGGAGTGGGGATCAAGGATTCTCTTACCTAAAGGAAAGAGGAAAGATTGGATACTGGAGGACAATCTCTACCACTATACCTTCTGTTATAATTTTAAGCCACTAAAACAATTTTTATTTTCCTATTTATTGTGTTTCTTGTCTAGTAAAATAGGCTGAGATCAGGTTCTGTGATTTATCCGTATGTGTATATAAACCAGCATATGTTAAGTTATCTTGAACATAGATGGCATGCATTAAAAATATGTATGCTTGATTTATATATTGATGTTCAGAGTATCTAAATCAGCACTGTGGCCAGCCCCCTTCCTCACTCCTATATTCTCCTGGATCTACTTATTACTTGTTTAATGAATGCTACCTGTATAGCTTTAATTCTTAACCTAGTTGAACAGACTAGATTGGAACCTATGAAATAAAATTTTAAAAATGCAATAGAAATTGGTCGATTCAGGGCAGGTTGCTGCTAGTAACGACTACTATCTTTTACTACTTGATGTAAAGATATTACTATTCTATCTTGGAGTAGAACAATTACACGTAATGAAAAACCAAGAGCTTTCCAATGCGGCTTCATTATTTAATTTTAAGTGTATTTCCTGGACATAAAGTATAATTACTTTCATGAGTACACTTTAAAACAGAGTTTTTCCCTGAAAGATTTTTGGGTTCTGCCCCTTCTGTCCCCTTCATCAGTGCTAATAGTAAAGAGATGACTATAGTGCTGGGTATTGTTAAAAGAAAAACTTCAGCCAAATTAAATTTAAAGGAGTTTAATTGAGCAATGAACGATTCGTGAATTCAGCAGCCCCCGGAATCACAGCAGATTCAGAGACTCCAGCGCAGCCATGGGATGGAAGAGGATTTATGGACAGCAAAAGGAAAGTGACAGTACAGAAAATGAAAGCAAGGTGCAGAAACAGCTGGGTTGGTTCCAGCTCGGCATTTGCCTCATTTGAACGTGGTTCGAACAGTTGGCTACATTTGATGGGCAAAACCCAGTGACTGGCATAGGTGTGGGCTACAGTCGGTTTACACCTCCACTTGTTACAGTTTACGATGTACAGAAAAATCTTTAGGCCAAACTTAAATACATAAAGAGGCCGCTTTAGGCTAAATTTGACTTAACAGTGTGACTCTACATAGTATGGACCTGTTTATGGATGGTTATATAAGGCTCATTTTAAACACTGACTTCACAGTTTACTGATTCAGTGTTAATATCTTATCATCTTTAACTTCTAGTTCTTCACTTGCTGTACTCACACACTGTAATCTTACATTAGAATGAAAAGTACTAATTTGTGCCTTGCCAGTTTTACATTTGATATGGACCTTGGGGGAATTGTCCCTGCTCTCTCATATCCAGTTTCCCCAAATCCTTCCCCTTCAAGGTCTACCTCCTTATTGAAACTGACCATAACCACCCCCGCCCCCACCCACCCCAAATGGTCATTCCATCAAAAAGAAGAAAGACTTAATTCAAGCTCTGGGTAAGAGAGTGGCAGTGCAGACTGGGGCTAGTAGAGCAAACTGCAGCATTAGACCAGGCTGTGTTTGTGTAAGGACAAGCCTTTATTCCCTTCACAAGTGTGCCAACTTGCCAAAGATAAGTAAATCATAAGAATCAGCTATCGTCTGGTCTAGGAAGAGTGGCTCTTGGCCTTGACTCAGCCTCACTTCACATTCCCAGAGCTCTTGATGAGCCTCAACTTGAGGCATCTTTGTTCTTGTCATATATGTCTCCAGGGGACTTAGATGTTTCCCTAAGGGACGGGACATATCTATCTGCCAAGGGTCTGCTCCTACCTCTCTATGTCAACAGAGGGCAGCAGAGAGCACCACCCAGTAGCCTAACCTGTAGGCTTCAAACCAGGGCAATAGCAATCCAAGTGCCTAGGGAAGCAAATGCATGGAGAGTGTACCCGTTGCCCCCATTCATCCCGTCCCTTAGGGAAACATCTAAGTCCCCTGGAGACAAATATGACAAGAATAAAGATGCCTCAAGAACAACACAGGGACTGTTATAAGCATGGGTGGCAGGGTACTAAATGTGTTGCTGTGTGTAGGATGGTCCCATGCAAGGAAGACTATTCTTGCCCCCAAATTTCAGTTACCTTTCTAGTAGTATTGTTTCCCAAATTCAGGTACAACATTCCTGTCTGCCCCACTAATTTAACATCTACACCATTTTGTATAGTTACTCATCTCACCAAAGCTCCTTGATACTTAGGGATTGGCTTTTTAATCTTTGCATTGCTACTTCTTAAAAATTTATCTTTAATTTTACTCATTGGATGATGAAAAACAGGTCTTTAAAGGGGGAGGGTTAATGGGTCACGGATAGAATTTAAAAGTATAGTCAGTTTTCAGTAGATAACAGATAAAAGCTATATTAGATGAGCCAATCTCCCTGGGGCCCTTATTTTCTTACATGTAAAATGGAACTAACAACTACCCTATTTTAAAGAAATGTGTAAACTGTAAAGTGCAGTACAAGGTCATTTACAAAGAATGTCTAGGACCAGATTTGCTCCCAATTATTATTTCTGGAATTTAGGTATCTGAACTTCCAAAAGAGTGCAATATAATGAAGATACATTAAGGCCGGGCACAGTGGCTCACACCTGTAATCCCAGCACTTTGGGAAGCCGAGGTGGGCAGATCACTTGAGGTCAGGAGTCTGAGACTGGCCAACATGACGAAAACCCGTCTCTACTAAAAATGGAAAAATTAGCCTGGCGTTGTGGTGCACACCTGTAAGCCCAGCTACTCGGGAGGCCGAAGCAGGAGAATCGCTTGAACCCAAGAGACGGAGGTTACAGTAAACTGAGATCACACCACTGCACTCCAGCCTGGGCGACAGAGTGAGTGAGACTCCGTCTCATAAAAACCAACCAAACAAACAAAAAGCAAAGAGAACTCAGAATTGACTTTAAAATGAAAGTCAGAAAAAGGATAGGTCACAGGAAAAATATGATTTTATAACCTTTGAATAGAGAAAAATAGAAAAAAAATTAAGAGATTCAAAGTTATAATCTGTCAACCACAGAATAAGAATAACCTATGAGAAAAAGCATGAAATTCAGAAATATAAAATATATGTTTAGTTATAGTTTTAATTATGAGGTTATTAAGTAACATAACTAACATTGTTTACCATGTTGAGGTGCTATGCTATACCTATAATTACTTCCATTTTGCAGTGAGTCACAGAACATTTAAGTAACCTTGCCCAGGGCTTCAGAATTAATGTATCTTAAAGCCTGGATGAATTGAGATAAACGGTAAAAAGATTTCTGTGAAAGTCACTGACTTCAAAATATCAAAGATAGAGCTTGCTGTTGAGAGGAAATATTGGGTCTTTAAAATGTTGAACTTTTGATAATGACAAAGATAATAACAATAAAGTGTAAACACCATGTAAGAGTTAGAATGTAAGAAGTGTAAACACCATGTAAGAAGACAGAATTTGAAAGTTAATCTACCAACATATTGAAATTATTAGTGTCAAAAAAGGAATTCTATAGTACAGGGAATCTGATTTTAATTTGGTTTTATTGAATAGGATGAAAGTGAATCAGTTAATGACATTGTGTTAATAAGGACTCTTTTGGCTGCAAGTGACAGAAACCTGTATCAAACTGGTTTAAGTTTGTGTCTTTTTTTAAAGGGAGTGGGGAGGAAGGGATTGATTGGCTTATGTAATTGGGAGGTTCAGCAGAGTAACTGGCTTCAGACAAGACTGAAGTTAGGAAAAAGGCCCAGTGGCCTTTTTCAGGAATCTGTCTTCTTTCCTTTATCTCTGGTCTGCTTTCCTCTGCCCTATATATGGATGGAGACGACAGCCCTCTGCCTACTTGTCCTTACAGCTAGTGTCCTGATGAAACAAATGTTCAGCCCCCACCCTATCAATAGTTGTCAAACATCCTGGGGATGACTCGGATGATGCTTATTGGCTGGCTTGGAGGATGTGTCTATCCTTTCACTAATTATTACGACCAGGGAGTTGAGTTGACCAGCCTTGTGCCATGTGGTCACTCTTGGAGCACTCTCCATATGAACTAAAAGTAGGGGAGAGATAGTTCTTTCAAATGGGGAAGATACAGAGGCAGACTTTATGTATGTATGTATGTACGTATGTATTGAGATGGAGTCTTGCTCTGTCGCCCGACTTTAAAAGGCAGATATCCACTACTCTGATGTTTTGGTATTGAATTCTGTAACCTGCAATATGTGGCTAAAGTGGAAATGCCAACTTGTGTCTAGCTAAATAAGGGGAGAAATTAAAACAGGATCAAAAGAATGGAAGTTAGACAGTTAAGAGGTTTTTTGTTTTTTGGTTTTTTTTGTTTTTCTCTCTCTCTCTCTCTTTCTCTTTTTATTTTGAGCTCTAAGAAAGTAGTATGAATTCTAGGCCAGGTGCGGTGGCTCACGCCTGTAATCCCAGCACTTTGGGAGGCTGAGGTGGGCGGATCACCTGAGGTCAGGAGTTCAAGACCAGCCTGGCCAACATGGTGAAACCCCGTCTCTACTAAAAACACAGCAAAAATTAGCTGCATGTGGTGGCGGACGCCTGTAATCTCAGCTACTTGGGAGGGTAAGGCAGGAGAATTGCTCGAACCCAGGAGGCGGAGGTTACGGTGAGCTGAGATCATGCCATTGCACTGTAGCCTGGGCAACAAAAGTGAAACTCCATCTAAAAGAAAGAAAGAAAGTATCAATTCTATGTGGATGAGTAAAGTAATGTATAAAGTCTTCTTTTCTCTTTCAATGTATAAAGTACCTTTGCAAATTCAGTATATTATTTTTAATCCTACAAAGGTTCGGTTTATGGTATTTTGCCAGAATTTGTATGTTATGGAATGGTGTATTTTGGGGATGGTAAATATTTTATTAATTGAGAAATCTGTCTGCTTTTGATTTGCTTCAGTACATTTGCGTTATCAATGAGAGAAGAATCTTACATCCCTCTGTGGCAGTTATCCTTTTGATAGGAATAACACATTAAAGCTTCATTAAGCTATTAAGATTTATTCTGAATAGCGCATAATATCATAAGCAATTGCTTTTCTCCAGCTGGATAGATATTTTATTATCCTTTAATAAAAAATATTGAATAGTTAAGTCCAATTAACTCACGATATTCTTTAAAGTTTGCCATAATGTGTACCTTTAATATAAAGATGACTGTAGAATTTTAACATGAGGCTTTAATCTTCTTAAAAGTTTACAGATATGTATTTAGTGCAAATTTTTATTTATAGCGTACCTTTTCAAAAAGAGTTTGAAGTGCTTATCATAAAAAAATGCATTTAATAAGGTTAACAATAGAGTAATCCAACCCAAAACAAGGACGAGAAAGCAAGTATGCATATAAATATATAGTTTTGTGCTTAGCTTATTTTAAAGCATATGAATTTTAAAGTTGGCTCTGAGCTTCCCAGCAGCAGGGTCGAAAAAATGAAAATTCAGTGGATTACATTGTAGTCATCTAAAAGGTAGACAGACACCTAATAATTCTTCAAGAACAGAAAATTTTTCCTTCATATTAAGTTGTAAAACAAATTCCTCATATGAATTCCTTACATGGAAGATATCATTCAAGGTAATGGACAACACAGAAGCAATATGAATCTTCCTTATAATAATTTTTAATAAAAGCAAGACCATAACACTCAGTGATAGTTATTCTGCTAAGGTGTATTAGGCTTATTATATTTAGATAGCAGGTAGCTTTCTGATGATCTCCCTTGACAAAAGGATAGATTTGAGTGAGCTTATAAGGATGTTTTCCCTTAGATGTTTCTTAAAAATCACTTTCTCAGCTAGGCATTTAATGGGAGCTGGACAGGGAAAAAATGGCAGTATAATAATAATCTATTGAGGTCTTTGAATATTGAAATTCAGTTGTTGACCAAGGCTCCATATACTTTGGTGTGGAAATAGGGTTAACATTCTGATATGAAAGTGGAGAATTCTGACCAGTATTCCCAACTAGGAGACAGACTGTTTTCCAAATTAATTCACATCATTTTATACAAGCTACGTCTTTATGTAGAAAAAATGTAGCTGCTTTTTAAAAACAATGAATAGAGCTCTTGATCAGCTAGCATAACTACCTGAAGATTCCCTGGATCTGTTTCAGAACCCCAAAGATATTCCCCAACCACCTGAAGGAAAATGACTTGGATGAACTTTCCTTTGGAAATTGGGTCACGAATAGATATTTTTAGAATTTCCTGAAAAGATTTTGTACTAGTCTGTGTTCACGCTGATGATAAAGACACACCTGAGACTGGGCAATTTACAAAAGAAAGAGATTTAGTTGGACTTACAGTTCCACGTGGCTGGGGAAACCTCACAATTATGGCGGAAGGCAAGGAGGAGCAAGTTACATCTTACATGGATGGCAGCAGGCAAAGAGAGAGTGAGGAAGATGCAAAAGTGGAAACCCCTGACCGTGGGGATTATGGGATTATAATTCAAGATGAGATTTGGGTGGGGACACAGAGCCAAACCATATCAGATCTGTTCAAGATTTATTATAAGCAAAATAAAGATGTTGTATTATTTCCTATGGTTCTGATTCCTGGATCTGCACAGTTGTTGAAATTTCCCTTGTTGAGAGAGTAGCAGAATCTCAATAACAAAATAAAACCAGCTACCAGTATCATTTACTGAGTATCTTCTGTATGTAGATACTGTGTGCAACTCTTTACATGTGTGATAATATTACTTTAACCTTCACACAATAATATAGGCTATTATTGTCCCCATTCTAATAATGAGAAAACTGAAACTCAGGTTTACCTGAATATCCATAACTAATAAGTGGCAGAAACAGGATTTCAGCCCAGATCTCTTTACCAGCTTTTAACCACTACACACTGTTGTCTGTGAAGGAAATTTGAGTCTCCATGTATTAGCATTTGAGATCACTAAACTCTTTCTTTTTCCTGGCATTTCTGACAAAAATTGCCCATGGGTCATGATACTTCGGACTTTGATTCTGGCTTAAATGAGTTGTTTTGCTTTTTTAAAAACACATTTTTTCATCAAAAAAACTCCAAAACTAGAATAGCTTATATTTTTATAGCAGAATTTTTGTACCTTAATTTCTACCTATAGATTTTTATCTAATAATTAGTTTTAAATATATTCGTGCATAACGAGACTAGAGTCATTTTCCAGTTATTACTGAAGTTTGAGGAGATTCATTTGGTTCTTAAAAGAGCTTACTCACCTTGATAATGGCTTTGCAGTCCTCTACACTTAGTATGCCCATGTACTGAAATTAAAAATTACTTATAATGTTGGAACTTGGCTTGTTATCTCTAGAGTTGCATTGTTCCATACCATAACCACCAGTTACATGTGACTATTTTTGGAGTTAACTAAATTTAAATCACTTTACATTAAAAATTCACTTCCTCAAGAACACTAGGCATCTTTCAAATGCTCAGTGGCCACATGTGACTACTGTGTTAGTGCAAATTATGGAACACTCCGTAATCACAGCAAGTTCTCTTGGGCTGTACTTCTCTAGAGTATACATTTTTCATGCCTCTATCTCCTTTCCTATCTTCTGCTTCTAAAATGATAATGACTTCCTCCAAGACTGAGTTCTATATCTTCCATAATTTGATGAGACAGCTTATCTTTCCAATGATTTCCCATGATAGCTGACATGGAGGAGTCTTTGTTGGCCTAGCTGATGTTCCTGTGGTATGGGAAGCATGCTCACCCAGGCCAAGTTTATCTTACTAAAGCGGCAAGTCCATAAAGCCAGCAAGTTTTTATTTTCCAGGTTATATATTGAGCCAAGAATCTTAGGTGACTGTTATTAGAAGCATTTATAGACCTTGTTTTGTTGAATTGCTTCAGAGACTACTCCCATCCCTAGTAGACTTATTATTAGTAATTTTGTTGCTATCAAACCTTACAGAAAACCTTCTACAACAGCTTTAGCCACTTTGTTTTGTTTTGTTTGGAGAGGGAGTCTTGCTCTGTCACCAGGCTGGAGTACAGTGGCGCGATCTCGGCTCACTGCAACCTCTGCCTCCTGAGTTCAAGTGATTCTCATGCCTTAGCTTCCCAAGTAGCTGGGATTACAGATGTGCCCCATCATGCCCAGCTAATTTTTGTATTTTTAGTAGAGACAGGGTTTTACCATTTTGGCCAGGCTCGTCTCAAACTCCTGACCTCAGATGATCTGCCCACCTTGGCCTCCCAATGTGCTGGGATTACAGGTGTGAGCCACCACACCTGGCCAGCTTTAGCTGTCTGTAAAAACAACAACAACAACAACAATAACAACAACAGCAACAAACAGCTTTATTGAAATATGATTGATGTAGAAAAAGCTGTAAATATTTAATGTGTACAACTTGGCTGGGCGTGGTGGCTCACATCTGTAATCCCAGCACTTTGGGAGGCCGAGGAAGAAAGATCATTTGAGCCCAGGAGTTTGAGACCCACCTGGGCAACATGGTGAGACCCCATCTCTACAAAAACTTATTTAAAAATTAGCCAGGCATGGTGGTGCATGCCTGTAGTCCCAGCTTCTCGAGAGGCTGAGGCTGGAGGATTACTTGAGCCCAGGAATTCGAGGTTGTGAGCCATGATCGCACTACTGCACTCCAGCCTGGGTGACAGAGAGTGAGACCCTGTCTCAAAAAAAAAAAAAAATATATATATATATACACACACACACACACACACACATACAACTTGATGTTTCTTGGCTATCTTATTGACGTAGTCCACAAAAAGTTTGCCTCTTTCTATTAGTCTGTACTGTTTTGGAAGAAAAAAATGTTTTTTATAAATCTGATTCTTTTAATGTATCCTGGTTGGCTTTGGTCATTGTTAAAATAAATAGAGATGTATATTCTTCATCTTTCCATTTGCTCGTTCTTTTTTATTGTTATTATTTTTTGAGACGAAGTCTTGCTCTGTCGCCCAGGCTGGAGTGCAGTGGCGCGATCTCGGCTCATTGAAAGCTCCGCCTCCCGGGTTCATGCCATTCTCTTGCCTCAGGCTCCCAAGTAGCTGGGACTACAGGCGCCCACCACCACGCCCGGCTAATTTTGTTTTTGTATTTTTAGTACAGACGGGGTTTCACCATGTTAGCCAGGATGGTCTCGATCTCCTGACCTTGTGATCTGCCCACCTTGGCCTCCCAAAGTGCTGGGATTACAGGCGTGAGTCACCACGCCCGGCCTGTTCGTTCTTAAATAATGTGGTTCACTCAGGCCTACTGGACGTGTACCAAAACCGTATTTGCCTTTAGCACTCCCATGTTACCTAAGTAAACTTCTTTGGCCTATGTTCTTTGTAGTGACATTCCATAATAAGCTCCTTTAGAGAAGTTTGTTGGCTATGCTGTTTGCCAACAATATTCTATTGCTTCAGTATATACGGTACACTGAATACCTTTGCTGTGTGTAAAATAATCCTGAAAAGTTTTCCTTTTCCAAATGAGCTAAGAAGTGTACAATACTTACTAGTGGTCAGGTTTAGACCCTCCAGAACCACTTAGAAACAGGCCACCACTTTCCTTCTCTCACAGTTGTGTAAATAATCTGATTGAGAAATAGAGCAGATCTCTGTTCAGAATGTTCTTGGTCACTGGACACCTCATAACTGAGGCTTTATATTAACCACAATTGTTCTAGTTTCAAGGATTTGAGGCCATTTCCCAAGTTCAGAAAAATCATGGTCAGTATTTGTCAAGTATTAGTCGTTGTGAAGTGTAGTGATGAGGAGTGGGGACAATAAATATATTCATTTCCAATTTTGCATAACTGAAAAGTGTAAAAATAAAGAAGAAAGAGATGCTTTTCGAGTGAATTTAATACAGCTGTTTTTGCTGTTAATAATAAAACATCTTACTGAAACCAAAATTTGCTCAAAGTTTCATTAAGCACCCTTTCGGAGCTGTGTCTCAATCGACTGCCGGAAGTTGAATAAACCAATGAGGAAACACTGTACACTACTTAAAAGTAGTAGTAAATTTTTCTTCCATATCCACTTTTGATACATCATGAAGGTCAGCAAGATGTTACCGCTGTACAAAACAGCTACATTCATGCAATATTATTTTCCATATGCCTGTTTTCTTAGTTACTATTGTTCCCATGCATTCTTCCTGACAATTTTGCTTTTACAAGTCGTGGTGGGCAGGGCATACATGTCCACTAGTCTGCTAGTTTTAGAAATGGTTTTCCTGACTTTGATTTGTTTTTATCGCATCAGGCATATTGCTGAGCAGTAAGAAAAGGGTTGAAGAAAAGAATTCTAATGAATAAAAGATGGGATTTCTTCTATATGCATTTTTGTTAGCCTTGATTCCACCGAAATTCTATTTTGATTCCTTCATTCAATAGCAATAATAATTTTTTATGACTATCACAGCTTGAAACACACATACACACACACACGCGCGCACACACACACAAACACACTCTCAAGCTGCCAGTCTGTCTTAAGGCAGTGGCAGATGCCTGATTGGCGGGCTCTGTTTATTCTGTGACCAGATTCCTTCTAAAAGAAGGAAGGCCATGTCTGCCTGAAGCCTATTGGCCAGGCCTACTCTGGGCCCGCCCCTCTTTTTTTTCATGGCACACACCACAGCGAAGTCTGTGCGGAATCCTAAACCAGCCCAATTTACATCCATTCATGAATCTGTGACGTCAGCAAGCCTTTGGGCTCCTTTGCGGTGGGCTGGAGGATTGTGTGGGTGGAATCCCCCTCCCCTTTATTTTTCCAATTCTGCAAGGCTTTTAAAATTAACCTTACATCTTTTCAAAGCAAGAAAATGGAACAGCATGTGTAGGAATTCTTCGTTGTTGTGAGTATTGCTCTCTGTTTTTCCTGTTTCATCAGCATTTATTTCACAAGGACAGAGAATGTGTTTGTGATTTGAGGTGATTAGAAAGCTGATATTATTGAGGGCGACACCGTGAGAGAGAGAGAGACAGAGAGACAGAAGCGGAGAGAAACCCGAAACCCCGTTACAGCTAGGAGCCTCTGAAACTGACAGCTGGTTTTCCTTTGCTTGTCTGCCTGCTAGACGTGGACATTTTTCATTTACGGTTCTGCACGTTACCTCGGATGCCTGCTTGGCTTTCCTTAAAGGGAGATTTATTTCTCTGAGAGGTGATGTGGATGGTATTAGCGGAAAAGCCCAGAACACCAGAAGGGTGCTGAGAAAAGCGGGGCCCGCAAGACAGAGCAGGTTCTATCCTGCGGGGCACTAGTCTTCCTTGCGGCCGTTCTTTCTGCGGTTCCTCACCCTTCACCTTGCCTTTGTTTCATATTGTGTAACAGTCAGTATCTTGCGATTGCAATTTGGGGAAGATGAATACTTGTTCAACCATTTTTCAAAAGCTCTTATGACGGGAGCCATAGTGGTGTATTTATATATATTCATAGCTCTTCTTTATGTCACTCTCTACACTTTATTTATAGTGTCAAAAACCTAAAAAGCTGCATTAGAGGGAAAGAGGGAATTATCCTTACACCTGAGTTTTTCAATATCCTCTAATGAAAACTAAGAAGTGGTTATGTATGTTCCACAATTATATTGCATAGAAATGCACACGAGTGTTTTCCTAAGATGAACTTATTAGCTGAAAATAGTTTATTCCACTGTGTTGGGGAAACATGGAAAAGTTCTGACATGTTCTAAGTGTGAAGCTGGTTTGATAGTTTGCTACTGCAGTTTTAACAAAAAGTTAGTATTTGTAATTGAATTTGTTTTTCAAGGGTCTGGTTTATTCTGGTGAAAGTTGTGAGAGTAAAGAAGAGGGATGTGACACTGTGACATGTTCTGCCCCTGGGGCAGCTCCTCAACCCGAATAATCTGACAGCATTTTCCAACTGCTTCACTTTGAGCAATTTATATGCCTGTCTGCAGCATGTACCCAGGTGTTCTTTTTGGTGAGAAAGCAAAATGCCTGATATTTCTTATAGTCTAGGCTGTCATGTTTACCTTGTAAAATCAATACTTAATTTTTAGATTTTTCCATTATCTTTTCTCGTGAAGCAAGACTTCTAAATTATGGCTATAATATGTTTTGAATTGTTGTTCTTAATGAATCTTCCAACTGTAAACTCATCTAATTTCAAACTTATCATACCCGAGGATGTAACATTGTCTTTTGTTTCTCATCTTGATATTACCATCAATCGTTTTGTATTTCTGAGTACATTTGAACTTGCTGGAGTAATAGAGGGAGAACCTCTGCCTGATTCTAAATCAGATCTTTGTCCTATACTCAGACAATTGTGGTTTCATATTTTACTATTTTTTATTTGCTGTGTTTAACAAATGAGATAACATTTTGGACACAATATTTGTAAACACCTTGACTTATTTCAGCATTTTCCTTTTGTGTATACCTTCAGCGAGTTTGTTGAAAGTAGCAATTTCCAAGTAATTTTAAATTATTGAAGTCTACTAGCTCGAAAGATCAAATTCTTGGGATATTTTTAAAATGTTGTTTACATAATCCAACTCATCTTAAAAAATGTCTTTGATGCACATTTTGCCAAAAAAGAGCCTAATTTCTGTGAAAGAAATACTGTATGTACTTTGGATTTACTAAAGTAAAACTGTTCCTTTAAGGCACAGAGCAGATATAGAATCCTCCTCTCCCCCCACTCCTAGTGACTGTATTCTACATTATATTTATCTTCATGTATAGTGTACTTGTAGGGAAAAAAACAATAACTCTTAATTGTTTAATATCAAACAATAAAATCCTGTGTATCAGTGACTGTCAATAGATGGCTTTCTGTTTAAAAATTGAAGCTACTCCAGAAGTAGGAATTAATTTATTTAGTAAACAAAGTCAGTCAAACCAGAGCCATGTCCTGGGGAACTGTCAAAAGAATGGTTCCTAAGGGCCAGAGGCCACATCCACTGGTAGATGACAGAACAACCATACTTCGGATGACAAAACCGGTCAGTTTGGTTTGCACTGTGTGCCTATCCTCTTTCTATGTGCTTCAGCTGAATTAATTGCTTGGTGAGCTCAAATAATTCAAGATAACCAAGATGACCAATTCTGCCAGGTGGCAGCCTGATCTTGCAATTTTGATTAAAATAAAGAACATTCCCCAAGAACACTTTGTTGCTTAAAAAAAAAAAAAAAAAAAAATTCAAAAAATACCACACCCTTGTTCTCTGCTATTATTCTGTAAGAATATGGGGGAGAAAAAAAATTGAGAAAATGCAGTCTTTGCTCTGAAGGAATCTAGAAAGTAAAATGCCAGAAATAAACTTCAGTATTAGAATTACCTTTGGAACCTTTTTCCCCTCCCTCACCCACAGCCTCCACTCACCTCTCCTCCCCTCCCCTCCTCCCTCCCTCCCTCCCTCCCTTCCTTCCTTTCCCTTTCTCTTTTCTTTTTTCCTATTTAATGGTTTTTAGTATGTTCACAGAGTTGTACAATCATCATCACAGTCAATTTTAGTACATTTTCATTATCACAAAAAGAAACCATATACCCATTAGCAGTCACTCCTCATTTCTCTTCACCCCCCAGCCCTAGGCAACCGCCAATCTGCTTTCTCTATATATAGCTTTGCTCAGTCTGGATATTTCATATAAATGAAATCATACAGTACATGCTCTTTTGTAACTAGCTTATTTCACTTAGCATAATGTTTTCAAAGTTTATCCATGTTGTAGCCTGTATCAGTGCTTTTCTTTTTATTGTCAAATAATATTACAGTGCACCATATTTTACTTATCCATTCATCAGTTGATAGATATTTGGGTTTCTGCTTTTTTGACTATTAGAAATAATGCGTCTATGAACATTTGTGTACATATTTTTGTGTGAATTTGTTTTAATTTCTCTTGGGTATACACCTGGGACAGGAACTGCTGGCTCATTATGATTACTATATGTTTAACATTTTCAGGAGATGCCAAATTGTTTTCCAAAGTGGCTGCACCATTTTACGTTCCCATCAGCAACATATGAGAATCCAGTTTCAGCACATCCTCTTCAACACTTGTTATTATCTATCTTTTTGATTAGAACCATCTTAACAAGTTTGAAGTGGGATCTCATTGTGGTTTTGGTTTATATTTCCCTAATAACTAATGATGTCAAGGATCTTTTCATGTGCTTATTGGCCATCTGTATATCTTCTTTGGAAAAATATCTATTTAGACACATTGTCCACATTAAAAATTAGATTATCTTTTATTCTTGACTTGTAAGTTTCCTTTATTTATTCGGGACACAAGCTCTTTATCAGATACATACTTTGCAAATATTTTCTCTCATTCCATAGGTTGCCTTCACTTTCTTGATAATATTGTTTGTGGTATAAAAATTTTTAATTTTGATGAAGTTTAGTGTTTATTTTCTTTTGTTGTTTATGCTTTTGGTGTCATATCTAAGTCGGCTTTGCCTGACTCAAGGTCATAAAGATTTTCTTCTATGTTTTCTTCTAAGAGTTTTATAGTTTTAACTCCACATTTAGATCTATGATTCATTTTGAGTGATTTGAGAAGGAGTTCAACTTTATTCTTTTGAATCTGGATATCCAGTTGTTTGAGTAATATTTGTTTAAAAGACTATTCGTTCCCCCATTAAATAGTCTTGACCCCCTACCAGGGAACTTAAAAAAAAATACTGATGCTATGATCCCACCTCCAGAGATTTACATTTAATTGGTTTATGGTGGGACCCAGTGCTGATGTATTTTTAAAAAGCTCCCCAGCTGATTCTAATGTGCAGCCAGGCTTGAAAACTATTGACATGCAGGGTCTTAGAAGAGAGACAGACTTTCAGAATCAGGCGAGAAAATGAGTGAAAACAGAATTCTGATATGAAAAGGAGGGAAGAGAGGAAAATTGAGAAGATTCATACCAGAAAGCTTGAGTTTTCTTGTTAATCACTGAAAGAGTGAGGGTATCATTGGAAGTTAATGGAATTGTTAAAGAGGAGGAGCTAACATTTATTAAGCACTTTCTACGTGTCTGTAAATTTTTTTTATTTTTTTAAACAAGGTTTCCCTCTGTTACCCAGACTGGAATATAGTGGCTTGATCACGGCTCACTGCAGCCTCAGCCTCCTGGGCTCAAGCTGTCTTCCCACCTTAGGCTCCGAGTACCTGGGACCACAGACACATGCCACTATGGCTGGCTGTTTTTTAAATTTTTTATAGAGATGAGGTCTCCCTATGTCGCCCAGACTGGTCTCAAACTCCTGTGCTCAACTGATCCTTCTGCCTTGGCCTTCCAAAATGTTGTAATTATAGACGTGAGCTGCTGTGCCCAGCCTACATGGCTATAAACCTGTTGGGAGCTTTTAGATAAATTATTTTATTAAAATATAATCTTCATCCATCCTGGGCAACATGGCAAAACCCTGGGTCTACAAAAATTAGCTGCATGTGGTGGCACGCCTATAGTCCCAGTTACTCAGGAGGCTGAGGCATGAGAATTGCTTGAACCCGGGAGGCAGAGGTTGCAGTGAGCCTTAATTGTGCCACTGCACTCCAGCCTGGGTGACAGAATAGACCCTGTCTCAAAAAATTAATTAATTAAATGTAATCTTCATGATATGAAGTAGGTAGTATTATTCCCACTGTACAGATGAGGAAAAAAAAGACTCAGATAGGTCATTGACTCAACCAAAGACACCAGGTAGTGTATGTTGTATCCAATTTTCAAACCCAGCTCTGATTCCTCATTCTGTGCTCTTTCTTCTGTTTACCATGGATTGTGAACATTAAGTTTTGCCATGAATTGCTCTTGGTCCAGTCCAGCATGAGTCTAAAATCTTCTGTAGCACTGCTCTGGAATGGGCAAGAGTAAGGTAAGTTAGATGTTAGGGGTTATATAGGGTTAAGTGTTGGCACAGCACATGCAGTGGGAGTAAGAAGGTGAGGGTAAATGAGGATTATCACATAATAACCATGGAGCCCAGACAGGCTGTACTCTCCCTAGATGTAGCCAGCAGAAAACGCCCTAAGAGGGTGGCAGTCCAATATATTGGGCATGAGAGAATGATTGAAGGGAATGATAGAAAAGATGAACTTCCAGGCGTGGTGGCTCACGCCTGTAATCCCAACACTTTGAGAGGCCAAGGCGGGCGGATCACCTGAGGTCAGGAGTTCGAGACTAGCCTGACCAACATGGAGAAACCCCATCTCTACTAAAAATACAAAAAAATTAGCCAGGCATGGTGGTGCATGCCAGTAATCCCAGCTACTTGGGAGGCTGAGACAGGAGAATCACTTGAACCCAGGAGGCAGAGGTTGCAGTGAACCGAGATTGCACCACTGCACTCCAGCCTGGGCAGCAAGAGTGAAACTCCATCTCAAAAAAAAAAAAAAAAAAAAAAAAAAAAAAAAAAAAAAAGAACCTAGTAGAATTAGCAAGTGTAAAGGTGCTGTCATCATTTTTCTATTCATTTAATCAACAATATTGATTGAGCATTTACTATGTGTCCTAAGTATTAGGTACGCAGCAGTGAATAAAACAGACAAAAATTGTTGCCCTCTTGGAATTTATTTTAATCTAATGAAAGCAGATGAACAGTAAGTAAGTAAATTATGTTTAGACAGTGATAAATGTTAAGGAGAAAAATAAAGATGGGAGGGGAATAGACTGTGCTGGCAGTGGGGTAAATTTAAAATGGGACTTTTGCATTGTATTGTTTATGTGCGGATATTGATTCCTCAAGGAGATTGTGAACCATCAAACAAAGGGGTCAGTAATTGACCTAGTCAGGCACCCTGAGATGTAGAGAGTTTCTTCTAAGTCCTAAAAGTCAAAGTGAATATTCAGTATTAACTTTATTGTATAAGTGCCATGTTGGGGAGATTAGTGATGTTTCTGTTGGGTGGAGAACTCTTTTAACCTTGCATGCTTCTCTATTAGAATAGATCCTCATACGTAAGTGTGTGGATGCGAATGTGTGCCCTCCCATAATATCACCACGGAGAATCACTGCATAGTAAGGCATAGTTAATGGGGGGATGTGTTCTGCTTCTCAGATGAGTTGGGCAGAGAACCACCAATGTAGGCAATATTGAAAACATTTAAATTTCTTTTACCTTTAAAAACACTTTAGCAGGAGTTTCACACTCACCACCTTGAACAGAGGTTGAATTGAACCCTTGGTGTATAGTAAAGTTTTTAATAAATAGGTTTATCATTCATCCATTTACCTGCCTTCTTTATCTAGAAGATTTTTATACTAAAATGGATAAAATCCACATGTTTTCTCTTTACCTACTGCAAGGCACGAGGATGGATGCAATGGAAAAAGAATTGGACTAAGACTGTAGGAGTCTATGTAGCAATCAGGTCATCCTTACCAGGTCATCCTTAGCAAGGCAATTACCCATTTAGCTTTTTAAAAAATTTTCCTTAGTTTTGGTTTTAACATGAGAGATGAAGAAATTGTTCTTAGTGATCTCAAATGTTCTTTTTAACGCTAACATTGTAACATTCTTGGAACCTGGATGTTAATTAACAACATTAAATAAGCAAGTGACAATTTCTAAGGCAATCTGGTTAAAATATACTTTTATTCCAATTCTTTCACAGTATTTTTTTTGTTTTTTGTTTTCTCAAGATGGAGTTTTGCTCCTGTTGCCCAGGCTGGAGTGCAGTGGCGTGATCTCAGCTCACTGCAACCTCCGTCTCCTGGGTTCAAGCGACTCTCCTGCCACAGACTCCTGAGTAGCTGGAATTACAGGCATGTACCACCAAGCCCAGTTAATTTTTTTATTTTTTAGTAGAGACAGGTTTCACCACATTGACCAGGCTGGTCTCGAACTCCTGACCTCACCTGATCTGCCAGCCTCGGCCGCCCAAAGTGCTGAGATTACAAGCCCAGCGCTTTCACAGTATTTTTATAGAAATTTAGCCTCCATGGCATGCTGCTACAACTGGGGAGGAGATGAAAGTGTCAAAATTGTTTCAGATGGAGACATCTAGGTGATACATTATAGATTAAATCACCTTCAATTTGCCCATGGACTTTCCTTATAAGCAGGAAATAGATTCCTGATCAGTTATGACTTTACCACCTTTAGGCATGCCCATTATAAATGTCAATTGTCTTGACCGTTGTTCTCTGTAGTCAAAAACAAAAACAAAAACAAAAACCTTCCATTAGACTAGTGATTTGGTGATCTGGACTAATAGGGGATGTGGCTACAGATAATCCAGTAACCCTAGTTTGGTTGTACGTTGTAGCCTTTTCCTGATGTGACCTTTGTTAGTGCTCCTAACAGAATTCATCCTATTGCCTCTTTCTACCCATCTCTCACTATCTCCTTTTGTCTTCTAATTTGAACTGAAGCTAGATGAAGGATGAAGACTATATTAAATTGAAAAAATGAAGACCCACTAAATTCATAAATATTATAACCAGCCTTTGTAAAAATAAGATATTATTCTGTATGATAATTGCTAGCTTTTGAAAATTGTTCTTTTCATAATTTTCCCAATAACAAGTTGGTCGATGGATTGGTATTTAAAATTTGTAGATTTTGCCCCCCCCCAAAAAAAGGTAAATTTTAAAATTACAAAACGGAAAATTCCCTTTTCATTTGTATGTTCACTTCATCAGTTTGGAATTTTTCTTACAATCTTCTTCATTTGTATAATTGTCAAGCCAAGAGGCCTGATGTCTAGTCCTAACAGCTATAATAATTTTCATATAGCATTTTCATTTAGTAACAATACATATCTATGTAGCAGTGTGGTAAAAACATCTTGCAAAAAGCAATCATGTGTTGCAGGGCAACCCTAAGAGAATGTGCAGTAACTGTACAATTTTAATTGTTTAAAAATTTTCAGGAAAAACAATGTAGAACGTCCTGCTGACAGATGGTGATTGTCTTCAGTGTGCTAATTTGCATTGTGAATTCCTGGTCTGGGGTAATAGTAGAATTGAGCAATTCTGAGGACATTTTAGTGAAATTCTGGATTCACAAAAGGCCAGAGAAGTAAAGAATGAATTGATTCAAGGTTAAGGTAGCCAAAGATGAAGGACTGGAGAAAGATGATAGAAAAAAAGGAGAGCAGAGCCCAGGGAGACTGTGGCTAAGCTGATGAGGCAGGTGGCAGCCAGGACAGCAGTTTCCACCTTAAACAGAAGGGAGTGGATCTGGGACTCAGACTGAAAAAGACTCTTTGGAGTCGTAAAGGGGGGCTGTCACAGTTGCCATTACTAAAGAGGGCTCAATTTGCAAAATAAGCCCACTAAGGCTCCTTATTACCCTGAGGCATTGTGCCTGCATTTTTAGTAGCTGGCCTGCCTGCCTTTAATAGGACACATTAGGCTATCTGCAGGCTTGGATAACCATGGATAATTGAGGCTAGTGAGATAAAGCTCACCAAAATGCAAAGCCATGATTGCTTTTTCCAGGGAAAATAATCTCTTGATTAAAGTTAGGTTAAGCATTTTACTAATTACTCACCAATTATTTCCTCCCCCATAACAAATTTAGATAGTATGCACACTAAGAAGGAACAGATGCAACATACCTTTGGATATTTCCAGCCACTACTTCCAGACCTAAATTACAGACCCACTTTCATTTTTGCTAAGCATAGAAACTCCTGGGAAACACTCACCTGATATTATAGCCATTAGGGCTCAAGAGCCCATTTACAAAGAAATTTTATGACTTTGCCAGGTTCTCCCTTCCCCTTCCTTCTCTTTTTTCTGGCCATTTTTGAGCAGAATCCCTTCCATCTGTTTGTCTAAGAAAAAATAATAGAACATTTGCTTGTGTTAATGATCGAAGTTATGCCCTAATCTAGTCTTTTAAGTATTCTCAAAGACCTAGAGACAGACTAGACCAGGTTTCTTGGAGAAAGAAAAGCAATCACATAATCCTTTATATTTTCTGTAATAATTTCCTTTCTCCAATCAGGGCTTCCGCATAACACATTGAAAAGTACTCACTCCTCGTCATCTGCTCTCTTTTGATTAAAAGGTTATCTACATTGATGATAAGGATTTCTTTTAACTGAATCTTACACCTTTGATACCAGATTTTGTTAAAGTCAATCTGCTTTTGTCATAAATTTTCTTATAAATAGCCTTTATCTTTTTTCTGCTATTTAATAGGCTATGGAATGGCTTTAAAAACAAAGAATAGCCAAAGAATAGCCAACTAGGTTCTAATACACTTTGACCATATCTGAAAAGTAAAGAGAGATGATAAGAGAACCTCATTATTAATGCAGAGCAAAGAGGACCCTAAGATAAGGTCCCTCTTCTCCCCACCCCCCCCAACCCCCCCCCCCACCGAGGAAAAGGAAGTCACTCCAAGGGAGTACCTATACATGAGACTGTCCTGCTAAAGCTTCACCAAGCTCATGAGAAATATGAAATGGTCATTTTCATCTACCTGAAATACATAGAACTTGTACCCAGAAATTCTTTACACTGATGAATAGTTATAGACTTGAATTGGCTGTGTGCTGGATTTGAAGTTTCGGGGTAAGGAAGCGATAGTATTGAGGATTCCATGTTCTAGGAAATCTCTTCTGGTTTATTCTTGGGTAGTGATAACCAAGGATTTGTCAGAGACTGGAAAGCTAAGCTTCTGTGCCTTGTTTTGGGACCTCTGCTTTCATAGCTGTATATTATTTTTCATCATAGGAAACTGAAAAAGTAGAAACAAACAAAAATGTATCTTTGATACTTTTTACCAAATTCCTCAGATTCTCCTGCTTTTGTATGTAATTCATAAAATATAGTTTATGAAAAACTACTCAATGTTTTTCAGATGGCTCACGCTTGTAATTCCAGCACTTCGGGAGGCTGAGGCGGGTGGTTCACTTGAAGTCAGGAGTTTGAGACCAGTCTGGCCAACATGATGAAACCCCAACTCTGCTAAAAATACAAAAACTAGCCAGGTGTGGTGGCATATGCCTGTAATCCCAGCTACTCAGGAGGCTGAGGCACAAGAATCACTTGAACCCGGGAAGCGGAGGTTGCAGTGAGATCATGCTACTGCACTCCAGCCTGGGTGACAGAGAGAGACTCCATCTCAAAAAACAAACAAAAAGAATATTTTTCTGATACTTTAATGATAGAGTGTGTCTAAATAACAAGAGAACAAAGCTTTTTTTTTCTATTTCTGTTTCTCAATTCCCATTCATATTGCCCTGCCCCTGCCAACCATGACTGGTTCCCATCTACGTGGTTAGCCTGGTCCTATACAGCGAAAAGGATTTCTTTTGATGAGTTATACATTCATTATTTTTTTCCCTCCATCTCACCAAAAAAGATGAATTAGCAAGTTAAAAACATCAACTCTGCAAGAGACCTACCCGTGAACCAGCTAAAGCTGTGGTTCTCAAAGTGTGGTCCCAGGACCAGGACCATCAGAATCACCTGGGAACTTGTTAGAAGTGCTCATTCTCAGCCAGGTGTGGTGGCTCTCGCCTGTAATCCCAGCACCTTGGGAGGCCGAGGCGGGTGGATCACCTGAGGTCAGGAATTCAAGACCAGCCTGGCCAACATGGTGAAACTCTGTCTCAACTAAAAATACAAAAATTAGCCGGGCATGATGGCAGGTGCCTTTAGTCCCAGCTACTCAGGAGGCTGAGGTGGGAGAATCACTTGAACCCGGGAGGCAGAGGTTGCTGTGAGCCGAGGTCATGCCATTACCCTACAGCCTGGGTGACAGAGTGATGCTCCATCTCAAAACAAAACAAAAACAAAACAAAAAACCCCCCCCCCCAAAAAAAAAAAACAGAGGAAGTGCTCATTCTCAGGCTAGGCATGGTGGCTCACATCTGTAATCCCAGCACTTTGGGAAGCCAAGGCGGTTGGATCATGAAGTCAAGAGATAGAGGCCATCCTGGCCAACATGGTGAAACCCCATATCTACTAAAAATACAAAAATTAGCTGGGCATGGTGGTGTGTGCCTGCAGTCCCAGCTACTCAGGAGGCTGAGGCAGGAGAATCGCTTGAACCCGGGAGGCGGAGGTTGCAGTGAGCTGAGATCACGTCACCGCACTACAGCCTGGCGACAGAGTGAGACTCCATCTCAAAAAAAAAAAAAAAAAAAAAAAAAAAGTGCTCATTCTCAAGCCACTCCCCAGGCATTCTCAGTCAGAAATGTTGAGGGTGGGGCCCAGCCATCTGTGTTTTAACAAGCTGGCTAGGTAATGCTGATGCATGCTAAATTTCAAGAATCCTTGATTTATAGCAGAGCTTCTCAGACTTTTAATGTGCATAGAAATCACCTGCAGATTTTGCTAAAGAAACAAATTCTGATCACTTGGCATGGAATGATTTTTGTCAACATTTCTAATTAGCTCCCAGGTGATGCTAATGCTGCTGGTCCTAGGACCACATTTTTTGAGTAGCAAGGATCTGAAGAACTGTCATAAGGCAGGCACTCCAAGAACTACTATGAGAAGCAGGCTGTATCAAAATTCTAACTTTACCAGTAGCTCCTAGGGAAATATTCCTAAAAGAGGAAGAAGGCTTTTTTTTTTTTGAGATGAAGTCTCGCTCTGTTACCCAGGCTGCTGTGCAGTGGCAAGATCTCAGCTCACTGCAACCTCCGCCTCCTGGGTTCAACTGATTCTCCTGCCTCAGCCTCCCCAGTAGCTGGGATTACAGGCACATGCTACCACACTCGGCTAATTTTTGTATTTTTAGTAGAGAGGGAGTTTCACTATTTTGGCCAGGCTGATCTCAAACTCCTGACTCAACTGATGCACCCACCTTGGCCTCCCAAAGTGCTAGGATTACAGGAGTGAGCCACCGTGTCCAGCCAAGAGGAAGAATTTCATGCACAAAGTATTGATCGTAGCATTTATTTTAATAGAAAGAGAATTAGCTTAACTTCTCAATAATAGGGAAATATAGTTCGTTAATCCTCATTATTCACAGATACTATATTTGCAAATTCACCTAGTAGCTAGAATCTATTTTTAACCCCCAAATCAATACTCCTGGTGCTTTTACAGTCATTTGCAGACATGCACACAACAGCAAAAAAATTGAGTCACCTGACATAACACACTCTCAACTGGGGTCGAACAAGATGAGGCTCTCTGCCTTCTTGTTTCAGCTCTCCTATTGTAAACAACTGTCCTTCTTGAGGTCTATTTAGTGCCCTGTTTTTTGCATTTTTGTTGGTGATTTCACTGTTTAAAATGGCACTAAAGCATAGTGTTGAAATACTATCTAGTGTCCCCGAGCCCAAGAAGACTATGATGTGCCTTACAGAGAAAATGTATGTGCTGCATAAGTTTCATTTAGGCATGAGTTATTGTGCAGTTGGCCATGAGTTTGATAATAACAAATCAACAATATAGATTATGCAAAGTGTCCTTAAACAGAAGCACACATAAAACAAGGTTATGTATTGATCAGTTGACAAGCATGTTGTGACCAGAGGCTTACAGAAACCTAACCCTGTACTTCCCCTAGGAGCAATGGCTGAATATTCACTAGTTCAGTCCTCACTGAGGCTTTATAGAATGTAGCTATTGTGAATAACAAGACTTAACTGTAGTTAATAATCAATATGCTGCCATTTTAAAAGGATAATGATGAAATCTATGCAATAATATAAAAAATGTACAATAGTCCCCCTTTATCCATGGGAGATATGGTTCAAGACCTCCCAGTAGATACCTGAAACTGCAGATAGTATCGAACCCTATACATACCAGGTGTTTTTCCTAAACATACATAACTATGATAAAGTTTAATTTATAAATTGGGAACAGTAAGAGATTAGCAACAATAACGAATAATAAAATAGAACAATTATAACAATAAACTAATAAAACTTTGTGAATATGATCTCTTTCTCTCTCTCAAAATATCTTGCTCATCCAATATGTTATGCATCAAAATATCTTACTCATCTATTTTTGGACCATGGTCCACCAAGGGCAACTGAAACTGTGGAAAGTGAAACTGCAAATTAAGTTAAGACTACTGTATATGATGTAGTGATAAAAGACAAGAAACAGGAGACAAAGTGTCAAGTATATTACGATTAGAGTTACATTGAAATTTTTTTCAGGTAAGAAAATTGAAGGTAGTATACAACTACAGACTGGATGTTTGCCCCTCCAAATTCATGTTGAAATTTGATCCCCAGTGTTGGAGGTGGGGCCTAATGGGAGGTGTTTGGGTCATGGGGACAGATCCCTCATGAAGAGCTTGGCACCGTCCTCGTGGTAATGAGTGGATTTTCACTCTATTAGTTCCCACAAGAGCTGATTGTTAAAAAAGAGTGCGGTACCTTCCACCTCACTCTTGCTTCCCTTCTTGCCATGTCATTTCTGCACACACTGGTACCCCTTCACCTTCTGCCATGAGTGGAAGCAACCTGAGGCTTTCACCAGATGCTCGGCCTTCTAGCCAGCAGAATCATGAATCAAATAAACCTTTTTTCTTTATAAATTACCCAGTTTCAGGTATTCCCTTATAGCAACACAGAGACTAAGACATATACCAATAGTTTAAAAAAAATTAATTATAAATAATAATTACACATTTATGGGATACATATGATATTTTAATACGTGTATATAACATGTTACTGTATCAGGGTATTTAGGATATCCATCACCTTGAACAATTATCAGTTTCTTGTGTTAGGAACATTTCAAATCTTCTTTTAGCTACTTTGAAATATACAATAAATTGTTGTAACTATAGTCACCCTACTGTGCTATCAAACACTAAAACTTATTCCTTCTTCATAACAGTATGTTTGTATGTGTTAACCAACCTCTCTTCATCCCCTCTTCTCCACCCTTCCCAGCTTCTGGTAACTATTGTTCTACTACCTACCTCCGTGAGGTCAACTTTTTTTAGTTCCCACATATGAGTGAGAACATGTAGTATTTGTCTTTATGTGCCTGGCTAATTTCACTTAACATAATGACTTCCAGCTCTACCTCTGCTGCAAATGACTGCATTCCATTCTTTTTTATGGCTAAATAGTATTCCATTCTCTGTATGTGTGTGTGTCACATTGTCTTTATCCATTTATCCATTGATGAATAATTGAGTTGATTCCATATCTTGATATTGTAAATAGTGCTTCAGTAAACATGGGGGTGCAGGTATCCCTTTGATACACTGATTTCCTTTCCTTTAGATAAGTTACTCCATAGTGAGAATGCTGGATCATATGGTAGTTTTATTTGTAGTTTTTTGAGAAACCTCCATATTGTTTTCCATAATAGCTGTACTTATTGACATTCCCACCAACAGTGTATAAGAGTTTCCCTTTCACCACATCCTCACCAACTTTTGTTATTTTTTGAGAATAGCCATTCTAACTGGATGATATCTCATTGTGGTTTGATTTGTATTTCCTGATAGTTAGTCATGCTGAGCATCTTTTCATATACCCATTTGCTACTTATGTCTTCTTTTGAGAAATGTCTATTCAGATCCCTTGCCCACTTTGTAATGGGATTATTATTATCACTTTTTGTTGTTGAGTTGTTTGTATATTCTGCATATTGGTCCCTTGTTGGATGAATAGTTTGCACATATTTTCTTTCATTCTACAAGTTATCCCTTCACTTGGCTCATCGTTTCCTCTGCTGAGTAGAAGTTTTTAAAGTTAGCGTAGTTCTGTTTTTCTATTTTTTGTTTACTGTGCTTTTGAAGTCTTAGCCATAAAATCTTTGCCTAGACCCATGTCCTGAAGCATTTCCTTGATGTTTTTTTCTAGTAGTTCTGTAGTTTCAGGTCTTATGTTGTCAATCCATTTTGATTAGATTTTTTAATAAGAAAAGCCCAGGACTAGTGGCTTTACTGCTTAATTCTACCAATCTTTTTTTTTTTTTTTTGAGACAAAGTCTTGCTTTGTATCTCAGGCTGGAGTGCAGTGGTGCAATCTTGGCTCAGTACAACTTCTATCTCCTGGGTTCAAACGATTCCCTGCCTCAGCCTCCCAAGTAGCTGGGATTACAGGCATGCACCACCATGTCCAACTAATTTTTGTATTTTTTTGTTGTTGTTGTTTAGTAGAGATGGGGTTTTGCCATGTTGGTCAGGCTGGTCTCGAACTCCTGGCCTCAAGTGATCCACTCACCTCAGCTTCGCAAAGTGCTGGGATTACAGGTGGGAACCACTATGCCTGGCTAAATTCTACCTATCTTATAAAGAAGAACTAACATGAATTCTTCTCAAACTATTCCAAAAAATTGAAGAGGAGGGGGCCAGGCATGGTGGCTCATGCCTGTAATCCCAGCACTTTGGGAGGCCAAGGTAGGCGGATCACAATGTCAGGAGGTTGAGACCATCCTGGCTAACACGGTGAAACCCCGTCTCTACTAAAAATACAAAAAAAAAAAAAAAAAAAAAAGCCAGGTGTGGTGGCGACCCCCTGTAGTCCCAGCTTCTTGGGAGGCTGAGGCAGGAGAATGGCATGAACCTGGGAGGCGGAGCATGCAGTGACCTGAGATTGCACCACTGCACTCCAGCCTGGGTGACAGAGCAAGACTCCATCTCAAAAAAAAAAAAAAAAAAAAAATTGAAGATGAGGGAATTCTTCCTAATTCATTCTGTGAGGCCAGAATTACCCTGATATCAAAAACTACACAAGGACACAACAAAAAAAGAAAACTACAAGCCAGTAGCTCTGATGAACATAGATGCAAAAATCCCCAACGTAACGCTAGGAAACCAAATCCAACAACACATCAAAAAGTTAATACATGGCTGGTTATGGTGGCTCACACCTGTAGTCCCAGCACTTTGGGAGGCCAAGGTGGGCTGATCACCTGAGGTCAGGAGTTCGAGACCAGCTTGTCCAACACTGCAAAACTCTGTCTCTACTAGAAATACAGAAATTAGCCAGGCATGGTGGTGAGTGCCTGTAGTCCAACATACTCAGGAGGCTGAGGCAGGAGAATTGTTTGAACCTGGGAGGCAGAGGTTGCAGTGAGCCGAGAGCATACCACTACACTCCAGCCTGGGTGACAAAGAATACCCTATCTCAAAAAAAAAAAAAAAAAAAAAAGTTAATATGTTTAATATACACGATCAAGTGGAACTTATTAAGATGGATCAACATATGCAAATCAATAAATGTGATACCAGCAAAAGAAACTATCAACAGAATAAACAGACAACCTACAGAATGGGAGAAAAATTTTGCAATCTATGCATCCAACGAAGGTCTAATATCCAGCATCTATAAGGAGCTTAAACAAATTAACAAGAAAAAAAACAAACATCCCCATTAAAAAGTGAGCAAAGGACATGAACAGACATGTCTCAAAAGAAGACATACATGTGGCCAACAAACATATGAAAAAAAGCTCAACATCACTGATCATTAGAGAAATACAAATCAAAACCATGATGAAATACCACCTCATACCAGTCATAATGGCTACTAAAAAGTTGAAAAACAACTGGTGCTGGCAAGGTAGTGGAGAAAAGGGAATGCTTTTATACTGTTGGTGGGAGTGTAAACTAGTTTAACCATTGTGGAAGATAATGTGGCTATTCCTCAAAGACCTAGAGGCAGAAATACCATTTGACCCAGCGATCCTATTAATCGGTATATACCCAAAGGAATATAAATCATTCTACTATAAAAACACATGCACACATATGTTCATTGCAGCACTATTCACAATAGCAAAGACAGGGAATCAACCTAAATGCCCATCAATTATATATTGGATAAAGAAAATGTGGTATGTATACACCATGGAACACCATGCAGCCATAAAAAGGAACAAGATCATGTTCTTTGCAGGGACATGGATGGGGCTGGAGGCCACGATCTTTAGCAAACTAGTGCAGGAATAGAAAACCAAATACCACATGTTCTCACTTAGAAGTGGGAGCCAAATGATGAGAACACATGGATACATGGTGGGGAACAACACACACTGAAGCCTGTCAGAGGGCAGGGGGCGGGAGGGGGAAGAGGATCAGGAAGAATAAGCTAGTGGATGCTGGGCTTAATACCTGGGTAATGGGATGATGTGTGTCGCAAACCACCGTGGCACACATTTACCTATGTAACAAACCTGCATATCCTGTACATGTATCTCTGAACTTAAAAGTTGAAAAAAGAAGGGAAAAATAAATAAATAAATGTGATACATCACATCAACATCAGCAGAATGAGAGGACATATGCTATAGTTTGGATATGGTTTATTTGTTCCCACCAAATTTCATTTTGAAATTTGATTTTCAGTGTTGGAGGTGGGGCCTAATGGGATATGTTTGGGTCACGGGGCAGATCCCTCATGAGTATACTAATGCCCTCCCTTGCGGATCAGCGAGTTCTCACTCTATTAGTGCCTGTGAGAGCTGGTTGTTAAGAAGAGCCTGGCACCTCCCCACCTCTCTCTTGCTTCCTCTCTCTCTATGTGATCTCTGCACAAGTTGGCTTCCCTTTGCTTTCCACCATAAGTGGAAGCAGTCTAAGGCCCTCACCAGATGAAGATGCCCAATCTTGAACTTTTTCAGGCATCAGAATCAGGACTCAGGGAAACCTTTTTTTAAAGAAATAAATTACCCAGCCACACGTATTCCTTTTTAACAACACCAAATGGGCTAAGACACCATATGATCACCTCAATAGATGCAGAAAAATTATTGATAAAATTCAACATCCTTTCATGATCAAAAATTTTCAAAAAATTAGTCATAGAAGGATCATACCTCAACATAATAAAGACCACATAAGAGAAACTCACAGCTATCATCACACTGAACGGGGAAAGGTGAAAGCTTTTTCCTCTAAGAACGAGAACAATATGGTCACTTTCACCAGTCTCATTCAACATAGTATGGGAAGTCCTAGCCAGAGCAATCAAGCAAAAGAAAGAAATAAACAGCATCCAAATTGGAAAAGAGGAAGTCAAATTTTTCCTCTTTGCAGATAACATGCTCTTATATATAGAAAATCCTAAAGACTTCACCAAAAAACTCATAGAACTGATGAACAAATTCAGGAAAGTTGCAGGATACAAAAGTCAACATACATGAGACAAGAACTTAGGTGGCTGAAAAAAGTGTAAAAATCAGTGCACAAAAATCAGTAGTTGATACTGATTATATAATATATAATATATACCAATATATACCAATAACAAACTAGCTGAAAATATATATTGTATATATTCGTATATATACAAATATATACCAATAACAAACTAGCTGAAAAGTAATCAAGAAAACAATCCCATTTACAATTGCTACAAAAAGAAAAAAAATCCCAACTAGGAATAAATGTAACCAAGGAGGTAAAAGACTTATACAAGGCAGCTATAAACACTTCTAAAAGAAATTGAAGAGGCCAGGCATGATAGCTTATGCCTGTAATCCTAGCATTTTGGGAGGCTGAGGCAGGTGGATCACTTGAGTCCTGGAGTTCCAGACCAACCTGGGAAACGTGGCAAAATTTTGTCTCTACAAAAAATACAAAAAGTAGCCGGATGTGGTGGCATGCACCTATAGTCCCAGCTACTCGGGAGGATGAGATGGGAGGACTGCTTGAGTCCAGGAGGCCGAGGCTGTAGCGAGCCATGATCACAGCACTGCACTGCAGTCTGGGTGACAGAGTGAGACCCTGGCTCAAAAAAAGAAAAAAAGAAAAGAAAAGAAAAGAAGAGAAAAGAAAAGAAAAGAAAATTGAAGAGAACACAAACAAATGGACAGATATCACATGCTCATGGATTGGAAAAATTAATATTGTTAAAAATGGCCATATTACCCAAAGCAATCTACAGATTCAATGCAATCCCTATCAAAATACCAATGATGGTCTTCACAGAAATAGATGAAACAATCCTAAAATTCCTACGGAACCACAAAAGACCCTGAATAGCCAAAGCAATACTGAACAAAAACAACACAGCTGGAGGCATCACAAAACCTGACTCCAAAATATATTACAAAGGCATAGTAACCAAAACAACATAGTATTGGTATAAAAACAGACACATAGACCAATGGATAGAATAGAGAACCCAGAAATAAATTCATGTATTTACAGCCAACTGATTTTTACCAAAAATTTTTGAGTTAGGGCAATAAAATTACTTTCTTCTCTATTTCTCAAATTTTCCTAATATTGTTTTTTGTTTTTTTTTCAGTTTTGACATTTTTATTCACTGATCATAAATATAGTCTCATGAGCATTAAGGTGATCATGAATGATGTACTAGCACCTGGAACATGACCATCATGGAGCACTCACTGTTTCCCCACCACTGGCCAAAGAAGTCAGGGCAACTAATTTTCGTAATATTGTTACATTGTTTTTTAAATGTTACACCTTAAAATTTGTGTTGTATTCGTTCTTTCAGAGGTACCTCCATTTTACTTCCCTGAGCAGCAGAAGTAGTACATTCTGGTTGAGGAGTTGACCTTCTTAGGAAAGACCTTTTGGACATCAGTATACGAGAGTATGTTCTCTGTGTTAAACAAAATAAAAGTTGCCCTAAATGACAATATGAACATCCAAGAGTCATTCAGAATTACAAACCTCTGGTCAAGAGTAATTCAGAATTACAAACCTCTGGTAAAGCTAAACTAGGTACTTAATAGATACTACTAGCACCATGTTTGTAAATAATTTGTCTTGCCTAATCATAGCCTTCCAAATTTCTCTACACTGTCCCACTCTTTCAAAGGGGTTACAAGTTTGGCCTCTAAAGTGAGACAATGCTAGTTGAGTCTTAGTGTTTCCATTTATTAGCTGTATGCCTTGGGTAAGTTATTGAAAGTCTCTAAGTTTCTCCTATGTATATAATAGGAATAATTACAGAACCAACAGGGGTTAAATGAGATAAGATACATAAAGTCTGAGCATAATGCATCAGATGTACTAAGCCCTGAATAAATGATAGTTGCTAATATACATTAGCTTCTTTCTTTTCATTTATTTTCTAACCATGTAAAAAAGACTGCCAGTTGATACCTGGGGGAAATTTTTTTAAAAAAAGATAGAAAAAAAAAAAAAGAAAGAAAATAAAATAGTATTCCTGTCCACAAGAATTCACAGTCTACTTGGAGAGATTGACACATATACTGTATTTTAGTTGGACAGCAATTCTCAAACTTTTTGGTCTCGGGACCAAAAAAAAAAAAAAAAATGAGGACCCCAAACCAAAGGCTTTTGTTTATGTAAGTTATATCATCTATATTTACCATATTAGAAACTAAAACAAAATATTTGTTAAGTATTTATTAATTTATTTTAAAAATAATAAACCTATTATACAGTAACATAAAGAACATTTTCTTTCATGAAAAAGAACTACAGTTTCCAAACCTTCACAATTTTTTGTGAGGAGAGTGGTATTATGAAAAGAGGTCTTTGCAAATGTCTTTAATGTCCGACTTAATAGATGATAGCCGGATTCTTCTATCTGCTTCTGCTTTCAATCTGTTGTGATATCAAATGGTATATAGTGGCCACGGGAGATGTCCACTGTCTACTTGTGAGAGAATGTGATAAAAAGGAAAATCGTATCTTATTATTATGTAAATAATTCACAGACCCCCTAAAAGATCTCAGAGATCCCCAGGAGTTCCCAGAGCATACTATAAGCACCATTGCGTAGGGTGTGGGTAATAGCTAATATCTCTATTGGGTTTACTGTGTGCCAGACACTGTTCACAGTGCTTTACATATTTAATCCTCACAACAGCTCTGTGTGGGGGGTGCTGTTGTTATTATCTCTAATTTCCAGATGAAACCAAAGCACAAAGAGAGTAAATTCATCAAGGTGGAGTCAGCATTCAGTTTCAGACTGTCTGGCTTCAGGGTCCAGACTTTCCTATGCCACTGCACTGCCTCCCTCCTTGGCAAGTGAGCACAGTTTCATAGAGAAAATAACATTTTTCTTAAAGGCTATTCAAAGATGGAGGTTCTAATAGACAACCCTTAGAGAACATTTTATCATTACAAAGCAGGATTTTATTCTTGTGAATGTTTTCAACCTTCAGCTTTATCTCCTAAGTTTCTTTGAAATCATTTTACAGTCAGAATTTTTTTTTTTTTTTTTTTTTTGAGATGGAGTCTTGCTCTGTCACCAGGCTGGAGTGCAGTGGCACAATCTCGACTCACTGCAACCTCTGCCTCCCGGGTTTAACCAGTTCTCCTGGCTCAGCCTTCTGAGTAGCTGGGATTACAGGCACACGCCACCATGCCCAGCTAATTTTTGTATTTTTAGTAGAGATGGGGTTTCACCATGTTGGCCAGGATGATCTCGATTTCTTGACCTTATGATCTACCTGCCTTGGCCCCCCAAAGTGCTGGGATTACAGGCATGAGCCACTGCGCTGGGCCAGTATTTTCCTTTCTTATACCTGCATCAACAGCACCATCCTACACATCCCAATCTGTGCAAGGTTCCTACCAATAGCTGCCAGTTACTGCAATTTCAATGCTGAAGACAGGATTTTGCCCCTTCTTTTTTTCTTATGATAAAATACCCATAGCATAACATTTACAATTTTAGCCATTTGAAGTGTCCAGCTCAATGGCAATAAGTACATTGATGTTGTTGTGCAACCATCACCACCACCATCCATCCACAGAACTCTTTTCATCTGGTAAAACTGATACTCTGTACCCATTAACCAGTAACTCCCATTTCCCCCTCCCCACACACCCTGGCAACCACCATCCTATTTTCTGTCTCTATGAATTTGAGTACTGTAAGTACCACATATAAATGAAATCATACAATATTTGTCTTTTTGCGACTGGCTGATTTCACTTAGCATAATGTCTTCAAGACTTATCCATATTGTAGCATGTGCTGTCACTTCCTCTCTTTTTAAGGCTGAAAAATACATCTCAAGGATTTTGTCTGTTAAGAATAAGCCATAAACACAGGACCTAAATAAATATCAGTTAATTTCCAAAACAAAAATAAAATAGTATAAAGAAAGGAACACAGAAAGGACCTCTAAGGTACTGTTTCTGTGCCTTTTTACAAAGTTACTATTTTCTACATTTATCCTAAAACTCATGATGTTACTTGGTTGAACATAAGCATTCAACAGATTTTTTTTAATGGTTGAGCAACAGCTAGAATCCATCATATCTACTGTAGCCATTTCACGTAACTCTGACCTTCTTTTCCTTTTCTCCTGCTTTTTTCTGTTCCCAATCCCTTTTCCCTATCATAAAGTAAAACAAAACTCTGTTTCATCTCTCCTAGGATGGCCATTCTGTGGAACTGTTCACAATTAAAAAGCAGATGGGTTAGATATCTGTAAAATAAAAACCCTAAATAAACTGAAGTACATTCTATTTAAGTATAACCTGTGTTTTGGGGTGGGGTTAGGTGAGGTGAGCGCGGGTAGGTGGGGTGGGTCATAGTCCTTGAGAAGGACTTTTATAGTGAAGTTTCTATTATTATCCTGGGACCATATAGAGAATTCAACTTTCAGAATATGTTCTTGAATGACTTTTACATGCTGTGCTATGCCCTGGGGATGTAGTGGTAAACAATAGCAGGTTTGAACATGTTGGATATATGATATAATTTATGAAAGACATTATTAATAGATCGGATTATGGCCTACAGAGTTCAAGGATTTACCCGAGATCCTATAGCTGCTTAAGTAAGAATTTCAGGATTCAAACCTGAATGTGGCACCTGCCTGCACTGAGCTTACAGACTAGCAGGGGAGATCATTAAAAAGCAATTATAATACAGCGTGATATGTGCTATTAGGGGAGGAGGTAAAGGGCTGAGGGAATACAGGCTCCAGAGGAGGACGTAAGTGGAGCATCTAACCCAGACTAGAGGGAGGCTTCCTGAAGGAAGTGGTAACAGAGATGAGCCCTAAAGAACAGGCAAAAATTGGGAGAAGAGAGGCATGCAGAGTGTGTTGCATGCAAAGCGGATTGCAAGTGCTTTATTCCAGAGGTGAGAGAGAAGGCAGTGAATTCAGAGAACTGAAATGAATGTGACTGAGAACTGCAGGTCAATGTCACACATGAGGCTAGAGAAGCAAAATAGGCCTAGAGGGCTGCACTTTGTTCTGGGAGCAGGAGATTTTATAAAGTTGAGTGGTATGTTCAGAATTACATGCTGAAGAAATCACTCTGGTAATGGAGATCATGGAATAGGATAAAGAGACTACAGACAAGGGTACAATTAGTGAGCATTAAAATAATCTAGGCTGACTGAGTATGGTGGCTCATGCTTGTAATCCCAGCACTTTGGGAGGCTGAGGCAGGCGGATCACCTGAGGTCAGGAGTTCGAGACCAGCCTGGCCAACATGATGAAACCTTGTCTCTATAAAAAGTACAAAAATTAGCTGGGTGTGGTGGTGGGTGCCTGTAATCCTAGCTACTCAGGAGGCTGAGGGAAGAGAATCACTTGAACTCAGGAGGCGGATGTTGCGGTGAGCCAAGATCATGCCATAGCACTCCAGCCTGGGCAATGGAGTGAGACTCAGTCTCAAAAAAAAAGAAATAAATAAAATAAAATAATCTAGTTAAAGATGTTAATAACCTGTGCTAGAAGGGGTTATTGGGGTGGGGAGAAGTATGCAAATTTAAGAGATATTCAGAATGTTAAAGGATACTTTTTATAAGAATAAAATATTAAGTCATACACACATAAAATGAGTTGAAGATTTTATTTAACTCATTAATGAGGAAATTAGTAAGATGTTATAAGGAAAATTCAAACATATATATATATATATATATGCAATGAGGAATGTTGAATGTATACTTAGGGGCAAAACCAGTCAATATCCACAGGGCAATAATCAATTACATTCCACCAGAAGACACAATTCAGTTGCATATCTATGGATAAGAATCAGCTGCATTATTATTTGCTATAATTTACAGAGTTGTAAATATCTTTTTTTTTTTTTTTTTTTTTTTTTTGAGATGGAGTCTCACTCTGTCGCCCAGGCTGGAGTGCAGTGGTGCGATCTCGGCTCACTACAAGGTCCACCTCCCAGGTTCACGCCATTCTCCTGCCTCAGCCTCCCAAGTAACTGGGACTACAGGCACCCGCCACCACGCCCAGCTAATTTTTGTATTTTTAGTAGAGACGGGGTTTCACCATGTTAGCCAGGATGGTCTTGATCTCTTGATCTCATGATCCACCCGCCTCGGCCTCCCAAAGTGCTGGGGATTACGGGTATGAGTCACGGTGCCCAGCCGTAAATATCTTAAAAACAAGGAAAGGCTCACAAAAAAACTGGGAATCGTGCCCTGGGCAAGAGTACTCAATCATCTTTTTTTAACCTATTTCCTTAGGCAGAATACCCAGTCATTTTTTCTGCCCATTTCAAAGTCTTTCAATTTTCCCTGACAAGAAGATATCAGCAAGATTTTGGTGATTAATTGGATGTGATGATGGTTAGCAAGGAAGAATGAAAGAGAAAAGTCAAGTGTGGCCATTTATTCAAGGAGGTCGGGGGGCATTTAGCCAAGATGTGGATGTTGGAACAGGAGGGTACAAGGGGAAAGTTGTGCAGGCAAGGGAGAATGAGAGGTGGGGTCAGGGAAGAGGATGCCTGAAGAAATATAGGGTTGAGACTAAAAACCAGAGGGGCTTACTTCTTCGGTAGTAACAAAGGAGAACAGGAATGTGACACAAGGTGGGATTAGCTGGCTACAGGTTTGAAAAATTATTCCCAGTAGTCCTCTGATTCATAGGTGTCAGTGGTTTCTCATTTAGAATTATTCATTTATCCTGTGTCCCTCTGGGTACGAGTCCCTGAGTACCTGCTTGCTTGGAGTAGAAACCTAAAATAATTATGTTGATTAAGAAGGTAATTTTGACTTAACTAAGTTGATTTAATGAAAATAAACTCTGCGTATAGTAGAGAAACACATCTCAAGCATCTTTCTATGCCTGGGATGTTTAGCATAACATCCAGCAATTATATTTAGTACATATATAGAATGAAAGACACATATATTGGATTATGGCCTAAAGAGTTCAAGGGCTTAACTGCAAAATTTGCATATATTTCCTCTCTAAGGAGAGGAAAATTTCTAGAAAGATCTAATTTGAAATCAGATGGACTGGACAAGCAATCTACTGACTGTGTAACACTAGAGAAGTTATTTAACCTCTCTGTACCTCATTATTTCATCTATAAAATGATGATGATACTGACCTCCATGAAGATATAAATATTAAATGAGATAAAGTATTCAAAAATTTAAGCATAATAGATGACTTCATGGAAATTGGTATTTTTAATTCTAAGGTGTAAAGTTTTTGCATGCTTACTTTATATCAAAATATGCCTTTTTTTAACGTGGGATATATTTAGTACTGAGCTCCTTTGCTTAATTCTTTATAAATCTCAATGTAGTTTTTTCAATATAATTTCTGCAGAAAGATTCTTATTTATTGATATAGGTATTACTAGTTTCAAATACTTTGCTTTTCTCTCTTTCTTCCCAGTCTATTGACTTTTCTTTTTTCTTTCCATTATACCAAACTTTACCATTGCATGCTTCCAGAATGACATCACTGTATTATAACTTAAATTAGGTTTGTTTTGTTTGGTCCCCTGTATTATTTCTCAGATGCAACAGGCATTTCTAATTCAATATTATTTCTCATTCAGCTTTTATTTTTATTTTTTAGATGGAGTCTTGCTATGTCACTCAGGCTGGAGTGCAGTGGTGCAATCTTAGCTTACTACAACTTCTGCTTCCCAGGTTCAAGCAATTCTCATGCCTCAGCCTCCCAAGTAGCTGGGATTACAGGCACCCATGCTCAGCGAATTTTTGTATTTTTAGTAGAGACAGGGTTTTGCCATGTTGCCCAGGCTGGTCTTGAACTCCTGAGCTCAAAGCAATCTGCCCGTCTCAGCCTCCCAAAGTGTTAGGATTACAGGCATGAGCCACTGTGCCTGGCCCTAATTTAGCTTTTAAAAACACCATTACAATTCGAGATTATTACTGGTTTCCTTTTTTGGCCATTTTCTGAGTATATACAAATATACTGAAATCATAAATATGTATATTCGGCCTGGTGCGGTGGCTCACGCCTGTAATCCCAGCACTTTGGGAGGCTGAGGCGAGTGGTTCACTTGAGGTCAGAAGTTCGAGACCAACTTGGCCAACATGGTGAAACCCCGTCTCTACTAAAAATACAAAAATTAGCCGGGCATGGTGGTGCGCATCTGTAGTCCCAGCTATTTGGGAGGCTGAGCAGGAGAATTGCATGAACCCAGGAGGTGAGGGTTGCAGTGAGCCCAGATTGTGCTACTGCACTCTGGCCTGGGTGACAGAGGAAGACTCTGTCTCAAAGATAGATAGATAGATAGATAGATAGATAGATAGATAGATAGATAGATAGATAGAAAAATAAACATAGGTATATCCTTCCAGACCTCTTGGTGATAAAAGCATTTGAAGGAGTTGGTAGTGATAGAATAATGATTTGAGCTGTTTCCCATTGTTAAGGAAAGGGTAATAAACCTCAATGTTCCTCAAAGAAAGATCAATTATACCTGCTGTGTCCACCCTACTTGGCTACTATGAGGCTCAAATGAAATTAAAATATATGAAATTACTTTGGAAATGCAACTCAATGTACAAATGTAAGATAACAGTGATTATTGTTATTTGCTGCTGTTTTGATACTGTTCCTAAGGACATAGGCCGATGGAGCACACCTGCCGTAGGGAGCATCTAGATGTCCCCAAACAAATGAGAGCTGACTGTGATCCTCTTCCCTCCTTCCTTTATTTTTTCCAGCAGTCAGAAGTGTCAGTGTGGTGAAACCCTATGGGCGCAGTTTGGGGTGACTGAAGGCGTGTAGACCTTTTCATTTCTGGGTGTTGTGTTTGCAGAGTTATTTACACCACCCAGCAACCTAACCCAAGGTGAACAGTCCCTATTAGCAAAGCAGTGACTTGCTGTAGCTGTCGTTGTTCTGTTAACGTAACATCAAACATTTTCTATACCTAGAGGATACCATTTCATCCCCTGCTTTTCCTATTTATTCTTGTTTGTTTTTTTTTTTTTTCATGGTTTCCAGAACCAATTCATAAGATAAGAGAATCTTACAATTGAAAGACATAGGAGAGGTCATTTGGTTCAATCCTTTTTCCCAAAGCAAAAATCTTTTGTACAATTTATCTGATAGATGTGTCCCACATTGTGCATTTCCAGTGATAGAGAGCTAATCAGTTGTGAGATATCCTATTCCATTATTGGATTGTTCTAATTTCTTATATTCACAGAATGTTTTTTCTAATTGCTTATAGGGCCTTAGAGATCATTCTAGTCCAATTCCTTCAGTTTGCAGATGAGGAAATTGAGGCCTGGAGAGGTCAAGTGACTTGCCCAAGGCCAAACAAATAATTTATGACCCAGCTGGGACTCCCGGTTCATGGTAACTTCTTTCAAAATCATTAAACTACAAAATTGTTGAATTTGTAAATATTGAGTAGCATTAAATGCTATTATTCAGTATATAGTATGTGTGTATTTAGTATGTAGCATATTTTAGCATAGCAAATATGTTGCTCTATAAACTTATTTCTATTTTGATGGAGAAAATGTGACTATTTTGTTAATTGTGTACAAAGATCTCCTTAAACCTCTCTGAGAAACTCCCTCCTTTAAATAGGACTGTTTTTTTCTTTGCTTTCCTTTTCACAGAGGGGAGAAAGAAGTAATCAGTCTGACCCTTATAATATATCTAAGATGTCTTGTCGTTAGAAGAGACACAAAAACACATTTCTCTGCCTGCCATGAGGGTTGTGGGGTGGACCAGAGCCAGGGGCTTTTTCATATTCCTGTCAGGCGTTGGTGCCCGGCCTGTCAGTGGCCGTGTGGATGAGACTGGAGCGGAGCCTGCCCATATGCCAGGGAGACTTTGAAAGGTAGCCTGGTCTGCCCTGCCTCCTGGAAGGGCTGCACATAAAGGGAATTGGCAACCTTTCTGTCTTGTGAAATTACTTGCTGGAAGCTTTAGGGTCACCCCTGGCCCTGTGGGGTGGGGTGGGGAGGACTGGAGGTAAGAGGGGGACAGAACACTGATCGGCTATGATGAGAGAAGCCCACAGACTCTGGGAGGGTTCTGAGGTATCGGACAGACTCGTGGGGGTGAGGAGAGGAATATTCGAAAGAGTGTGACCTAAAGAACTGACAAGCAATGCTGTCTGTTCTGAGAAATAACTGAGAGCCTAAGAAAGGGAACCTGATATCTTTGCATCTGTGAGCCAGTAGCCCTAATGCTGTTTTAGTTATAGATGTGAAAATATTCATTTAGGGTTTATCAGATGCACCAGAAAAAAAGACATTCCCCCACAAAAAAAATTTCAAACTTTTGATCTCATATCCTATGAAGGCAGATGAGCAGCCTCTTATTCCCCAAAAGCAGAAAGAGTAATCTCTTTATTCCTATTTAATCTCACTATACTTAGTGCCTCTGTTAAAAGTACTTAGCACAGTCTGCCTTCATTAGAACTAATTGAGTCTGTGGCTGTCTCCCCTACAAGATATTACCATATCCCCTACTAGGTTAGACTTGAGTTCTGAAGAGCCGGCACTATTTCTTTCTTTTTAAAAAATTATGAAATATGTCAGGCATACCAAAAGATAAAGAAGATGTTATCTTTACACCGTTTTAGCCCCATATGTCTTCTGAGAAACATGGTGCCTAGCATGTAGCAGGCACACAGGAAAGATTTGCTGAATTGTGGTACCAACTTCCTTCTTATGCTTATGCACTCATTTCTTCTATTCCTTGCAGATTATGTCAAATCAGAATCATTTTTCTCTAGAGCCTAAGTGCTCATGGTCAATACAAATATACTCTGATATTCATGGAAATAACAGCTGGTCTAAAATGCCTTTGGAACAGTGGTGCCCACGTTACACAGTCCTAACTGTTGATTGTCATTAGAGTTGAGAGGTAGCCAAGTGTCCTATTCAGAAGACTTAAATGTTAAAGAAAGCAGTGAAACAATAAAACTGTATGTAGCTAATGGGAATATAGATTTGGGCTTTGATGATAGTAGTTTTTTATTTATGTTCACCATCACATCCTTTTGCCATCATTGATTTATTGAGGAAACCAAAGTGTGGCTCTTGGAAGACAGAGGGTTTTGAAGAAAGGAACACTGTTGGGTTGAGGAAAGGACAGAAAGAACTTATTCGTGTGTATATTAGTGTTAGTGAGGGGAGGAAAAAGAAACAAAGGAAAGTGACAAAATTACCCTGGAGAAAAAATACTGATCACCAAAAGCTGAGGATAAAATGGGCCCATAAAATTTGTAACTCTCCTGTCCTGAGTATAATGACGATATGAGGCCAGGCGCGGTGGCTCAAGCCTGTAATCCCAGCACTTCGGGAGGCCGAGGCTGGCGGATACGAGGTCAGGAGTTCCAGACCAGCCTGGCCAACATGGTAAAACTCTGTCTCTACTAAAGATACAAAAAAAAAAAAAAAAGATTTAGCCGGGCGTGGTGGTGCGTGCCTGTAATTCCAGCTACTCGGGAGGCTGAGGTAGGAGAATTGCTTGAACCCAGGAGGCAGAGGTTGCAGTGAGCTGAGCTCGCACCATTGCACTCCAGCCTGGGCATAGGGCGAGACTCCGTCAGAAAGGAAATGAGAGGGGAGGAGAGGGGAAAGGATGGGAGGGAAGGGGAGGGGAGGGGAGGAAGGAAGGAAGGGGAGAGAAAGAAAGAAAGAAAGGAGGGAGGGAGGGAGGGAAGAAGGAAGGAAGGAAGGAAAGAAGGAAGAAAGGAAGGAAGGAAGGAGAGAGATATGAAACCTTTGCCTTGTATTCATCTCTCTAACAATATTTGTAGTTCTTTGCCCCAGTTACAGTTTAGCTACTTCCTTATTTCCCTCCCTGCCTGATGGCTATAGGAAAGAATAAACTCTGGCTCATTACCTCCTCCCTGCAGCTCCTCTGCCCTGCACCCCCTCTGCTGGAGGTCCTGCCTCAGTTAGTGGTAGGATCGAGTCCTCCACACTAGAAAACCCTGTCACCATCACATCCAGCCAGTCACTCCATCCTGTTACTTCTGTCTCCAAAGTGTTGCTCAGATTCTTTTCATTCTCCCTAGAGCTCTTTCCACACCCCATTTGCCCTCCCTCCATTTTCTACCCTGAAACAGAATCATCTTTCAAATTGAATCATGTCACCTCCCTTCACCTCTCTATAGTTCTCTGTCCATAGGAGAAAAAAAAAAAAAATCCTCGAATCAAAAAAAAAAAAAAAATCCTCGAATCCACCTTTCCAGCCCTATTTTCGACATCTCTCATCATCTCTCACCTGCCCTGCTGATGTTTGTCCTTCTCCCCAAACAACCATGTGATTTCTTCCCACCTCCCTGCGTCTGCCAAGGTTGCCCCTCTAGATGATATTCTCCATACCCCTTCCCTGGCCATCCTGGATGGGAATTTTCCCTTCTTTGTATTTCAGTAATTTGTATCCATCTCCCTTAAAGAGCTTCTCTCATTACATGGTAACTATTTATTCATCCACTTTTCCTCTAGTAGATTCCTCTAGAGCAGGGGTCCACTGTTTTGTTCATCTTTGCATCATCGTTATTGCTTAACACAGAGCCACACCATAGATGATTAACATAGCATTTGTTGAGTCAGTGAGCAGAATAGCAAATATCTAAGTGACCACTCTCCTCACAGAAATGGGAGTTTTTAGATGTAGCCTTGTGATTTCAGTAGCAAATTGGATGGATGCTTTTCTCAGAGGGCTGTGGGGAGAACTGATGTGAGGACATCTATAAAAGTCCTTGAATATTTTCAAAGACACGAAAGATCTAAATCTTATGTATTTAAGCAGCATGCAAGAAAACACAGTTGTTTCAGCGATTCTAATTATATTCTCTTTCTTAGAATGATCTCAAGTGCTTATAAGGCTGCTAGGTGTTTCTAGGTCTTTTTTTTGGTTTTGACTTGTAATTTTTTGATTGTTTCAATAAACTCGATTTTCCGCACTGTTTCTCTTCTTATTAGGATCATTCCTGGTTTTGTTTTGTTTTTTTGTCTTCTTCTAACATTGTTATATTTGGGAAATAATCCAGAGCAGCTAAGCTCTTAGCTTGCAGTAAGAGGCAGAAGAGAATCACTGGCCACTAGGGCACCTTGTCTGGGGGCTGTGCAAGTTTATACAAGCTCATGTGTGCAGGTAGTGTTGCTTCTTGCCAGGTGAACATATCATCTGTAGTTTTCATTTTGTGGTAAATAATATCACCGTTTTCTTTTCAAGTGATATTTGCAAGTTAACTAAGTATAGGTGAAGCAGCCTTAAGCCTATTGCTTGTTTTCTGTCACTTGAGGACTTTATTTGCCCAGGGCTCTTTGAATCCTAAATTATCCTCTAATTGCCAATATGTAAAGGGGGAGCATTTTCCCTATAATTTCCTGAATTGATGAGTTTGTGTGGGAGCAGGTGAGTGAGAGTTGCTTTTGAAAAACTGACAGCACTGTATCTTGCTGCTGGAGCAGATCCCCTCCCTGTCTGGGCTCAGGGCTGCCCTTGTCTTCAGCCCCTGCTATGGATGGCTGCACTGATGGATGGAATCTCCTCGGGGAGCTTCATGGATCAGCCCTCTGTCCATTACCATGTAGCAGGATTATAATTTATAGCCCCAGATGGTGACTCCCCTACCCCACCACTCCCTATTTACTTCAGTAAAGCGGCAGAGGCATTAACGATTAAATTGCTTCCCCCTTTTTAAAATAATTGAAGTCATTTGCAAAGGACCTTATATAAAAATACATGTACTTATTCAAACATTTTAGTAAGTAAAGTTTCATCAGTATATGAAGACCATTATGCATTGTAATAAAAAATAAACAACCACATGGTCAGGCTTATTTTTCTTGGCATACTTCCATGTGGAAATGAGGTTTTGAGGCACAATTTCTGGTGAGATTCCTGGATTTTCATAGGAGAGTGTCAGCTCTTTCTTTTTGGTAGATTGTTAATGCTTATAGAGCGACCTCTTACCTGGAAACCCAGATTATTTGCATTCCAAGTTCCTGCCAGAAAATATAACCTATAATTTTTAGTTACTCAATATTCTTGAAAGCTTGAGTGTGATAAATAATGCTCAAGGAAGGACACCCGTCCTAGTAGGTGTATTATCTTGATTAACTTTCACAAGCATGATATACATGTGGGCTTTTGTAAGTCTTCTGCATCTGCCAAGTTGAGAATCATTTCTCCCTTCTGTGAAAATGAGATGTGAGCATTATAGGTCTCTAGGAAATCCCGTCCTAGTAGGTGTATGGGGGCACTATCTACTATAAGAAAAAGGTGATGCCCCACTAGTTCTCCTAATTAAAATTGAAGGGGATTTGTTTAAAGGCTATAATAAGAGACTTTGAAACCCCTACTATTTGGACTTTTTCTTTACTCCAAGGGAGAGGGTTTTTAATCGAGGTAGGGTTGAGGACCGACAGTGTGGTGCTGGTGTCGACAAGGGCTCTGGTATTTTCCCCATTTATGGCTATTTCTATTTCTCCTATTTTAATTCCAAGAATTATTTACTTGGACTCTTCCTACTATAAGTGTTGCTTTTCTGGAATTTTGGGAATCTCACCTTGCGTGGAGAGGTGCTCTTAAAAACTGTCCTAAATACCTCATGTTCTCACTCATAGGTGGGAGTTGAACAATGAGATCACTTGGACACAGGAAGGGGAGCATCACACACCAGGTCCTATTGTGGGGAGGGGGTAGTGGGGAGGGATAGCATTAGGAGATATACCTAATGTAAATAATGAGTTAATGGGTGCAGCACACCAACATAGCACATGTATAGATATGTAACAAACCTGGACGTTGTGCACATGTACCCTAGAACTTAAAGTATAATAATAATAATAATAATAATAATAATAATAATAATAATAAAAATTTTAAAAAACTGTCCTAGGAAAGATGCCACTGTATTTGCTGGGAGGCTGTTGTTGAGGCTACTTTATACTCATTTGGGATCTATCAATGAAACAAAAGCCTCTCGGGCCTTAGCACATAGGAATTATTATTAGTAGTAGTAGTATTACAATTTGTTTATTTATTTATTGTCAGGTGTTTTTTTTTTTACAAATTATTTTTGTCTACTGATTTTTGCTTTGGGTGGTTTTTTTAAAACTTTTTTTGTGTTATTTCTTCACCTCTTTACCTATTACTGTGTACATCTTTGTCTGGAGTCTGCTTTCTTCTAGTGTGTACTTTTAAATTTTAAGTCTGTTTAAGAAGTCAAGCTTATTATATCCATTCTCATAATAAAATCATAATGTTCTCCCCTTTGAATTTTAGTATTTATTGTCTATGCTGTTGAATTCTTAAGATCTCTAACATCTCTACAGCGTGAACCATGGACAACATTTATTAGGACGTTGAGGCCAGATGACGCCTGGAAGTCTTACTGTGTAATTTAATCCTGGGCGCTGTGTTGTTTGGCTTCATTGGACTCTGAGTGTGCATATATAATTATGTGCGCATGTGTAAAAAACCTAGCCCTGATAGGAAAGAGAGGCAGGAACATCATTAGCAGAGATTAGATCTGTCTCTCCAGCTGGGCAATGTGCCTCTGAATTCCAAGGGCTTTCCCCAGTGTAAATTATTAGACTGACTCAGCTGCTGTTCAGTTCCCCCCTGGCTGAACTGCTTTTGCTAATGCTGTTAAGCTGTGGCCCAGGAGGCAAAATGTCCTGAGGTACTAGATATATCTGATGCAAGCAAAAGGAAAAACCTCCCTGCTTCTCATATTTAGAAAATACTGGTATATAGTCTTCCCAAATCAAAAAATAAAAGGCAAAATGGAGATAAGAAAAACCCTGCCAAACCTCAGCTATACATAGAGTGCTTTGGAAATTGTTAGCAGACTGAACTAATTCCTATCTAGCTAAAGCAGAGAGGCGTAATCTAATCAAAAGAGTTTAATTCAGATCAGTTGAGAGTATCTGACTTTAGATCCGCTGCTGTTCTGAAATTGCTGAAGTCTAAACAGATTAACCCCGCTCTGAACTAACACACATCTTGATTGATTCAGGGCCGCCGAGTGGTCTTGTCTGAATTTCTTCAGTGGTGATAATACACTAACATTTATGAAAACTTGAACTTTTTAAATATAGCATGAAGCATAAGGCACAGCATAATGTACATACTTATTAATTGGTTGAATAGAATTTATAGCTATAGTAAATGCTCTGTTTTTAGGTTTTTTTTCATTCACAATTAGGACTATGTATATGTTGTACTAATGTAATTCAAAAAGATATGGTGAGGCGATGGATATGCTAATTAACTTGATGTGGTAATCATCTCACAATGTACATATATCTCAAAACATCACACTGTACAATTTTTGTCAATTTATTTTTTACTGTAAACATAAGATTGTCAATTAGGCTTCAGTAAAGCTGGAAAACAAAAACAAGACACGATATCTTTCCTCTCTGGTTTCATTACCTAAAATGACCAACTTATATATACAGATAAACCTAATGGCCAGTTTATCCATCACAGGTCAGGAGAATAAATGAAATGCATAGATAATAGAGAAGCTGTAATCAGGTAATTATATCTCTCTTTAAACAGTCACAGTTTTGTTACCAACTCTATTAACAAGTAGCAAAATTGTCTGACCTACGGTTTGCTTTTTTTCCCCCTTATTCCTTTCCTTTTTCTTTGGAGAAGGTGCTGAAGAATAGGACTAAAATATAAAGAACAAGCACATCAGATAACAGTGGGATCACTCAGTGATCAATTTTTAGGACTGTAAAATGCCCAGCACAGTGCCTAGGCACTCAGCAAGTGGTACCTGCCACCACCACCATTAACATTTCCTGCAGCAGTAGCAACCATAGTTACACTCCGCATAAACAGTAGCCTGGATACTACATGAGTGTCAGATTAAACACTGGAAATAGATGAGAACTTATTATCTTACCTGTGATTAGTGAAGACTTTATAAAGAGGGGAAATTTTAAACACAAAAGATCAAGGAAACAAAGCCTGTTTTCAATAAGCAGAAAATAGCATTATAAGAACGGATGAAGGTGTCAGCATTTCTCTAAGAGGAACTCTTGTGGTCTCCACTGCCAGTGAAGGCAGGGAGGAAAGCACAGTGGTGGAGATGGAATCAATTCTGGGGGCAAATTGGTAGCAAAGTTTACACTTGAACGTGAGAGTTGTTTTACATATGTCAGGCTATGGAAACAGAATGGATTGTCATTAAAAGTTAGGGTTGGCAATCAGACCAGCTTCATGGGTATGTAACTTACACAGTTGCACAGGGACCCGTGCGTGGTTTAATTTTTTAAAATTTTTTCGAGATAGAGTCTTGCTCTGTCACCCAGGCTGGAGTGTAGTGGCTCAATATTGGCTCTCTGCAACCTCAGCCTTCTGGGTTCAAGCGATTCTCCTGCCTCAACCTCCCAAATAGCTGGGATTACAGGCACCCGCCACCAATCCCGGCTAATTTTTGTATTTTTAGTAGAGATGGGGTTTCACCATGTTGGCCAGGCTGGTCTCAAACTCCTGACCTCAGGTGATCCACCCGCCTCGGCCTCTCAAAGTGTCGGGATTACAGGAGTGAGTCACTGCGCCCAGCCCCATGCTTGGTTTAATACTCTGGTATCTCCATCTTGAAATTCTTAATAGTTCTTAAACAAGGGGTCTTTCATTTTTAGTTTGTACTGGTCCTGCAAATTTTGTAGCCCACCCTACTGGCAATGTATAAAATTGTAAGTCCTTAGTTGATGTTCTTATTAGCAATGCGTTTCAGTACACTGAACATTTCTTGTGTCATGCCTCTTTTTGCTCTAAGGCGAGCATGCTTATTTCTACCTGACTACTGTTAGACTTCTAAAAGTGGTTCTGAAGAATGTGTCCCTGCCAATGAATGACTTAAAAGAAACTCAGCCTTAATTTTATGCCACCAAACAATGCTATTTTTCTAATAAGGTATATACACATTATTTAATGTAATCACATAAATTCAGAAACTACACATTTGCACCTTCCAATTACTGTGGTCTTGAACAAAAGCTTTCCGATCATTACATAAGTAATGAGTAATGTTTTCTATGAGGCCAAATTCTTTTGATCAGAGAAAAGAGACTCGTCAGCCCAGCATTCAAAACCTTTTATGATGTGGCACCACCCTATAGTTAGAGCAGTGCTGATCACTGCTCTCTATGCACCTTATGTTCCAGCTCTTCCAGACTGTTTGCTATTCTTGGAAAATGCTATTTATTTTCTTGCCCTCCATTCTTTTCTTTGCACAGTTCCTTTGGCCAGAATATGTGTCTTCTTCCAGGCAGCAGCCTCATTTCTCTCCATCCTCCACTCATTCTCTACTGGTGTAACTCTGATTCTTTCTTCAAGGCCTCACTTTGTTGCTCAAATGTCTCTTTTTCTGTGAAGTCTTCTCTGGTATCTCAATCATAGTTGCTGCTTCACCTGCTGTGCTTATACTGTGCTTGAAGGCTAAAGTCTGCCTTACGTTGTACTTGTTTACTTGCTGACACACTAGACTGTATGCTCCTTGAGGGTGGGACTATCTGACCGGGGTCTATTCCATTATCCATGGCATCGTAACGTGATGTCTGGCACACGTTCAATACGTGTTTACTGAGTGAGGGAATTGGAAAAGCACTGAGTGTTAACTCCCTAAAGTGAAACAGCTAGTTGACGTCAGTTGATCTTGTTAGAAATAGTTTTGACTTTTAGAAGCATTTGTGTAAGAGATAAATAATAAAAGCAGTGCTGTCAGTGGGAATGAGTCCCCCTAGAATTATACAATGTCGTGACCCTGGGTGAAAAAGTAGTAAGAGTTCAATATCAGAAGAGTTTAAAAGGATTGGGAGGTCCCAGAGTAGCCAGGAAAAATTACCTAAAACAGTTTGAAGTCAGAAAAACAGGAAGCCCAGGGTGCCACTTGAATCTCAATTTAGCCGTTCCTAGCCGGCTATTTAGTTCCCAACTATTCTTTTTGTAGCACCTTCCTTAATTAAATTGTACTGCCATGTCAAGAAAAGGCTTGAAATAAAGCCAGTAACATGGAAGGCATATTTAGAAGTATGCTAAATACATTTCTATGCTAACACTTTAACTCTCAAACTAAATTCTAGCTATTGTGCAGTTTAAGTCTTTTCTCTTGATTCTTTTGTGGTAGTAAGGAAAGCAAGAAAGAGGGAATAAATCAGAATCTCCATCTGAATCTACTGGGATTAAAAAATAATCAGACTATTCTTTGAGCTTCTCTGTAACCATAGCCAAGCATGCCTTCTAATTTTGTCAAATGGGATTAGACATATGTAGGCTAAGAGAAAAAGCCACTAATCCCAAAGCCTAGATTGTACAAAGTATTGTAGATGGGTTAATTTCTAAGTTTTTGGTATTATTCTAGCTCTATTGTCATTTCAGTTATTATGTGAAGAAGGTCATTTAACAAACTATATGTAAGGATTTTGTGATTTTTCCCATAGGTATTTAATAATGATTTACTTTCATATTTTAAATTTTGGTGCTCAATTCATTTTCATCTACTGAGGTTGAATGGATGCCCCATTGCAGTAACCATTTCACTAATGAACTGACTTGTTTTCATGCTAGGCAAGTAAAAAGGGGATCTGTGGAAAAAAGCCTTTAAATGAAAGCCAGAAATCATAGAGTGGGGTGGGATCATTCCAGAAGAGATGTGGGGTATATTCCCACAACATTTTTATCCAATAAAATAAAATTTTAAAATTTATATTAAAAGTATGCCTAGAAAGAAAAGAAAATCATAAAAGAACAGTAGAAACTCTAAAGATTATATGGAAAGGACACTCCAAGTTGATTTGCCTCAGTAAATGATGGAAATTGTACATGAGCTGATTATCTATTTGTCTGTGAACCCTCAGATATAAATAATGTTTCTTTTTTAAACCTTTTTTTTTTTTTTTTTTTTTTTTTTGCCACCACCAGACCCTAGATCTTGAGACTTAACCCACCTCCACTTTCTGGAGTGGGAATCTCTAAGGATGGCTCAGATTCTAAAGACATGTAACCCTGACTGTGCTAAACTCTTACCTCATTTTGTTGTCTAGACTTATGATTAGTAATTTTCATTTGGAAACGCCCGGCAGTACCACCGTCTCAAAGGGTGCTAAAGGATTCTAAATACAAAATTAACTCTGATACACACAAAATAGAACGTTATAACTATACAGCAGAGTGACTGCATTTTAACAAAGTTTGCCACACCGTGCACAATTAAATGGACTTTGTCAAAGGCGTCTTAAGTGTTTTTGACAAAGTGTCAGAAAAAGTATCAGTGTCCAGCAGTTTGTTGATGCCTTCTGGTGATTCTACTATTGCTCAGGATAGCGTGGGGACTTTAGCTTCAGAGTGCGTTTTGCCAATTTCAGCATTGGAATTAAGGGGGAAGAACGCTCAAGTGTGTTCCCTCTTCCCTACACGTTGCCCATATTAGTCAGTTCCCACACCTGGCCCCTATTATTTGGTTTCTGTCCTTATAGTGCTGTCTTTTCTATAAATGGATTTCATATAAATGGAATTATACAATATGTAGCCTTTTGTCTTTGCTCATTTTAGATTTCCTCGTAGAATTTTGAGTTTATTTATTTATTTATTTATTTTTTTATTTTTTTTTTTGAGTCAGGGTCTTGCTTTGTCACCCAGGCTGGAGTGAAGTGGCATGGTCATAGTTCACTGTAGCCTTGAACTCCTACACTCAAGTGATCCTCCCACCTCGGCCTCCCAAAATATTGGGATTACAGGTGTGAGCCACTTTTTTTTTCTTCCTCACTTTTATCTTGGTAGAGTCTGGCATGGGCAGAGCAGAGATAAAATGTTTATGTTCAATCTATCACATTTAACTAGAAATCTTGCTTAATAGTTTTAGGGGGAAAAATCAGAAAGTGGGAGTATAGAGTGAAATCTTCCAATTTTGTAGTTGAAATCAAACTTATTTCAGGAGAGAAACCATTTGAAGCTTTCAGGGTCTTATTTATAGTAAGCACTCAATAAAATGCTAGCTGGCCAGGTGCGGTGGCTCATACCTGTTAGCCCAGCCTGTAATCCCCTTGGGAGGTTGAGGTGGGTGGATCACTTGAGGTCAGGAGTTTGAGACCAACCTGGCCAACATGGTGAAATGCCATCTCTACTAAAAAGACAAAAATTAGCCGGGCATGGTGGTGCATGCCTGTAATCCCAGCTACTCAGGAGGCTGAGGCAGGAGAATCACTTGAACTCAGGTGGTATAGGTTTCAGTGCGCTGAGATCATGCCACTGCACTCTAGCCTGGACAACAGAGTGAGACTACATCTCAAAAACAAAAAAAAAAAGCCGATTAGTTTGATTTGCATCTACAACAACCCCAACAGGGAGGTTTAGTATATCCTGTGTACAAGTGAGACAACTAGTATTCAGAATATTTACATAACTGTCAAAGACTTCACAGCAGATAAGTGGCTAGGAATAAACAAGGTATTTCTGATTTGAAAACCTGCATTCTCTGCAATTACAGCACATCATAAGCATTATGTAATAAACATGGGACAACAACTATTTGTAATATGCCAGGCTTCATTACAATCTGATTTATTACAGTCCTAGGGCAACCTTGCATTAATGGGAGGTTAGACATGAAATTTGCTCGTGTGCTGTTTTTAGCCATCTCACTACCACATTGGGCATCATCAGAAGGCATCTACCAATGAAATATATATAAAAAATGTATAAATATATATATATATAAAGGTGGACTAGAGTTGGACATAGATCAGACAAGGGCAACTGAGATGATGCAAGGAGTGTATGTCCTGCCTTAGGATTACAGACTGGAGGCGGGGCTCAGTGGTTCACACCTGTAATCCCAGCACTTTGGGAGGCCAAGGTGGGCAGATCATGAGTTCAGGAGTTCAAGAGCAGCCTGGCCAATATGGTGAAACCCTGTCTCTACTAAAAACACCAAAATTAGCTGGGCATGGTGGCATGTGCCTGTAGTCCCAGTTACTTGGGAAGCTGATGCAGAAGAATTGTTTGAAGCCAGGAGGCGGAGGTCACAGTGAGCTGAGATTGCACCACTGCACTCCAGCCTGGGCTACAGAGCGAGACCCTGTCTCTATTTAATTAATTTTAAATAAGCTTAATATCCCTGATTATCAGGGAAGTACAAATCAAAACCACAATGAGATATCATCTCACCCATTAAAATGACTATTATCAAAAAGATAAAAACATAAATGCTGGCAAGGATACAGAGAAAAGGGAACTCTTATGCATTTTGGTAGGAATGTAAACTAGTACAGCACTATGGAGAACAGTATGAAGGTTCCTCAAAAAAAACACAAATAGAACTGCCATATGGTCCAGCAACCCCACTACTGAGTATTTACCCAAAGGAAAAGGAGCCAGTACACTGAAGAGGTATCTGCACCCCTAAGTGTTTATTGCAGGACTATTCACAATAGCCAAGGTATGAATCAACCCATGTCTGACAATAGGAGAATAGATAAAGAAAATGTGGTATATGTATGCAACTGAATACTATTCAGCCATAAAAAAGAATTAAATCCTGTCATTTGCAGCAACATGGATGAGCCTAGAGCAGCAGTCCCCAACCTTCTTGGTACCATGGACCAGTTTCGTGGAAGACAGTTTTTCCACAGACCAGGGATGTGGTGGGTGGTGGGTGGGAATGGTTTGGGGATGAAACTGTCCCACCTCAGATCATCAGGCATTAGAGTCTCATAAGGTGCACACAACCTTATGAGATCCCTCGAATGTGCAGTTCACAATAGGGTTTGCACTCCTGTGAGAATCTAACGCCGCTGCTGATCTGACAGGAGGCAGAGCTCAGGCGGTGATGCTCGCCTGCCACTCACCTCCTGCTGTGCAGCCTGGTTCCGAACAAGCCAAAAACAGGTACCAGTCTGCGGCCTGGGAGCTGGGGATCCCTGGCCTAGAGGACATTATGTTAAGTGAAATAAGCCAGTAACAGAAAGTTAAACACCACATGTTCTCATTCATACCCAGAAGCTAAGAAAGTTAAACTCATAGGTGTAAAGAGTGGAACAGAGGTTTCTAGAGGCTGGGAAGGATGGATAGTGAGGGATTTGTTAAAAGATACAAAATTATAGCTAGACAGGAGGAATAAATTCTATAGCTATAGTGTCCCATAGTACTGCAGGATGGCTATAGTTAACAATAATATGTATTCCCAAATAGCTAGAAAAGAGAATAATGTTCCCAACACAAAAAAAGATAAATGTTCAAGATGATGTATATGCTAATTTCCCCAATATGCTCACTATGTATTACATGTAGCATGTATCCCATAACAATGTACAATTATTATGTGTCAATTTTTAAAAATTAAAAAATAGGCCCACACGGTGGCTCATGCCTATAATCCCAACACTTTGGGAGGCCGAGGTGGGCAGATCACCTGAGGTCAGGAGTTCAAGACCAGCCTGACCAACATGGAGCAACCTGTCTCTATTAAAAATACAAAAATTAGCCAGGTGTTGTGGTGTGCACCTGTAATCTCAGCTACTCAGGAGGCTGAGGCAGGAGAATCGCTTGAACTCAGGAGGCAGAGGTTGCAGTGAACTAAGATCACACCGCTGCACTCCAGCCTGGGCAACAGAGCAAGACTCTGTCTCAAAAAAAAAAAAAAAAAAAAAAGGTTCAGCTTATGAATAAGATTCTTCCATGGGCTATTAAGAAAAGTGAGTTTATGTTATACCCATTCCTTCTGTAAACAGATGTCACAAAAAACAATGACTTCCCCTTCAAAGCTATCGTCGGAAGCAAAGTATTAGGTAAAAGGGCCCTTGGTTTTTCCTGGCTTCTTCAGGCAGAGTTGTCTCTTCTTGTCCTCACTTTATGAGATGTCCTAACTGTAGATTATACCATGCTTCAAGAACAGCTAGACATGCATACACATGAATTTGCAATCAGTTATTTACAACACAGAGAAAAAATCAGAAAATGAAGGGAAAAACATTTGCATATAGCCAGAATGTACGTCACGAAACCCATGTACAAAATCTCACAGTTTACTCATATGAAGAGTCATCAAGCCTTTGTACAAAATCTTATTGCTGTTATTTTGCACACATTTCTAACATGTTTGGGCATACGGTTTCCAAGCCCATGACAAATACTAACTTCTCAGGTAGATTTGCTGGATACACCACCACCTACTCAGGCAAATTTACTAAGAGTTATGAAATTGATGTTTAATTAAACAACTAATAATAGACATTGAAACAACAGAAAATTCAAATTAAGCAAACAAGTACAATGATAAAGCAATCATTAGCATTTCAGAAGGATTCTTCATTTTGCAAGTAGATTTATCAGTGATACTTCAAATAGTAATTTCTATTAGTGATTTTTAAATGTTATTTTTAAAATGTGATTTATATGCAACTTTTTAGGAGCACTTAATGAAACCATGTGCACTTGTAATGAATTAAAATTATGATTCCTAAAGGGAGGCAGCTAAATATGTCTTTTTTTTTTTTTTTTTTGAGACAGAATCTTGTTCTGTCACCCAGGCTGGAGTGCAGTGGCACGATCTCAGCTAACTGCAGCTTCCGCCTCCCAGGTTCAAGTGATTCTCCTACCTCAGCCTCCCGAGTAGCTGGACAAGGGCATGTACCACACGCCCAAGTAATTTTTGTATTTTCAGTAGATACGGGGTTTCATCATGTTGGCCAGGCTGGTCTCGAACTCCTGACCTCAGGTGATCCTCCCACCTCAGCCTCCCAAAGTGCTGGGACTACAGGTGTAAGCCACCATGCCCAGCCTAAATATGTCTTTAAATTCTATCCTTTGTAATATTTATCTTTGTATTGAGGGACTACATATTGTTTTCTGTCACAAATAGTTTATTATTTTGTACTTATTTTTCTTTCCATTAGAACTGTCTCATATATTTATCATTTTTTTAGCACTTAGAATCAATAATTAATATTTATTGATGTTCTTCCTTGCCATCCTCGTTTTGGACAGATGGGATTTATCTAGGATCCTTTAATAGTCTGCAAATTTCAGCTATATATTGGGAGTAGAAATTGAAACTACCCTCAATGAATAATTAAACAATGGGTATGGATTACACTCTAGCACAAAGTCATTCCAAAACAGTGACATAAGACAAGTGAAAAATGGCCAATCTTTGACAATTTCAGATTTCTATTGTCGGTAAAGCTCAAAATGTTCTATCACACATTTTCTAGAATATCATCTTGATTGAATCATTACTTTAAAAAATTAAAACTCAGGACTACTTCTGTGAACAAAAACAACAGTAAGTCACAAGAAATGTAAAAGTCTAAAACAATAGGATCTCTCACTAATTTGGCTTTGGTTACTGCTCTGTTAAAATTTGACATTGGATCCAGAGTCAGGAGTGCTTTGTTCATCCTGGAGTTTTTGTCCTGGTTATCTGTAACACAGTCTCCTCTGAGAAGTGACACATACTTCTGGTGATTTGGTAAAACTTCTGTTCCTATTCACCTTTTCCTCCATTAGCCCTCCCCTAGGTTTGTGCTTTTCACCTACACTAGACCTGTGATTAGGAGCTTCAAGGAATGATGGTAGCAGTAATCTAATTTCATTTTTTAGATTTTCCACAAATGAACCTACTTAGGTATTGAAAATTATTCCTCTGACTCCTTTTAGACACCTGGCTGTGATTCCTTGGACAGTCTTTTAAAAGATGAAATCCCCAATTCAGTTTGATCCTGATGAATCATCATTAGAATGAGCTATACTTAAATCATTCACAAATATTAGTAAAACATGGTTGCAAACCTGTCATATTAAAGAGGGTAGTGGAGTACTGTGCAGTTAGCAAATCCCCATGTAGGAAGGGAGCCACAATGTTGGTTAATCCTTAGAACAGATCAATCTATTAATATGAATAAAGCACATAGAGCGACACTGTCCAATAGAACTTCCTGTAATGATGGAAATGTTATTTTTTTGCACTGTCCTATATGGTTGTCACTAGCCACATGTGGCTACTGAATACCTAAAATGGACTAGTACAGCTGAGGAACTAAATCTTTATTTTATTTAATTTTAATTAAAGTTAAATAACTACATATAACTAGAAGCTACAATATTGGATGATGCAAGTATAGAGTTTTAATGTTAAAAACAGAATGGGGCTGGGAGCAGTGGTTCACGCCTGAAATTCCAACACTTTCGGAGGCTGAGGTGGGTGGATTGCCTGAGGCCAGGAGTTCAAGACCAGCCTGGCCAAAATGGTGAGACCCTACCTCTACTAAAAATGCAAAAATTAGCTGGGTGTGGCAGCACGCGCCTGTAGTCCCAGCTACTCAGCAGGCTGAGGCAGGAGAATCGTTTGAACCCAGGAGGCAGATGTTGCAGTGAGATGAGATTGTGCCACTGTACTCCAGCCTGGGCAACAGAGCAAAACTCCATCTCAAAAAACAAAACACAAAACAAAACAAAAACCAGAATGGAGTAAATCCTACAGAAAGTGTGCATATTTTAGAATTCTCCAATTATCTTTAGTTATTGCTAAGAATTTGTACCTTTCACCCTAAGTTTAGAACCTAAGTTCAAGGTAAAATATGAGCCTATTCCATATTTTTCTGACCTAGACCTTTTTTAGTTAAACAGAAGCCCATTATAATATCGACAATACAGTTGTGGTTAAGGGGTTGGTCTTGGGCTCAGGCTGTGGAACTGGAGTGGAACTGGGTTCAATTCCTGTCTTCACCACTTAGTAGCTGTGAGTCATTTAAACTATCTGTGCCCCAATTTTTCACCAATTATTGTCAAGGGGTAATAATAGTACCTTTCCCAAAGGGTTGATGTGAGGATTAGAGAAGTGAATATGGGAAATGTGTTTAGAGCAGTTTCACATAATCTCAATAAATGTTGTTAATATGTTATCACATTGCTCTGTGCGCATGTAAAATCTTCTCATCCAAAAAGTGAATTCCACCATATTATATCAGGTTCTGCGCTAGGTGCTGAGGCTAGATGGCGGGAAAAGAAAAAGGACAAGGTACAGAGATAAACAATGTTTGATTCTACTCTCACAAACTGATGAGACTTAGTTGTTTATCTTGAAAAATAGAAGGCATGGCCCAATCACTGCTCCCTCCAACGTGAACCATCTATGATTCTACCATTCTTAAGAAAGGCCTGGAAAAGCAATGCAAGGATGGCAGAAGGACTTTTGATGACATCTTGCCTGCCAAGTATATCTAGGACTTGCCCAGGAACAGTGTGTAGAATCTGCAGCTTTGTGAGAACTTTCATATATGTCATTGGAAGTCGAAGTCTGTTACTGATGCTCTTCAACAGCCTGAAATATTAAACTGGCAATGAATTATTTGATTTTAATGTATAGTATAAGTACAGAATGTATTGTATATTGATATCTCTAGTTATATTTTACTGTCCAACAAAACAATCTAAATACTAACAATGAATTTAATGAGAAAAGAAAATTTTCATAATATAATTTATTTCAAAAAGATTTTTTGGCCAGGCGTGGTGGCTCATGCCTGTAATCCTAGCATTTTGGGAGGCTGAAGTGGGAGTATTGTTTGAGGCCAGGAGTTCAAGACCAGCCTGGGCAATATAGTGAGATCCTGTCTCTACTCTTAAAACACATTTTTTAAAGAGCTTTCCTCCCTTCTCACTTGCTTAGAGTCATGAATCTCCTGACAGCAGAGCCAGCCTATTCTTACTAAGCAGCACACTATCCATCACTTCCCAAATGGCATAGATTTTGTTTATTTATTTATTTATTTATTTTTGAGGTAGAGTCTCATTCTGTCTCCCAGGCTGGAGTGCAGTGGCGCAATCACGGCTCACTGCAACTTCTGCCTCCTGGCTTCAAGAGATTCTCGTGCCTCAGCCTCCTGAGTAGCTGGGACTACAGGCGTGTGCCACCATGCCTAGCTAATTTTTGTTTTGTATTTTTAATACAGACGGGGTTTTGTCATGTTGCCCAGGCTGGTCTTGAACTCCTGGGCTCAAGTGATCTACTGCTTCAGCTTCCCAAAATGCTGGGATTACAGGTATGAGCCACCCTGCCCTGCCCTGGTCTAATTATTCTTATGTTTAAAGCATAAGCAATGCTTTTCTAGAGATATTTTCTTGAGTCAATGAAATCATCTCCTAATTTAACATCACAATATAAAACCAGAGGGGTTAATTTTTTTTGTTTGTTTTGTTTTGTTTTGTTTGAGACAGAGTTTTCCTCTTGTTGCCCAGGCTGGAGTACAATGGCACGATCTTGTGTCACTGCAACCTCTGCCTCCCGGGTTCAAGTGATTCCCCCGCCTCAGCCTCCTGAGTAGCTGGGATTACAGGCATGTACCACCACTCCCGGCAAATTTTGTATTTTTGGTAGAGGTGGGGTTTCTCCATGTTGGTCAGGCTGGTCTCAAACTCCCAACCTCAGGTGACCCGCCTGCCTCGGCCTCCCAAAGTGCCGGGATTGCAGGTGCGAGCCTCTGCGCCCGGCCAATTTTTTTTCTCCCAAATGCTAGAACTACATAGTATTAATATTCTCCCAAACATTATAGCCATGTAGAACCTTCCTTTTTGTGTGTACAATGTAATTAAAACCTAGAATGTAAAAATAACTGCTGTGATTAAAGACAAAGGAAATGAAATATGAAAAAGAAGTTGCATACATTTGGGATTTTTGTCTCCTATTTTCCATCTTGCTTTTATCCTTTTCACCTGGTATCTCACTATTTATTGATTCTTTGTGCTTTCATTGATAATGCCAAATGAATGTTACAAGCTCAGCTTGCCTCAGTTTCTATATATATCAACCTGTTCCCCTCTTCTTAGCTCTCTTTTCTCATCTTATCACTTTCCTAAAGAAAAGCTTACTTGTCTTTCCCTTGCCCTTCTTTTTATTCCCCTTGATTTCACATATATATTGAGCATATTGACATATTATCTGTTTATTCTAGTTCTTCTAAAGATTTGCATAGCTAACAAATATTGAGGCTAAATGTGTTATATATGTACTATCTCATATAATCATCTACTCTATGAGGTGGATTCTGTTGTTACTGCTAATGATAGACAACAAAATTGAGGCTTAGAGAGAGTTATGGTGAGGTTAGTGACTACGATTTGAATCCAGATCTATCTTCCTCTAGCGCCTTCTCTCTTAAGCCCTTACAATATTACTCTCAATATGATGAAGTACATCTGAATATTGATTGTTTGGATGAGAAATAACTTTAAAGTGTATATTATAGCACTTCTTTTTTGAGACAGAGCCTTGCTGTGTTGTTCAAACTAGACCACAGTGGAGCAATCATGGCTCACTGCAGCTTAGACCCTCTGGGCTCAAGTGATCCTCAGCCTAGTGAGTAGCTGGGACTACAGGCACGTGCCACCATGCCCAGCCAATTTTTCTTTGCAGTAACAGGGTCTCACTGTGTTTCCCAAGCTGGTCTTGAACTCCTGGGCTCAAGCAATCCTCCTGCCTCAGCCTCCCAAAGTGCTGGGATTACAGGCATAAGCCACCTTGCCCAGCTATAAAACAAATTATTTAAAAATAATTTTAATTTTATTTTTATTTTAACCTTTACATTTAACAATAATTTTTTTTTTTTTTTTGAGACAGTCTCGCTCTGTCGCCCAGGCTGGAGTACAGTGGCCGGATCTCAGCTGACTGCTAGCTCCGCTTCCCGGGTTTACGCCATTCTCCTGCCTCAGCCTCCCAAGTAGCTGGGACTACAGGCGCCCGCCACCACGCCTGGCTAGTTTTTTGTATTTTTTTAGTAGAGACGGGATTTCACCATGTTAGTCAGGATGGTCTCGATCTCCTGACCTCGTGATCCGCCCGTCTCGGCCTCCCAAAGTGCTGGGATTACAGGCTTGAGCCACCACGCCCGGCCTAATAATAACTTTTAAACCATTTCAATTCTTGTTCTCCTAAACTATGTATCTTAGGAGAGTTCCAAAAAGAGAGAGGAAACAGTCACAAAATAAAAGGAAAAGAAAAGGAAAGGGACTAGCATTTATTGAATGCTTACTGTATACTTAGTATCTTATCAGGGACCAACTCAAGTTCATAGTTCTATATATTCTGTAATCTTCCTTTAAAAAAATAGGGTATTTCTTTCTCTTCCACTTTTCCATGAACAACTGTCTTGCTCATAGTTCCTGAAGATAATTCTTTACCAAAGGTTGTTTTTGTAATCCTAAATGCAAGAGTTTTGGTGCCTTCACATGTAATTCATCTGGACCTTAGAAGTTGGAAATAATCAAGACACTGATATACGTTCTTGTCTCTTCATCTCTTTTGGGTTTCAATTCTCTTAATCATGATCATTCTACTTTTTCTAGAATGAATGTGAATCTCATCAGTAGAAAAGGTAAAAACAAAATAGGAGTCATTAACTTTTGTTTGCTCATTGTCATCTTTTTAAGTTCACTTTTCATTTTGAATTTGTAATCCTTTTTTGTTTTGTTTTGTTTTGTTTTGTTTGAGACAGTCTCACTCTGTTGTTCAGGCTGGAGTGCAGTGGCATGATCTTGGCTCACTGCAACCTCTGCCTCCTGGGTTAAAGCAATTCTGCCTCAGCCTTCTGAGTAGCTGGGACTACAGGTGTGCACCACCACACCCTGCTAATTTTTGTATTTTTAGTAGAGCTGGGGTTTCACCACGTTGGCCAGGCTGGTCTCGAACTCCTGACCTCAGGTGAGCCTTCCACCTTGGTCTCCCAAAATGTTGGAATTACAGGCGTGAGCCACCACATCTGGCCTATAATTCTTTTTAAGCCTGTTTGCAAGCCTCAGCACACAGTGACAATTAGCTTTCCTGACAGTATCCTTAACATTTCACATCATTTTTCATATCTGCAAATATAATGAAGTGGGCCCATTAATCTGTTTGTTTAAAGCAACAAGGATTTGTATTGAAAACCTCTGATTAAACAAATAATACATGCTAATGGTAGAAATTTGGAAAAATATAGAAAACTTCAAAGAACAACAATAATAACCACTGTTGACCTTTTAAAGCTAATTTCTTAAAATGTTTACTTAATTATATACATTTTGACTTTTTATACCTATTAATATTTATATATTTAAAGGTACATATATGTCTGTATCTTATTTTTAAAACATTTAAAGTTATTGATTTTATCATTCACATGGCAAGTTGGATTTAGGTCAGAAAATGTTGAATATTAATACTTAAAATACTATATATTATTTATTAAAGATTTATGGAGATAGCATTTATGATATGACTTATGGATAAATCATTCCTTTGGTCAAGATGTTTCACTTTTGACTTAAGGCATTTTTGAAGTCTCACAAGTTTCTATTTCTTGATAAATTTACAGACTACTACTCTGAAAATGAAGTATCTTTATTGGTTTTAAAGCCTACAAAAAACTTATTATAACTGTAATCACAGTTGCATTTATAGGTACTGGTATTCAGAAGGTAATTTGTCACCATGGAGAATTTGCTTCTTTGTAATTTTTATTTTTTTGCTGTCTCCAGCATACTTCAAGATTATTAAACATTCATAATTTTAACCGAAAATATAAGTACATGGCAAACATGGAATCAATATTTTTGAATGCATAATTGTTGAATGAAATGTTATAAAGAAGGTGAAATGAGGTAGGTCAGTGGATTTCGTCGATTGAGTTTTTATTGTTCCTTCAAATAGGCATTTCAGGAGATGGTCCACAATTAGGAGAGTAAGTAGGGATAAAGGCACGATTGTAGGCCATTCTTTTTATCTGATTTGAAGTCAGCTACTTCTAATCATATAACTCCATTTGAGAAAGCTAGCTAATGTTTTCAAAGTTCAAATTAAGATCTGGGTGACAGACCTCTATCCTGGAAAGATCATTTTATGTTATTACTATGCACAAGTAACATCATCCAAGTTTTAAAATGGGATTGATGCTCCTAGCAGCAGAAATTATTTTACGTTCTCAACCGCTATATGAATTTTAGAGAAATGACCAGAAGGCTAAGATGGCAGTGTTGTATTCATTTTTTAAAGATAGACAAGAAGACGCCAAGTAAAGAGAAGGTAGCTTAGAAAGAGCTCAGCATCAATCAATAAATCTTGTAGAAATAATGCTTAATTTAATTTTTTATTCAATTTTAGTCACACCAAAAACTTTGTGGGGCTAAATTGTCCAAAATCTTTTGATTTATTTATATTTATGATATAAAATTCAAAATCTGATCATTATAAAAATCCTCAATTAGTAACATGGGAAAAATTGTATTCTATGATAGAAATCCAAGAATTTGAGAGCCATTTGGCCACATTGCCTCCTCCCTTCCTCTTTTTCTCTACATTGCATCCTGGGATCTTGGCACAAAGCCAAGGTAATTTCCAGAAATTGGCAGTGCCCGGCCAAATGCGCAGCTGCTGCTGCCTCCAACTCTTGCCGACTAATTTTGCACAAACCACTTCCTCCTCTTGGGGCCAAGAAACTCAGAAGGCAGGGAAAGTGTTCCTCAAGGGCAGATATGGGAGCACTTCCTGCGCCCTTTGCAGAACGGGACCTGTTGTAAGGGCGGCAGTAGCATCACCTCACCTTCAGACCTTCCCAGAGTCCTTTCTTTTTCTTTTTTCTTTTTCCTTTTCTTTTCTTTTTTGTTTTGTTTTTTGTTTGTTTGTTTGTTTGTTTTTCTTTTGTTTTTGAAATGGAGTCTCCCTCTATTGCCCAGGCTGAAGTGCAAGGGCAGCATCTCGGGTCCCTGCAATCTCCGCCTCCTGGGTTCAAGCGATTCTCCTGCCTCAGCCTCCCAAGTAGCTGGAATTACAGGCGCCTGCCACCACGCCCAGCTAATTTTTTGTATGTTTAGTAGAGACGGGGTTTCGCCATATTGGGCAGGCTGGTCTCGGACTCTGACCTCAGGTGATCCGCCTGCCTCAGCCTCCCAAAGTGCTGGGATTACAGGCATGAGCCACCGCGCCTGGCCCCCATAGTACTTTCTTCTGGTAAGGGTGCCATTCCAAGCTTGCCCTTTACCCCTCCGATGTTCCTTATCTTTTTCCCTTTGACTCTCCACATTCAAAAATCTTGCCCCACTTCCTTTCTGTCTCCTTCTAATATATACTAGTTTTGATTTCTTATGAATGGAAAGGACTAAACAATCAGCTCCTATGAGGGTACCTGAGCCAGGTTGCACAGGGAGAGAGGAACCGAGAGGGCAGAAGACAGCCAGAGATAGTGGAACCGCCTGTGTTTCCACGGTTTCCACCTGACAGTCTCTTCACTGTGCAGTGGCAGCGTGTGGGTGTGCATACTGACACAGGTAAAACTTAGGTATTTTTAGCTTCCTACACCCTTCTTAAATGTAGAGTCAACTCAGATCATTTGAATATAGCCATGGTGATGATTTTTCTTTCCCTTTGTTCTTGTAACCTCTCTATTTCTCTGCCTTTGTTGGGTCACGTTGGACTGGATATTCTTGGTGAGCATGAGGGAAGCCTATTTGACTACACAGCTTTATACGCACCTTGAGGTTTACCTCACCTCTGCCCATTCTGAGAGCAGTCAGTGGGTAGCCTCCTGCTGGCCTGTGGATAGGCGCAGGGTCACCCCGCTAGGTGGGCGCTAGCGTTTCCTTCGGAATAGTTTTAGTGCATCTAGAATAGCACTGTGAATTGCTATTGTTTTTGTCATCAGTGGCCATGATACTATGGCTATTTGTTTCTCTTCGAATAAACAAACAACCGTGCTAGTGGAAGGAGCTGGGCTGAGGAAGGAGGACTCATCTCAGCTCTGCCACTGGGCAGTTGTTATATTAAGCAAGTCCGCAATCTCTCTGAAATTTGATTCTCATATGTGAAATAAGCGGGTTGAACCATATTCCTTGATTGTCCTGTTTTTCCCTGATCTCTTAAATATCAAACTGCATTTGATGACTGTGATTAGACCCATTCCCATGCCAATGGGAACAGGTCCACTTCACACTCATCTTTAACCTGTTAGAGATAGGAAAAAAATTACAAAACAAACATGCATTTTTCTAACTTTTTGTGTATGAGCTTATCCTAACATGATGTCATTAGGCAGAAGTTCAGGATAAAAAATTGACAAAGTAGAAATTTACCAGGAATTAATACAAAGTCTGATAGTTTGATTCAAAAAAAATAAATCACACAAATACATGTTTGGCTGAAATTCACATATATTTCAGTATGCAATTCATGTGAGCCAATAGCATATAGGACTTGCGCTGTATAGCATGGGTTCCCAACCTCCAGGCCACAGTCTGGTACCAGTCTGTGGCCTGTTAGGAACTGGGCGGAACAGCAGGAGGTAAGCAGCGGGTGGGTGAGCCACCGGAGCTTCCTCTGTGTTTATAGCCACTCCCTGTCACTCATATTACTGTCTGAGCTCCACCTCCTGTCAGATCCGTGGGGGCATTAGATTCTCATAGTAGTGCGAACCCTACTGTGAACCGTGCATGTGAGGGATCTAGGGATCTAGGTTGCGTGCCCCTTATGAGCATCTAATGACTAATGATCTGTCACTGTCCCCCATCACCCCCAGATGGGAGTATCTAGTTGCAGGAAAACAAGCTCAGGCCTCCCACTGATTCTACATTATGGTGAGTTGTAGAATTATTTCATTATATATTACGGTGTAATTATAATAGAAATAAAGTGCACAATACATGTAATACACTTGAACCATCTCAAAACCATGCCCCGTCCCTGGTCCGTGGAAGAAGTGTCTTCCACAAAACTGGTCCCTGGTGCCAAAAATGCAGCCAAGGCAGACCAGAAGGAACTGCTGAGTCAGCGGCCAGGTCAGATAGTATGAAATCAGCAGTCTTAAAATTTGAGATCAGGCAGGGCAAGGTGAGAGAGGCCAAAGGCAGGAGACAGCTCAAGGTTGTGGCAGGTGATCAGCCAGAAAGTATAATGAGGAGATCAGTAATGTTGAAGCTCAGAGATGAGCACAAAAAGAACAGGGGAGGGGAGGCTGGAGTGGGTGGAATGGGGTCTGTAATAAAGGGCTCCAGTTTTTCTTCTTTCTTCCCCCTGCCCCAACCTTATATTCCCAGGCAGCTTCTCAAGGCTTAGATTTCTCCATACCCTATAATTTAAGTGCCTCTTAACCTAACCCCGTCCAGTTAAAGTGATCTCTCTGGTTTGTTAGGAGGGAAGAATCACCTGCACTGTATCGTAAGCTTTCAGAGCCCATGTGTAGAGGCAGGAGTTACCCTTGCTGCACACTGCTCCCCCACATTAGCCACTACTGTTTCTGGGCCAGCAACCCCCTCACGCACCCTCTGGTCATTCCCGCTTCCCTGCCCCTGCCAGTGCTCTTATTCGACCCCGATTTCTTTCCCTGCGTCACACACCTTACCTTCACATCCTACCTCTTTTACCATTGTTCCCATCTCTCTTGGCTCTGTAGAACAGAATATGGCTCACTTGTCATGGGGGATGACATGTAATTATTACTTCCATAAGTAGTCTGTGAGCTTCAACAGGATGGGAACCACATCTTCAGAGACTGCCTGGTACAGGAGAGAGGGTCATGATTAGGAAAAATAACCCGGTATTTCATTCTGGCTCTGTGACCTTTAGCATCTACCTGTTTCTAGGCCTTCATTTCCTCCTGTGAAAAATAGGGATAATCATTCTGTGTTTTGGATTCCTTACCTAGGGATCAAATACTTAGATCGAATGATCACAGATAACATCATTTTTTAACCTGGAAAGCACTCTATGAAAGTGAGGAGTTATAAGAGGTTCCATCGTGTTGTAAAAAAGACAAAGGATTTGGGGAATCTGAACTTTGAGCTAGATTTTAATTCCTTTTCTATTACTTATTGAATATATTACCTTAGAGAAATTTCTTCTCCTGTGAAATAGAAATGACATTATTACGAGGATTATGGTGCTGGAGCTGGCTTATACACCAACTTGTAAGAGCCAATTGTCAAATATTTAGAAACTTTGCAAGCAAGTTGTTAAACTTTTATTAGCTTGAAATCTGCTCTGGTGGGAATATTTACACTAGGAAAATGAGCAAACACTACAAACCAGATTGCTGTTGTTTTGGAAAGAGCTGATTTACCAGTACTGCTGATTATGTAAACAGGCTTCTGTAAATTGTAAAGCACTTTGTCTTATTCATTATTAAAAACACTAATGGTAACAGTAATGTTCTGTATCCACAGAATCTAGCCTAGTGCGTGGCACAATTATCAGTATATATTCTTTTTTCTTTTTTGAGGCAGGGTCTCGCTCTGTTGCCCAGCCTGGAATACAGTGGCACAAACACAGCTCACTGCAGCCTAGATTTCCTGGGCTCAAGCGATTCTCCCACCTCAGCCTTCCACCCAAGTAGCTGATACTACAGGCACACGCCACCATGGCTGGCTACTTTTTGTAATTTTTGTAATGTTTGTATTTTTTGTATTTTTTGCCATGTTGTGCAGACTGAGTATATATTCAATAAATACACTTTAAATTTAGCTTTATGATTTGGAAACTTCTGCCCCTCTGATAAATGAGCCCCATCTTTATCTTTCTTCCAATCTCTCTCTACAAAGTGTCTTTTTAAAATCAGATAGCATCAATAAAAGCCTAGCTCCCTAGCTTAGTGCGTGATGCATAGTAGGCCTTAAATTCTGTATGTCCGTAGTTGAGCTGATCATCTTCTTTCCAAACCTTTCTTTCTGGCATTTCATATCTCGGTTATTGACATTGTCTGTCTGTTCATTATTCCAAATAAGTGATTTGAAAAGTCTTCCTCTCCCCCTTTCCTTTACCCACCTCCATGTCTAGTCAATTACTAGATCTTACCAATTCTACCTCTTAAATCTTTCCTGTCCTCTTCACTGCCATTGCTAACTGACTTGTTCAGGTCCAGATCATTTCTTTTTGAACTATACCTTCTAACTGGACCTTCAATCTTTCCCTTTGAATCCAACCTCTACTTCTATAGATGTGATTTTAATTTATCTGACCAAATTACTCCCTTGCTTAAAATTCCTTAATGGCTCTCTGTTGTCATGAGGATAAAACCCCAAAGATTTAGCTTGTCATACAGGCCTACCATAATCTAGCCTTTGCCTACTTTTTCTAAGAGTTATCTCCTGCTGTTTCCCAATACTACCTGGAATGCCTAGTCTTTCTTTCCTAGTGACCATTAATTCACCCCTCAAGACTCAATTCAAACAAAACTTCTTATAACGTCTCTAGACACATTTTATATTTATTTTTCTGAGCTCCCATTGCACCTTATACATATCTTTGTCCCATATCTAACCATGTGGCTGTCATCTATTGGTCTTTCCTTCTAGATTGTAAGTTCCCAAAGGGTAGGAACCTATGTTCCATTTACTAATGCCTAACACATTGCATGCCACGTAATAGGAGCTCAGTGAATGAATAAGAATTCAGAGGATAGGGTATTTTCTCCTCCTTCTTCTTCCTCTTGTTCTTCCTCTTCTTCCTCTCCTCCTCTTCATTCCTCTTCTTCTCTCCTCCTCCTCCTCCTCCTCCTCCTTCTTCTTCGTCTTCTTCTTCTTCTTCTTCTTCCTCTTCCTCTTCTTCTTCTTCTCCTTCTCCTCCTCCTCCTCCTTGTCCATCTCCTCCTCTGCCTCCTCCTCCACCTACCACTCCTCCTCCTTCCGGAGTCTTGCTGTGTCACCCAGGCTGGAGTGTAGTAGCACGATCTTGGCCACTTGCTGGGTTCCAGCAATTCTCCTGCCTCAGCCTCCTGAGTAGTTGGGACTACAGGCATGCACCACCATGCCCGGCTAATTTTTTGTATTTTGGTAGAGATAGCGTTTCACCATGCTGGCCACGCTGGTCTCAAACTCCTGACCTCATGATCTACCCACCTCAGCCTCCCAAAGTGTTGGAATTACAGGCGTGAGCCACCACACCAGCCGAGGATAGGATATTTTCATTGGTTCACTAATACAAGCTATTCATGGGATATGGTAATGAATAAAAGGCTTAAAATTTAGGTCTCAGTTATGAAGATAAGAAAATAATAAAATTGAGAGGGTCTATTTTTATCCATAATCCCCAATATAAGATACTATGGCTCCCCATCACCTTCAGTATAAAATCTCAAACTCAGCCTGGCATGCAAAGCTCCTTATAATCTAGCCCCTACCTATCTGTGCAGTCTTTCTGCATGCACTTTTATATAGCCTACATTCCAGCCACTTTGGGTTTCTCATCTGTTCCATAGTCTTTCAAGCTTCTATGGCCTCCTTCATGGTTTCCCCCACACTTGTAATACCCTCCCCCTCTTCTTTCACTCACACCTTTCTGACTTGCTTAATGAATGCCTACACTTCCTTCAAATGGATCAAAAGTTACCACCTTTCAGCACCGTTCCCTGAAACTATTCCTCCCTCTTCTGTGCTCTCAGAGCACTTACTTAATTCATTATAAGCACTGTTCTGTCAACCTTTGTTGGTCTTTCTTTTACCCCATCTGCAAAATTAGGTCATCTTCATACCCTGACCTCTAGCACATTCTAGATGCTTGGTACAGAGTGAAGGAAGGAATGACTATTACAAAGGGATTTAAAAAGAAAGTACATTTCTGATAAGAACATACTTTGGGCTGGGCACAGTGGCCCATGCCTGTAATCCCAGCACTTTGTGAGGCAAAGGTGGGTGGATCACCTGAGGTCAGGAGTTTGAGACCCACCTGACCAACATGGAGAAACCCTGTCTCTACTAAAAATACAAAAAGTAGCAGGGTGTGATGATGCACGCCTGTAATCCCAGTTACTTGGGAGGCTGAGGCAGGAGAATCACTTCAACCTGGGAGGCGGAGGTTGCAGTGAGCCGAAATCACGCCATTGCACTCCAGCCTGGGCACTAAGAGTGAAACTCCGTCTCGGCCAGGCGCGGTGGCTCAAGCCTGTAATCCCAGCACTTTGGGAGGCCGAGGCGGGTGGATCACGAGGTCAGGAGATCAAGACCATCCTGGCTAACATGGTGAAACCCCGTCTCTACTAAAAATACAAAAAACTAGCCGGGCGTGGTGGCGGGCGCCTGTAGTCCCAGCTACTCGGAGGCTGAGGCAGGAGAATGGCGTGAACCTGGGAGGCGGAGCTTGCAGTGAGCTGAGATCACGCCACTGCACTCCAGCCTGGGTGACACAGCGCGAGACTCCGTCTCAAAAAAAAAAAAAAAAGAGTGAAACTCCGTCTCAAAAAAAAAAAAATAATAAATAAATAATAATAGATATTAATACAGAATGCTTAGAATGCCTTGAAAATCACAACAATATAAACCTCTCCCAGATCTAACCACCTAAAATTAACTATTGTTAATTCCTTGGATTTTTTCCTTCAAGTCTTTTTTCTTGTATGTATATCCTTTTAAATAAATTTTTAAGTTCATGTTGTATATATTGTTCTAACCTGTTTTTTATGTTAATGTGTCGTGGATATTTTGTCATGTTCATAAATACTCTCTCACAGCATAAATTTTCATTGCTGCACTCATCTCCATCACATGGACGAACCCACAGGTTAACCAGTCCCCATGTTTCAGTGTTCTTAATGCAAACAGAAGTGTCGTGGTGTGCATACTAAAGAAAGGATGATCTCATATCTCCCTCCTGTTTTTCTCAGGTTTTGGAGCCCTCTCTTAAGTCAGAACTCTGTCCCAACAATCCTCTGAGTGTCATCTCAGGACCTTGGTCATACTCATGGCACAATGGCCAACTTTCAGGAGCACCTGAGCTGCTCCTCTTCTCCACACTTACCCTTCAGTGAAAGCAAAACCTTCAATGGACTACAAGATGAGCTCGCAGCTATGGGGAACCACCCTTCTCCCAAGCTCCTTGAGGACCAGCAGGAAAAGGGGATGGTACGAACAGAGCTAATCGAGAGTGTAAACAGCCCCATCACCACAACAGTTTTGACAAGCGTAAGTGAGGATTCCAGGGACCAGTTTGAGAACAGCGTTCTTCAGCTAAGGGAACACGATGAATCAGAGATGGCCGTGTCTCAGGGGAACAGCAACACGATGGACGGAGAGAGCACGAGCGGAACTGAAGACATCAAGATTCAGTTCAGCAGGTCAGGCAGTGGCAGTGGTGGGTTTCTTGAAGGACTATTTGGATGCTTAAGGCCTGTATGGAATATCATTGGGAAGGCATATTCCACTGATTACAAATTGCAGCAGCAAGGTAAGCTAGAGTATGGACTTGGAAGATATTTCTTGTGTAAACACACCATCACCACCACCGTCACCACCATTAGCTGGACAACCTGTGAGCTTTGGGCAAATTAAAGAACTAGTGGCAGATGAATACCTCATTTCAGTTTCCAGTAGACCAGCTGAAGGGAAGAGATTCACATTTGGTGGGTCTTTTTTGGTTGTAGCCCATCTTTTTGTGGTCATCCAGTCTAGTGGTGTACAAAGTACAGTACATATAAAACAATCCATGGGATTATAAGAAGAAAATACTAGAGCTCTTGTTTATCTCATCATTTAAAATTTCTATTTTCATAAATTTTCAGATATATTTCATATTTTAATATAGTTGTGCAGATATATAATATATAAAGAAATCATGCAGTGGCTATGTATTTAAAATTTTTTGCCAGGTGCAGTGGGTCACCCTGTAATCTCAGCACTTTGGGAGGCTGAGGCAGGAGGATCACTTGAGCCTAGGAGTTTGAGGCTACAGTGAGCTATGATTGTGCCACTGCACTTCAGCCTGGGTGACAGAGTGAGACTGTTTTTCTAAAATAATTAATTAATTAATTAATTGATAAATAAAAATAAATTTTAAAAAGTTTACTGATAACTTATACAATCAAAAAAATCTGATGGCTGCTGGACTGATTTAAAACCAGAAGAAGCCACATGGTAATGCCCCTGAAGACTGTAGGACTTAGATTATAGTAAAACTTAGATTATAGTAAAAAGGAGTTATTTTCTTACAATAAAGGCATAGAAAGCTTACATTTTGAGGAAATGACAAAATATCTAACCAATCTTGAGAAGCACTATTATTTCTAGATCCCACAATCGCCCAAAAAAAAGGAAGTTTTGTTGGGCGTGGTGGCTCACACTTGTAATCACAGCACTTTGGGAATCTGAGGGGGGCAGATCACTTGAGGTCAGGAGTTCAAGACCAGCCTGGCCAACATGGTGAAACCCCGTCTCTATTAAAAATACAAAAATTAGCCGGGCATGGTGGCATGCACCTGTAGTCCAAGTTACTTGGGAGGCTGAGGCACAAGAATTGCTTAAACCCAACAGAGGTTGCAGTGAGCCGAGATCGTGCCTCTGCATTCCAGCCTGGGTGATAGAGTGAGACTCTGCCTCAAAAAAAAAAAAAAGAAAAGAAAAAAATTAAGTTTTTAACTCCCATCATTGTGTAACAGCATATTCATATATTCTGATTCAAATATTAATATTGTACTTTTGAAGCCCTGGTGTTCTTTATAACCTCATTTTTTAAAAGTTTTGTGTTAGGTTCAGGGGTACATACGCAGGTTCATTATACAGGTAAACTCGTGTCATGGGGATTTACTGTACGGATTATTTCATCACTCAGTACCCAATAGTTATTTTATCTGATCCACTTTCTCCCCGACCCTCCACCCTCAGGTAGGCCCCAGTGTCTGTCATTCCCCTCTTTGTGTCTATGTTTTCTCATCATTTCGCTCCTGCTTGTAAGTGAGAGCATGTGATATTTGGTTTTCTGTTCCTGCATTCATTTGCTAAGGACAATGGCCTCTGGCTCCATCCATGTTCTTGCAAAGGACATGATCTTATATAACCTCATTAATATTCTCCAAAGTAACTTTTTTTTTCTGATAACAAAAGTAATATGTATGGAGTTTGGAAAATACAGGTAAGTTCCAAAAAAATTTTAAAATAATCTATGATCCTCCATCTCCTGAGAATAACCATTAATGTTTCCATTTTATATGTTATGTTAGTCTATTTGTGTATGTGTGTGTATACTTTTAAAAAATGGAGTCATACTATATTAATCCGTGTTCAGACTGCTATAAAGAACTACCTGAGACTGGGTAATTTATGAAGAAAAGAGGTTTAATGGACCCACAGTTCTGCAGGCTTAACAGGAAGCATGGCTAGGAAACCTCAGGAAACTTACGATCATGGCAGAAGGTGAAGGGGAAGCAAGAAAGTCTTACCATGGCAGAGCAGGAGAGAGAGAAGGGGGAAGTGCCACACATTTTCAGACAACCAGATCTCGTGAGAACTCACTCACTATCACGAGAGCAGCAAGGGGGAAATCCGCCCCATGATCCAGTCACCTCCCACCAGGCCCCTCCCCTGACACGTGGAAATTACAATTCGAGATGAGATTTGAGTGGGGACACAGAGCCAAACCATATCACATACTGTTTTGTAATGTTTTCTCACTTCATATTGTGAACATTTTCCATGTCTTAAGTATAATTCTTCAGCATCATTTTTAATGGCTACATAATATTAAATGATGTGAATGTGCCAATATTTTTAAGCAATCCCCTATTGCTCAACATTAATTTGTTTGCATGTTTAGTTATTATAAGCCATACTGCAGTGACCATTTGTCTACTACTTTACTTTTGCATATATCTTTGATTAGTCCTTGGGATAAATTCCTAGGAGAGGAATACTTGAGTTCAAAAGATGTGGTGTTTTAGGACTTTTGATACATATCTTTGTGGCCTTATGTAAATGATTAAATTTTTATGAGTTCTCTCATCAAGAAATTCTGGAAAGGGAAAACATGGACCACAAATGAGATTCTATTTATTTTATAACTGAATTTTAGACTCTGGGACCCTCCCCTAAAAGTCTGTTCATCTCTTTTAGTCAAGACTGTTGATGGTTTTTCCACAACAGCCAGTGGCCTTCAGTTACCAGTAACCACTTTTCTCATGCATTTTATTTCCCATTTGTGCAATACATTCTCTTAAACCAAATACCAACTCCACCCTCTATACCTGTTTTCCATAAGTATATTGGGATTTACTGGTATGTCCGTAACTTCCAGGTCCTTTTCAGGATTTGTCAACCATATGATCTGTTCTTGTTCCATGCAGAAATTCTTCATCAGTCCCTGGTTTTGTGTATGTGTATTTCTCTCTCTCTTTCATACATACTCCAGTACGCTACATATTCTGCTTTCATTTTCCCTCCACCCCCTGGCCCGCATGATTTTAAGGTTTTAAAGGAAATTAGTTGCTTCTTGCTAACAGCATTATTATGTTTTAAATTGGACATAAATATAAGCAGGAAAATAAAATAAAGAAGAAAATAAAAATCACCTGTCTTTCCACAATCCAGAGGTAACAATTTCTAATTTTTTTTTTTTTTTTTTTTTTTGAGATGGAGTCTTGCTCTGTCACCCAGGCTGGAGTGCAATGGCATGATCTCAGCTCATTGCAACCTCTGCCTTCTGGGTTCAAGTGATTCTCCTGCCTCAGCCTCCCGAGTAGCTGGGATTATAGGCACGCACCCATTTTTAGTAGCGACAGGGTTTCACCATGTTGGCCAGTCTGGTCTTGAACTCCTGACCTCAGGTGACCCGCCTGCCTTGACCTCCCAAAATGCTGGGATTACAGGCATGAGCCACCGCACCTGGCCCTAATTTGCTATTTTTTTAAAGTTCCCTTTTCTTTGGTTGGACGCAAAACCTACTGATAGCTGCATAGGTGATCGACTACATTTGGTTTTTAGGGTCTCCGCTTGTCCAGTCTCAGACTTACTTTTGGTGATAATTTGAAGATCTCAGGATCCAAGTACATCATTGAGGTTCAGACTCAGAATGAGGGACAATACACCCATCCCGTATGTTTGTCAAAAGGAGGTTTTAAAATTTTTTGTTATTATTCTGCATACTGGTATTTAATTTGTATTCCAATTGATTATGTGACTTTCAAAAAGGTTTATTTCAGAAATAAATAAGAAACAGGCCTGGTCAGCTTAAGATTCTGATATGGACACAGCAGATGCCTAGCCCTTCAGCAGATTGCAGGATATCCTACTGAGGGCTGGTGTTGCTGTGCACCATGAAAGAGTTTCGCTAGCCAGAAACTAGCAAATTTCCTTGTCAGGTCTGGGATCAGGGAGCTAATCTTTAGCCCTGCATTGCAGTCAACCAAAGGATAACACATGTCACAGGCATGTCCCTACATTTGGTACTTATGAGGAAATGTCACTGGATTTTTAAAAAATTTTAATGATGTCCTCATCTCCCTTTGAGTATATTGATAGTGAACCCAAGTAAGGTAGCACGCAATTTAAATCTTCTGTTGCCAAATAGTTTCCAGTCTCAAAGCAAGTACTGTCATGGCCATGTCTGAATAAACAAAGGAGAACTGTTGCCTTAAAGTGGGTGGGCATGTGGCTTTTTCCCAGTGCTAAGGATCCTGATGGATATTGGAATTAACATCGTTGTCACTGGGAAGATAAAAGAGAAGATAAACACTGGGGAAGAGTATCAGTAGGACAGACATAAAAGCAACGAAAAGTTTGGGACTAACCCTAGAGAGAGTATAGTCAGTTCTTCATTATTATGAGATTAGTTATCTTGCTCATCAATTATCTAGGCCCTTAATTTTGTGCATCCTTATCACCAGTTTCCTTTTTCCTGCCATTTTCCCATTTCTGAGCTCTCTGCTCGTTATTGACAGGGACTTTGAGACTGGGCAAAGAGTGCTAAATTCATATCAATCGATTTTACTTCTGATAATTAGTTTCAGTAAAAAGATGGATAGAAACATGGTTGAAGCATTACTTTCTTTATTTTACAATCTGTGTTCTTTTATTACCAGTGCTATCCACTTTATTTTTCTATGGATAATCGAGACTTGGCTGAACATAGTTGAATAGCACAGGCATGAGGTAGAGGTTGGTAGAGGAGAATTTTATTTTTTGTTGCAATACCCGGAATACTTTGTATTTGAGTGCCAAATGTATTTATATTTTAGTAATTAATCTGTTTATCATCTTATAAAAATACTAATAGGCATTATTTCTAAAAAATATAGTGAGTTACAGTGTAAGTATCCTAAAGCAATATGAAAAGAAAGCATTTTTTAACAAATTATTTGGGAATCATTAAATAGCAATGTGGAAAAAAATAATTTATATCAGTCCTCATACCATACACCAAAATAAGTTTCAGATGAATGTAAAGATTAAATTTTTAAAAATGAACGATAGATAACTTTTAGAAGATAGACTAGGCAGTGGAAGAAATTACAAAGGAAATAATAGACAACGATCTAGAATACTTTGTTCAAAAATAATAAAATTAAAAGAAAAAGGCTTATAAAATATTCTCATTTGTATCAAAGAAATATAGAAGGAGTTTCTTCAAGTTGATGCAAACTATGGAAGGCTAACAGATAAATGAACAAAGGGGTTTTGACAATTCATACAAAGCAGATTGTGAGTATTAAACAAATGTGATCACGGGCAATTAAACTAGTGCAAAGTTATAAAACACTATTTTATACCTAATTAAAATAGAACCAAAAAATAATTGATAATGCTTACTGCCAATATGTTCATACATTGCTACTGTGAGCAAAAACTATCAAAATCCTTTTGGATAGAATTTGGAATGTATGCATTAGCCGGGCATGGTGGTGCATGCCAGTAACTAAAGATTGAGTAAATAGGGTAAAAGAGACACCCAAACATTAGTCTAATTTTAGTAGTTATTTTATTAAAAATTAGGGTAATTTGGGCTTGCGTAAAGCTGTTCAAAGACGTACTGCTCAGTTATGTTCTTGCCCCAGAGTCCAGTAATAATACTTTATTCAGTCCCCTAAAATGGTCAAAATGACACTGGGGGTTTTTTGTTTTTGTTTTTGTTTGTTTGTTTGTTGTTGTTGTTGTTGTTCTGAAATGGAGTCTTGCTCTGTCGCCCAGGCTGGAGTGCAGTGGCGCAATCTCAGCTCACTGCAACCTCTGCCTCCCAGGTTCAAGCAATTCTCCTGCCTCAGCCTCCCGAGTAGCTGGGATTACAGGCGTGCACCACCGTGCCCGGCTAATTTTTTTTGTATTTTTAGTAGAGACGGGGTTTCACCATATTGGCCAGGCTGGTCTCGAACTCCTGACCTCATGATCCACCCACCTCGGCCTCCCAAAGTGCTGAGATTACAGGTGTGAGCCACCATGCCCGTCCAATGACACTGTTAATTTGTCACTGGACCCCAATGAGGAAAATTCTCTTACAATATGCCATCAATATCTGTGTACCATGTGTGCTGCATGGATGAGCCCATAGAGGTGAAAGTGAGATTTCATGAGCCACTTATTAATACTTGTCCTAGAAACCCTGAAGATAGTTAAAATAGCCAAGGCTATCACTTGCTGTTTCCTCCCAAATCTCACTTGGTATCATGTGTTCCTTGGGTGACTTTAAATTTGTCAGCTATTTGTATTTGAGAGAGATTTGCTTTTATCTAGCATTTATTCAATTTCAGTACAGCGGAAAATTTTAATACTGCTCAGATCAGGAGAATGGGATGAAGGCCCATGGCATAAACCACCCTCATTTTATATATTTCTTGCTCTACATAGTTATATTTTGAAGGTTAAGTTTTAGCAATTGTAATGAGAAAACATTTTATTAAGATCTACAGAGTTTCTTTCCTCTTAAGGTAGAGAAAATTAGAGAAGAGGGAAGTATAGCTCATGACTTCTAGAGGCAGATAAGCTCTTTCCGCTCTTGTTTCACCAATGCAGTAGACAGTGAGTTGATTTGCTTTCAAGACCAGAGTATCTTTGAAGCTAACTCAACACTACTTTGTTCCATGTTCTGCAAACAGCAGCCTTTGAGTGATCTAAGGAGAATCTCTCATGACCTTTCACACTGTCATCATTTTTCTCACTCCGTGGGGTTCTTAGCTCTTTGATATTTGTTTCTTACCTGTGATAATACCCTGGAAAGAAGGGGGAAAGGAGAAGGCTCAATGAATTACATTCTTTTTTTGAAAAGTTTCATGAGATTAAAGCACATATTGATTGAATTTTTGAAGTGCTTCATTTAAAATACCATTTTATTCATTATAAAAGTGATATAGGCTTATGGTAAAAAATAATTTTTAAGACAGAAAACAATAAAGAAATATAATATGAAGCACTTATAATGCCACCACTTAGAAATGACCCTTCTTAAATTTCTGGTGCAAAAAAATATTCAAACTCTAAGGAAAAGAGAAACTTGAAAATACTACAGCTTTATGAATAAGCATATCATGTAATGACTAATGGCCCTCTCAATTACTTATGAGAGGCAATGTCATATAGGAGAGAAAGCACTCTTCCTAAAATTGGCCAATCCTGGGATTCTAGGCCCAGTTCTACCACTTATCAGCTATATGATTTTAGGAGAATTTACTTCACCACCCTATGCCTTAGTTTTTTTCATCTTTAAATAACTATAATAAGGCCATACTTGTAGGGTTGTAAGGATTGAACATATGATATATGTCAAGTACTATGCTAGTGTATGGTATATAGTAAGTACTCAATCAAAGGTAAATATTAATGTAAGTAGTATGCATAATGAAATTCTTAGGAGAGTATCATTAAAAATTCATTAGCGGCCCGGCACGGTGGCTCACACCTGTAATCCCAACACTTTGGGAGGCCAAGGCGGGTGGATCACCTGAGGTCAGGAGTTCGAGACCAGCCTGACCAACATGATGAAACCCCGTCTCTACTAAAAAATACAAAAATTAGCCAGGCATGGTGGTGGGTGCCTGTAATCACAGCTACTTGGGAGGCTGAGGCAGGAGAATCACTTGAATCCCAGAGGCAGAAGGTTGCAGTGAGCTGAGATCACGCCATTGCACTCCAGCCTGGGTGACAGAGCAAGACTCCATCACATAAAAAAAAAAAAATTATTAGCAAAGATTCACTGAGCATCTGCACTAGAAATTCAAAGAGGAATAAAATAACACCTGTAATGGGTGATGGGGTAGGGATAGTTGCATAGAGGCAGATGGGTAAATTGACTGACATGCAAGCTTAAGGTGAGGGGGTAGGACTGCAAGAGTGGTAGGTTATGTTTTGTTTGGAGGAAGGCATATCGGAGGCTTCTGCTCTGCTTTATTTCAGTGGTTAAAAATTGATACAAACTAATGTGTATGAATATTTGATCTATAGTTCCAAGGTACATAGGAAGGTTCTATCTTTTGGTGGGAGACAGAGGGTAAGGCTCATCCTGGGTGATGATGAAGTTGGTACCTTCAGAATGGCCTTGTAGAGTGGTCCCTTCTGAGATCTCTTCAAGCTTATTTCTTGCTTGTATGCCTAGATACTTGGGAAGTGCCATTTGAGGAGATCTCAGAGCTGCAGTGGCTGGGTAGTGGAGCCCAAGGAGCTGTCTTCTTGGGCAAGTTCCGAGCGGAAGAGGTGGCCATCAAGAAAGTGAGAGAACAGAATGAGACGGATATCAAGCATTTGAGGAAGTTGAAGCACCCTAACATCATCGCATTCAAGTAGGTCAAGGCTTTTTTTTTTAAAGAAGTAGACCTATTTTCTTTCCCCCAATATAGACACACAAGTTTCTGCTTTGAGAGATATTTCAAAAGCATTCTCTAGACTTAGCACTGTGCTAGGTGCTTTGGGAGGGTATCAAGGAACTATTATATTGGAGTTGTGTCCTCAGGCATCTTATAATCCAGTGGTTCATTTTGCTGAAGTATGTGCTACATGGAAGGGGCATGCACATGGGACAGGAAGGGAAAGTGTGGGTTCCTGCCAAGCAGTCAGATCTGCTGCATCAACCTCATTTATCAATGGGATGACAGAGGTTACTTCAATATCACCTGAACAGCCTAAAATTCACTTAAGAAAACAAAGTTGACTGGGTGCAGTGGCTCATGTCTGTAATCCCAGCACTTTGGGAGGCCAAGGCAGGCAGATCACTTGAACCCAGGAGTCTGAGACCAGCCTGGACAACATAGTGGGACCCTGTCTTTTAAAAAAAATTTTTTTAATTAGCTGAATGTGGTAGCACAGGCCTGTAGTCCTAGCTACTTAAGAGGCTGAGGCAGGGGGATTGCTTGAACCTGGGAGACTGAGGCTGTGTTGAGCCATGTTCATGCTACTGCCCTCCAGCATAGGTGACAGAGTGAGACCCTGTAAGAAAGAAATAAAGAAAGAAGGAAGGAAAGAAAGAGAGAGAGAGGAGAGAGAAAAAGAGAGACAGAGAGAGAGAGAAAAGAAAAGAAAAGAGAAAAGAAAGAAAGAAAGAGGGAGGCAAGGAAGGAAGGAAGGGAAGGAGGGAAGGAAGGAAGGAAGGAAGGAAGGAGGGAAGGAAGGAAAGAAAGGAAGAAAGAAAGAAAGAAAGAGAGAAAGAAAGAAAGAGAGAGAGAGAAAGAAAAGAAAGACAGACAAAGGTAACATCTGAAGTGATCAAAGAACAGTCAATCCTTGTGTAGTAGATACATATTTTGTATTAGGTTCTGTTAGCATCCCTTCTTAAACATTAACCTGTAATAGCAGGTACCTTTAGAGTATAGCCTCTGGTTTTCCTAGATCCCCTTCCAAGTAATGTCAAACATTCAGCTTTCTTAACCTAATGATTGTCAAGTTATTGATAGTAAGTCATATGTTATATTCATTTCACAAAGTGATTGTTTTCAAGAGTCTGTGAACATATCTTTCTAGTCTAGATGATTTTTTTCATAATATTGACTGGGATCCCTAACAGAAGGAGGAGAGTCAAAGTTTAAAGGGTGGAAGTGCTGAGCTCTAAATAGATATGATCTCTTCTGCCTGAACCTTTCCCTTGAGTTCTCTCCCTCGCTAGCCTTTTAATGTTGCCCTAGGCTTAAACAAATAAGTGGTAAGTGGCTTTAGAGGAAAGAAGGTGGAGAACAGGACAAGTATTTTTAGGTAGGATGAAAGTTAGAAACTAGAGCTTTGTGATATATTTGATATGTATTTTGCATTCCTGGAAAATAGTATGACCAATGAGGCTACAGCTAAAAGTGGAATAATTTACAAATCCCCCTCCTAAGCTAGGAGAAACTTCTCCCAGCCTCAGAAGGGATCCTTCCTTGATAAAACTCTGATTATAAAGCTAAAAATGTCATGTGATAAGTCCTAATTGGGATCACATCCACGAAGTAAGGAAGGTAAATTTTGGGTACAGGTTTTGTAGAATGGGTTTAAATGAGTACTGAGGTTGAGTTTTGATTACCAAACAAGAACCCTTAAGGAAAGGGAAAGACGTGTGAAGAAAGAGAAGCAATCAACCAGGACACCAAGAGACAGAAAGAAGTACTGGATTCGTTTCCTTGTGGAAGGGTCATTCATGCAGAGGGCAGGGAAGAGAGCTGCGGTTGCTGCAGTTAATTCTGTCCTTGGTTGACCTAGTAGGGCCAGGAGGACGTGTGACTAAAATGAAATGCTGCAGAGACAAATTATCATCTTTCCAAAGAGGATACATTTCAAAACACAATGGGGAGATTATTTTAAGCAGACAGACAAACAGAGACCCTCTTCTTTCTTTCCTTCATTTTACTTCACTGAGACGATCATCACTTCCAGTATGCTACATCCTCCTAAATGGAAGGAAGGGTCAAAAGCTTTTAAACTTAGATCACTAGGACACTGGCTTTGAGACACAGAATGTTCTGTAGGTGAGTATGGCCTTTTGCCCTCTTGAAGTGAATTAGGCTGTGTGTTGCAGGTAAGAGGGTTTTCCAGCAGGGTACCCGGGGTCACTGAAAGTAGAAATGTGTCCTAATAGGATGGTGTTGTGAGAAGCTTTATTTTTACTTCCTTTCTTTTGCTTCTTTCTCTTTCTTCCTGTCTTTTTCCCACCTCACCCTTCTGACTCTCCTACCTGCATATGCAGTTTTCAGCATTGCCCTGCTAGTGCCCAACTCTTTAGGCTGAAGATACTTGAATAGTATTTACCTCTACATGGAGAACAATAGTGAGACTGTGTTCCTGGCCCATTACACCATGCTCTTGGGCATTGTGCAGTGTTATGTTTGCAGCCATCTGTGCCATGTGTTGCTTGGCCAATGAATCCCATTCAGGACCGTCTGGAAGATATACGAGGGCATGATTAGATTTTAGTACATCTCTCTGGATACTTTTTTCTGTGCTTACAGCTTCTTTTGAAGTTAATAAAAACCACATACAGAAGGGGAAGTACAAGATAAGAACGCTGTATTCTTTTTGCATCCAATTTTTTTGTTAATCTTTTAAGAAAACTCAACCTGACTGTTCCTAATGGAATTCAGTGCCAAGGGGAAGAAAAGGTAGCAATTAGAAGTGATTATAGAGCTGTTATTTATAGCTACTAAGAAACCTTGTCATAGTACAGGGCTGATGAAATGATTACTCCTCGTTCGTCAGTCAAGAGAAATAAAAGGTGCGTAACATCACTGTTAGACTGTTTCTATGTGGAACAAGTTAAAACATAGTTGAATAGGAGGCTGAGAACCTTCAAAAATGTTTATGTTGGTATACTTAAGCATATTACATTATACCTGCCATATTTATTAGTTCTCTGTAATGATAATTAATCATTTGTTTGTAGCTGCCAGACACTTGGGTTCACCAAGCTTTCCTAAGAGACATATAACCGGAACTTGAAAAAAATTATTAAAAATCAAGATAAGAATTCTTTGTAGCCTAGAAAATGATAGGAGAGTAATAGAAATAGCTTTGTGGCATTTGACAGGCACATCAGAGCAGGGGAAAATGAAGATTAATTATACTTCTTCATAACCTGCTATTGTTATAAGATCATCATCATCTTCATATGATCAGTGCCGTACGCCATGACCTCTAAATTCTTTCATCACTTAGAGCAGCTGAAGAGATAGGCATGGGTCAGTAGCTGGCTGAAGACTTTAACTGATGTCTTGCAGATACTCTGCTAACTTCTCTAGAAAGTTTCAAAGGAAGGCGTGTATACCCATAAGCGATAAGACATAGATTACATATAGTAATTTTTCTTCTCATCCTGAGAACAAAACTGTGAAGTAGAGTTACTACGATCATTCCTTCTTTTATGAGATAATGGTGTTAACATAGGAATTCCCAATGTGCTTGTCTAAACAGAAGTTAAAAAGCTAAAAGGGAGGCAGTCTTGTACAGAGTGTAGAGGGCCTGGACGTTCAAATTAGGCAGACTGAGTTTGAATCCCAGCTCTGTCACTTAATAGTTGTATGATCTAGTTGTGATTAGGACAAGTTATTTTCTCACTCTGAGCCTTATTTGTAAAAATGGAAAACTATCTTACAGTAGTTTGGGGCAGATTAAGTAAGACAAATAAACATGGAAATGTCCGTGAAAAATAGAAGAGGTTCTTTCATGTTAGTTTTCTTTCTCCTCCTCAAGGCCTCTGTACGTGTCATTTGAAGGCTTTTTTAGTTAAGAAGGTTGAGGTGAAGTTAACAAACATTTGTTAAAGACTTGCTGTGAACCGCTAGGCCTTAAGGTAGAGAGAATAGAACTTGAAGACCGTTCCCTTCAAGGAGTCTATAATCTATATGCGGAGAGAAAAACTGCATATAAAGAACTAGTGGCTGTTGTATATCATAGGAATTTAGAGAAGAGAAAGATCTTTTTGGAGGGGAATAATTGGGAAAGGTTTTCATGGATGATGTCGGAATTGATGCAAATATAGGCTACATGGATATAAAATACGTTGTATAGGCTGGACGCAGTAGCTCACGCCTATAATCCCAGCACTTTGGGAGGCCAAGACGCATGGATCACTCGAGTACAGGAGTTTGAGAGCAGTCTGGGCAACAATGACGAAACCCCGTCTCTACTAAAAATAAAAAAATTAGTGGCCAGGAGCGGTGACTCAAGCCTGTAATCCCAGCACTTTGGGAGGCTGAGGCGGGCAGATCACCTGATGTCAGGAGTTCAAGACCAGCCTGACCAATATGGTGAAACCCTGTCTCTACTAAAAATACAAAAATTAGTAGGCGTGGTGGCAAGCGCCTGTAATCCCAGCTACTCGGGAGGCTGAGACAGGAGAATTGCTTGAACCCAGGAGGTGGAGGTTGTGGGGGGCTAAGATTGTGCCACTGCACTCCAGCCTGGGTGATACAGCGAGACTCCGTCTCAAAAAAATAAAAAATAAAAAAAAATTAGCCTGGCGTGGTGGTGCACACCTGTAATCCCAGCTACTTGAGGAGGCAGGAGAATCACTTGAGCCTGGGAGGCGGAGATTGCACCACTGCACCCCAGCCTGGATGACACAGCGAGACTCTGTCTGGGAAAAAAAAAAAAAAAAAAAAAAAAGGTTGTATATTGTTTTTCATACTCTTTTGTGATTTGTAAGCATGATTGGGTGTAACCTTGTTACAACGTTAGCACATTACCTGTCTGACATAAAAAAAGAGAAATGTTTTTCAAAGATTATGTAAGATGGAAAATTGAGTCATCTTTGGGTCCTCAGTCTAGTTAGTTATTTTTAATTTGAGTAATTTAAAATTCAGCAAATAATATTAAAAATAGAAGTATTTTGTCTGAATTATCTCTCTGTACACTCATAAAACCCTCTAAAACTGTAAAAGGAAGAAATTTTAAATTATTCCTTTTTTTCTTTTTTTTTTTTTTTTCTGAGACAGAGTCTCACTCTGTCACCCAGGATGGAGTGCAGTGGCACAATCTTTGCTCACTGGAACCTCCTTCTCCCAGGGTCAAGTGATTCTCCTGCCTCAGCCTCCCAAGTAGCTGGGATTACAGGCGTGCACCACTATGCCGGCTAATTTTTGTATTTTTAGTAGAGACATGGTTTCACCATGTTGGCCAGGCTGGTCTCGAACTCCTGACCTTGGTGATCCACCTGCCTCAGCCTCCCAAAGTGCTGGGATTACAAACATGAGCCACCGCACCTGGCCAAATTGTTACTATTTTTTATTTTTGAGATGGAGTCTCACTCCGTTTCCCAGGCTGGAGTGCAATGGCGCGATCTTGGCTCACTGCATCCTCCGCCTCCCGGATTCAAGCAGTTCTCTGCCTCAGTCTCCGAGTAGCTGGGACTACAGGCGTGCGCCACCATGCCCGGCTAATCTTTTTATATATTTAGTAGAGATGGGGTTTCACCATCTTGGCCAGGCTGGTCTTGAACTCCTGACCTTGTGATCCACCTGCCTTGGCCTCCCAAATGATTCTTAATGATCTAAAACAATGCAGTATCCAGCCTGCACAAACCTCAGAAAAGTGTGCTCTTTGTCCCGGAATGGAAGGGTCCCACAGAAAAGGCACCAGACACAGCACAGCATATAGATATCCAGAGTGAACAAAACAAACGAAAATTGTCTATGGACATCATAGAGAAACCTGTAGACTAGAGAAGGTTCAATGCTAATTTAAGAATCAGAAACTATTATCTATACACATTTTAAAAATAATTTGGGTATAGAATTGGTTTTGATTAACTCTTCTTTAAATATACATATGTATGCATGTATGTATGTATTGATGTACATGTTTGTGTTTTCTTGGAAGGGGTGTTTGTACTCAGGCTCCATGTTACTGTATTATCATGGAATACTGTGCCCATGGACAACTCTACGAGGTCTTGCGAGCTGGCAGGAAGATCACGCCTCGATTGCTAGTAGACTGGTCCACAGGAATTGCAAGTGGAATGAATTATTTGCACCTCCATAAAATTATTCATCGTGATCTGAAATCACCTAAGTGAGTTCTGGAGCTAATGTTTCAGCTATTTTGTTCTTTTGAAATACAGAATATTTATCAACCTCAGTTGACATTTTCAGACATCATACTTTTAGTTCAGTTTCAATCAGGACAGTGGGTAATTCTGTTTGTGCATCTCTTGGGTTATTGTTGACCTACCTGCTTACCTGTATGGCAGATATCTCCAGGTACCTGAAACCACTTTTCCCTCTTGTTGCTTTTAAATCATACAACTGTGAAACAAAATTCATTATTATCTGAAGTATTCACCTTCTATCATCTCAGATAGTTAATGCCAGATCTTCCCATTTGAAGCCTTGGTTTGTTGTTTTCCACGTGTTCAAAACACTTTTTAAACTGAGTTTCAGAAATGTATACAACAGGATAAAATGGATAAATAAGAAACAGGCTAGCTGGGTGGAGTGGCTCACGCCTGTAATCCTAGCACTTTGGGAGGCCAAGGCGGGTGGATCACTTGAGGTCAGGAGTTCAAGACCAGCCTGACCAACACGGTGAAACCCTGTCTCTACTAAAAATATAAAAAATTAGCCAGGCATGGTAGCAGGTGCCTGTAGTCCCAGCTACTTGAGAGGTTGAGGCAGCAGAATTGCTTGAACCTAGGAGGAGGAGGTTGTAGTGAGCTGAGATCGCACCACTGAACTCCAGCCTGAGCGACAGAGCAAGACTCCGTCTCAATAATAATAATAATAATAATAATAATAATAATGAAAGAGAGGCAAAGGAAAAGTAAAAACATTAGAAATAAAAATTGTTCACAAATTACATGCCATGAGATTCTATAGACGTGGACTACACATTTGGCTTTGAGCTTCTAGTGTCTAAGCAAAGGAGGAAATAAACAGTTATAAAGTTCACAATGGCCATAGGAAAAATAAACACTGGCTATGTAAGAGAAGCAGGGCTGTTTCTAGTAATCTCTGTTTTCAAAAGGATTTCTTGGCTACTAATCGCTTTAAGAGGAGTGTGTAGTTAGTTCCCCAAATTGCATGAAGAAGGAAATTGATAAAATGATTTATTTCAGTATAACTCCTGTTTTTCAACATTATTTTTATTATTTATAATCACATTTTGGGTAGATGAGCAGAGGATTAATCTCTTCAAAATATATTTGCAGCCTAGGCAATATAGTGAAACTCCATCTCTACAAAAAATTAAAAATTTAGCCAGGCATGGTGTCCAAGCTACTCAGGAGGCTGAGGTGGGAAAATCGCTTAAGCCCGGAAGGTCAAGGCTACAGTAAGCCATGATCACACCACTGCACTCTAGCCTGGACAACAGAGCACAACCCTGTCTCAAAAAATAATCAAAATAAAATATATATATTCATTTATTGTATATACACACACATATATATATATTTGCATAGTGCTTTCATGGTTTATAATATCTTGGGGGAGATCTATTATCACACCTTTGATCCTGGCAAAAACTGTGTGGGATTTGTAACAAGTATTGTTATTCTTATTTTATGTAAGGGAAACTAGAGCTTAGCCCAGAGTCATGGGGCTAGGACTTGAACCTAGAATTTCTGAACCAAAGGCTGCTGCATCCTACCTCATTATGTGACGGTAAGGGATTCACAGTGAATCCTGCCTTTCCTCCATGGACAGTATAAATCAATCCTTCATTATAAACTTCAAAACAGTTCTTATTTATCACCATCGTCCTCAGCAATTACAGTGCTTAGTTGACTGAACAACCTCCCCCTTGCTTTACTTGCAAGTAAACATGATTGTGTAGTGCTCATTTCTTCTGTTCACATTCTTACCCTGTTGCTTTTGCCATTTAGTGCATACAGGTAAGGACATTAACTACCTGAAGGCCTCTTTGAATGGTTCTCCTTTTTAATCACCTTGTTCTCCTTGTGAATTAATCTTAGAGGGAAGGAGTCAGGAAGCCGTAGAATAGAGTAGTGAATGGGTTACCCCAGTAAGCCTTTCCCTCTATTAACAATAACACTCCCAACTCCAGCAGCTTTGGCTTCTTTGGGTTTCAAGCTGACTTTGGGAAGACAGGGATCAATCTGACTTGCTGTAACAAGAGATCTCATTACCTACATTAAGTCTGCAGGCTCTGTGACCCCATCTTTGTCTCAGAGAAGATTTCAGAAAAGTTCTAATGTTATATTTCTCTAGTCTTCTCCCAAGTTCATCCTCTCTTGTGACACCAACGGAGGCAGAGAGGACGTTCCCAGAAAAGGTTCCCTCTTTTAGTGGCTAACTGCCTACTCTCACTTTCATGGTGTATGATATCAGTTCTCCAATTCTCTCATCCCATAATATTTTAATCCTTATGCATTTTCACTAAGACTAACACTGTTAAATCAAAACTCCTAAGTTATATAAATTTTACATATTAGGTGCAAAACCAGGGCGTGGAGGATGGTATTCAAAAGCAATTGTAAGCTCTGAGCTATTTGGTAAATAGCCATTGGGGTTGGAGTTGTGAACCTGGTAAATGTGAAGGAATCCCTGCTTTAAATGGAGAAGCAAGGGGATAGAGTCAGATGTTTTCTGCTTTACAGCCTCCTCAATTCTGATACTGTTTGAGGATGAAGACTCTTTTTTTTTTTTTTTTTTTTTTAGACAGAGTCTTGCTCTGTGGCCCAGGCTGGAGTGCAGTGGTGCGAACTCCATTCACTGCCAGCTCCGCCTACTGGGTTCACGCCATTCTCCTGCCTCAGCCTCCTGAGTATCTGAGACTACAGGCGCCCGCCACCACGCCTGTAAGCCTTTCATCATTAAACATAGGTCCCTAAATCATTAAAGCCTCTGAAACCCTAAGTCATTAACTTTCTAATGTTCTGAACAGGTTGTTTCAAGTGAAATCGATCTAGGGTGTGAAGCTGTCAATTTGGTACCAGATTGTATTCATCTTCAAGGCTGGCACGAGCACTTGGCCTCAGGTCACATTTTCAGATAACTACTATGACAAGTAAAACACTACTGGTATGGAATTTACTTAAGCTTGGATTTACTTCTGCTTTTCCTTATCAGCACTAGTGAAATCCCAGCATACATATTAGCCTTTTAATGTAATGAATCCCAAATATCATGGTCTCATGCATGATATTAGTTGGCTATCATTTAAACAGTGTTTAAAAAGAAGTATTCTTTTTAGTGGGCTGGCTAAAGCCAGCAAGGATGGAAACCAATATTTATTGATAACGGTGCCTAACATACCTTACCTCATTTAATTCAAATGAAAATTCAATGAGATTGTTATTAGAGGTCTATCACCCCTTATCCAAAACTCTTGAAGCAAGATATTTTCAGAAAGGTAGTGCACTACCTTAGACACCCAGCGAGGTCTGGAGCAGTACCCTAAAATCAACCACATTAACAAATCTGCAGCAAAACCTGTTGTTCACACAAAATGGGATGAAGAAAGTGAGTTTGCCTTATATGTGTGAAAAAAATATAAGCTGACTGAGAACTTTTTGTATTTTCAAATTGTGGATAAGAATGAAGAGTCTCCATCCTACATATGAGAAAACTGGCTTAGAAGAGTTAAATAAGGCCGGGTGCAGTGGCTCACACCTGTAATCCCAACACTTTGGGAGACGGAGATGGGAGGATCACCTGAGGTCAGGAGTTTGAGACCAGCCTGACCAACATAAAGAAACCCCATCTCTACTAAAAATACAAAAATTAGTTGGGCGTGGTGGCAGGTGCCTGTAATTGCAGCTACTTGGGAGGCTGCGGCAAGGAGAAAATCCCTTGAACCCAGGAGGCAGAGGTTGCAGTCAGCTGAGATCGTGCCATTGCACTCCAACCTGGGCGGTAAGAGTAAAACTCTGTCTCAAAAAAAAAAAAAGAAGAGTTAAGTAACTTGGCAAAGGTCGCACAGCAACTGGAAGAGGCAGCATAAGACTAGGCGTTAAAAGCCTGTTATGCTAAGCTGCCTCACAAGTATGAATGATGTTATTTCTAGTGTATAGCCAGTGCCCCAGTGACATTGGAAACTGCAAGCTGAATACTACAAGATAGGAAGCAGCAGATAAAGTCTTCCGTTTCAGCCATTTAGAATCATGGTTTTCATTAGTACTAACGATCTGGATGTTTTATTTTTATTTCTTTTTAAAGTGTTTTAGTGACCCACACAGATGCAGTAAAAATTTCTGATTTTGGTACGTCTAAGGAACTCAGTGACAAAAGTACCAAGATGTCATTTGCCGGCACAGTTGCATGGATGGCACCAGAGGTGATACGGAATGAACCCGTATCTGAGAAAGTTGATATATGGTGAGTGGCGCCACCAGTTGTGCCAACTAAAAAGCCTTTTCCCACTTTCGCCCTATTAGCACTGTCTTCCTTCAGCGCTTACTTTTCCAGAATGTTCTTGAGCGTTGTCCACTTTTGGTTGATTTCAGCCTCATATTATCTGAGGTACTTGCCAGTATAGTGATATATGGGGAGAAGGATTAGGGGGAATGAGGGTGACTCTCCACTCAGTAAGTCATCAGTTTGGGGCACCTCAGAGAATATGCTGAACTTTCTAGAAAACTGAAAGTTTACTTCAAATGATCATTTAGTGTGGAAGTCTTCCTGAAATGTGTTACATAATTCTCACCTTCTTGAATAAAGTACAAGAGCTTACCTATTCTCAATGACTGAGGTCATCATTACACATATCAATAATGTACTTTGCTGTGATACAATTATGTTCTCTAGACACGTTTGAGATGTAGGAGGTTGTTTTGCCCTTTTATTGAACAGCCTCTATAGGCTATGATTTTAAAAAAAGATCTCTATAACATTTCTTCTGAGGTTATAAGTCTTTTTATTAACAGTATTTTTCCCTGTAATAGCTTTTCTTCTACCCTTAAAATTGGCAACTAGTAGCTTTTAGGCTTAAAACCAAAATAATAGCACATGTCAAAATTGCATGTAATACCAGAGTAAATAGGATAAAGTAGAAATGTGGGGTCATTTGTAATTTAGATAGTCATGACCAAAGTACCCTCCTTAGGGATTACTAACTGATGTTCCCACCGGAAATATCTAAGAGTGTTTTCTCAGTCTCACCAACAAAATGTGCTAAACTCTTGGATTTTTGCCAATCATATAGGTAAAAAACGGTATCTTGGGTGCATTCCTCTCAGGACAAGTAAGCCTATACATTTGTTCGTATGTGTTAGAGCCCTCATATTTTCTTACTTGTGAATGGCTCATAATCTTTGCTCAGCTTTCTGATTTTTACTCATAATTTATCAGAGTATTTTACATATTAAGGAGATTCACATTTTGTGTAAATTGTAGATAATTCACATTTTGTTATTTTGCTGATGGTATTTTTTCCCTGGTCAGATTTTGAAAATACAGTTTAATTTATCAATTTCTCCTTTTATGGCTTTTAGATTTCATGGTTTAAAAAGTCTTTAAAAGCCAGGCATGGTGGCTCACACCTGTAATTCCAGCACTTTGGGAGGCTGAGGTGGGTGAATCACTTGAGGTCAGGAGTTCAAGACCAGCCTGGCTGACATGGTGAAACCCCATCTCTACTAAAAATACAAAAAATTAGCTAGGCGTGGTGGCACATGCCTGTAATCCCAGCTACTTGGGAGGCTGAGGGGCAGGAGAATCGCTTGAACCCAGGAGGTGGAGGTCGCAGTGAGCCAAGATCAGGTCACTGGACTCCAGCCTAGGTGATGGAGCGAGATTCTGTCTTAAAAAAAAAAAAGTGTTTAACACTCCTAGATAATTTTTTAACTCCTTATTTTTAGAAGATTTTTATGGTTTCATTTTTTTATTTAAATCTTTGATTCAAGTGAAATTTATCTTGATTTATGGTGAGTTATAGATTTAATTTATTTTTCCCAGCTGTTCCAACAACATTTTTTGACTAATCAATTTTTACCCGCTGGTTTGTGATGTCACTTCTATCTTACATTCAGTTCCTAAATGTATTTGGTTTATTTCTGGATTTCTTGTCCAGTCCGTTATTCTGGTTGTCTGTTCACACATAAGAGTTAATTATTCAAGTTTTAATTTCTGGTAGTGTTGATTACCCCACATAGAATTTTTTTTTTTTTCAGAGTTGTCCCAGATGTTTCTGTTTTTCTTATAGCAATACTAGAATTTTAAAACTGGGTATATGTACTAATTTGATTTAAATTAATAAAGAGCTAAAATACAAATCAGTCTTTCTGAAACATCTTCTGTACATGTTCCTGGTGCTACGGTAGGTCTTTTGGAGTGGTGCTTTGGGAGCTGCTGACAGGAGAGATCCCTTACAAAGATGTAGATTCTTCAGCCATTATCTGGGGTGTTGGAAGCAACAGCCTCCACCTTCCAGTTCCTTCGACTTGCCCTGATGGATTCAAAATCCTTATGAAACAGACGTGGTAAGAATATTGTCTCTAAAACAATAGGGAGGTCTCCAATGTGTATTTGGAGTGAATCTCCTGGTGGTAGAAAGAATAGGAGCTTTGGAGTGGGAGAATCTGTGGTTCAAATACTAGCTCTGCCCCTTTCTATCTGTGCAATTTTGGGCATGTTATCCAATATCAGTTTTCTCATTTGTAAAATAGAGACAACACCGACTCATAGAGTTATTGTGTTGTAATTAATGACAATTTAGAAATAAAGAACTTGGTATGATTATCTTGAAATAGTAGGCCTTGGCCAATGATAGCTATTATTTCTTTGCTAGTCCTAATGGGCTATTATTAAATAGGTCACTGGTCCTAGATTTCCATTTCATCATTAGAGGTATCTCATAATTACGTTTTCCTTTTGCTCTTCAGTATATCAAAACTGTCCTGCAGGGCAGCCAGGCACACAATTACAGGTGGCTCACACCTGTAATTCCAACACTTGGGCGGCAGAGATGGGAGGATCACTTGAGGCCAGGAGTTCAAGAGCAGCTTGGGCAACATAGCGAGACCCCATCTCTACTTTAAAAACATAAAATAAAATAAAATAAAATATAAATAAAAAACTGTACTGCAGGCCAGGCATGGTGGCTCATGCCTGTAATCCCAACACTTTGGGAGGCCGAGGCAGGAGGATCACTTGAACCCAGGAATCTGAGATAAGCCTAGGCAACATAGTGAGACCCTGTCTCTGAAAAAATAAATAAATAAATAAATTTAAAGAAATGTTAAAACTGTACTGAGATACAATTCAGTTATGCTATCCTGATATAATGGAGTACAGCTGATTTTACTCCGATATAGCCATTTTGAAGTAAACAGTCTTTTTCATAAAGTAAAATAAAATCTTCATTCTCCTGGACACAACTTCTGAAATGCACAAACTGTCTTTTTCACTTTTAGGCAAAGTAAACCTCGAAACCGACCTTCTTTTCGGCAGACACTCATGCATTTAGACATTGCCTCTGCAGATGTACTTGCCACCCCACAAGAAACTTACTTCAAGTCTCAGGTAAGTTGAGAAACTCTCTACCACGCGCTACTAAACAGATAGAGAACTCTCAGTGAAAAAAAGTAAGTCTTAGAAGGGCCCATTGTGTTTGTTATAATGGTTATATAACTCTCTTCATTGTGAAACAATAAATATGTTACTTCACACATGACATCAGCACTTAACATATATTAATAAATCATTTGAACAAGCACGTGTTGGCCAGGCATGGTGGCTCACGTCTATAATCCAGCACTTTGGGAGGCCGAGGCAGGCAGATCATCTGAGGCTGGGAGGTCAAGACCAGCCTGACCAACATGGAGAAACCCCCACTCTACTAAAAATACAAAATTAGCCAGGTGTGGTGGCGCATGCCTGTAATCCCAGCTACTCAGGAGGCTGAGGCAGGAGAATCACTTGAACCCAGGAGGCAGAGGTTGTGGTGAGCCGAGATCGTGCCATTGCACTCCAGCCTGGGCAACAAGAGCTAAACTCTGTTTCAAAAAAAAAAAAAAAGGAAAAGAAAAAAACGTGTGTCAGAATATCATCCTTATAGTGGCTTCTGGTAAAACTGCTGAATAGAAAAGAGAAAAAGAAGATATGAAAGCTGTAATGTACATATATCTGAATTAGGATTACTGCTGACCTTCAAGAAAGTATTGTCTTCTTTGAAGTAGCAAAGCTGAAGTACAGAGGTGGGAGGTTAAATACCAGAATGAGCCTATGATAGAACTCAGCCCAGAGAGAACCTTTTCTCTAAGTATGTCACCTAGTAGCTCCAAATAAATATAATTTAATGTATCTGTTAGCCTCTACTGTACAACAAACCATCTCAAAACTTATTTTTATTTTCTGAGACAAGGTCTCATTCTGTCAGACAGGAGTACAGTGGTCTGATCTCAGCTCACTGTAGCCTTCACCTCCCGGGCTCAGGCAATCCTCCCACTTCAGCCCCCCAAGTACCTAGGACTGCAAGCATGCACCACCATACCTGGCTAATTTTTGTTTTTTGTTTTTTTGATAGATACAGGGTTTCACCATGTTGCCCAGGCTGATCTAAAACTCCTGGGCTCAAGCGATCTGACTGCCTCGGCCTCCCAAAGTGCTGGGAATATAGGCATGAGCCATTGCCTGGCCCCATCCCAAAACTTATGACTTACAACAGTAAGCATTTATGTATATGTAGCTCATGATTCTATGGGTTGGCAGTTTGGGTTAGGCAGTTCTACTGGCTTTGACTGGGCTCACTCATGCCTGCGGTGAGTTGCCAGGTCAGCTGGGAGGCTAGCTGGTCCTAGACTGTCTCATTCACATGCCTGACAATTGGCTGGCTATTAGCTAGAGCACCTTGCTTCTCCTCCACATGGCCTCTACTCCTCCAGCAGGCCACCTTGGGCTTGTTCTCATGGTGTTCTCAGGGTAACAAATGTAATGAGAGAGCAAGTCCCAATGCACAGGTGATTTCCAAGCCTGTGCTGCATTATTCCTGCTAATGTTCCATTGGCCAAGCAAGTCACAGGCCAACCCAGATTCTTGGGACTGAGAAATAGGCTTCACCTCTTGACAAGAGAATCTGCTACAGTACATTGTAAGGGCATGGATCTGGAGAGGGGAAGAACTGGTGGCAATTAAATTAAAAAGCTGCAAATGTCATAAGGATTGGTCATCTAACCACTATCAATGTGGATAGTGGGTGGTAAGAGATGAATTCTTTTTTTTTTTTTTTTTTGTCTGAGACGGAGTTTCACTCTGTTGCCCCAGCTGGAGTGCAGTGGCACGATCTCGGCTCACTGCAAACTCCACTTCCCAGGTTCACGCCATTCTCCTGCCTCAGCCTCCTAAGTGGCTGGGACTACAGGCGCCCGCCACCACGTCCGGCTAATTTTTTGTATTTTTAGTAGCACCGTGTTAGCCAGGATGGTCTCGATCTCCTGACCTCGTGATCCGCCCGCCTCGGCCTCCCAAAGTGCTGAGATTACAGGCGTGAGCCACCGCGCCCAGCCGAGATGAATATTTAGTAAGGCCCTTATCCCTTCCAGACCCAGGCAATATCAAAAGGGATGGAACTATAACTTTGGAAATAAATGTGATGATCCTGAATTATAGCTGTATGCTTATGGAACATAACACAATTATTACCTAATTTCTCATTTCTCATATAGCTTTATCTCACTTAATGTTATTGTGCTTCAGAAATGAATTTTTGTAAAGTGAATCGCATCTCCCCGCTGACTTCCAGTATCATTTCAGATTCATTCTCAGAAAAGACATTTTATTAGCAATTGGCATTTCAACCTCCTTCTCATAGCCCCTCATCCCTGAAGGGCAATAGGTTTACCCACCAGGAAAGTATCTGATGAAAACAGTACTGGACTTTGGGAGGGGCGTCATCCCTGGGAGCTGAACAAGTCCTTAAATATGCCTTTCACTTTGGGAGGCTGAGGCGGGCGGATCACGAGGTCAAGAGATCGAGATCATCCTGGCCAACATGGTGAAACCCCGTCTCTACTAAAAATACAAAAATTCGCTAGGTGTGGTACCACGCACCTGTAGTCCCAGCTACTTGGGAGGCTGAGGCAGGAAAATCACTTGAACCAAGGAGGCGGAGGTTGCAGTGAGCTGAGATCGTGCCACTGCACTCCAGCCTGGGCGACAGAGCAAGACTCCATCTAAAAAAAAAAATATATATATATATATGCTTTTCTACCTGCCCCTACCAGAGGCTTGGAGTACTTCTGTGGTGTCTGATACACAGAGAGACACTCTGCCTATCAGACAGATATTGAGGAATATCTTAGTAAAGGCACAGGGCTTGTTTTTGTTTTTGTTTTAATTGAAGTTTCTAAGAAATGATAAATCAGAGACTCCTGTCCTGTTACCAAAGTTCTAACACACTCTCTGTGATCCATAAACTTAGCTCTCCCCACAACTGTGTCTTTAAGTAGTCAGGCTTGCCCCTATTGTTTTTTCCTATTTCTAAGAAATTATTATGTTAGTAAAGTGTTTGCTTTCAGAGGAAATAAGATGAGGCAGGAGGTTGACTTCATGACATTTCCTACATTATTTGATATACATTCAGATCAATTCCCTTAGCACTATCACCCATCTGTTCAAATACATGTAGGTATGGGGCACTGGGTAAGAAATCTTTCAAATATCTTCTGTTTGTATTCAGAAAAAACACTTAACCCTTTTGTGAAATGAAAGAGAATAATAGTACTCTCGAGGAAATCTTGCAAACTTTAAGATATGGTTGTGATCACAGCTTTGCTGCTTCTTCTTTTTTTTCTTTTTTTTGAGACGGAGTCTTGCTCTGTCTTACCCAGGCTGGAGTGCAATGGTGTGATCTCTGCTCACTGCAGCCTCCACCTCCTGGGTTCAAGCAATTCTCCTGTCTCAGCCTCCCGAGTAGCTGGGACTACAGGCATGTGCCACCACACTCGGTTAATTTTTGTATTTTTAGTAGAAATGGGGTTTCACCATGTTGGCCAGGCTGGTCTCGAACTTTTCACCTCAGGTGATCCACCCACCTCGGCCTCCCAAAAGTGCTGGGATTACAGGTGTGAGCCACCGTGCACAGCCAACTTTGCTTCCTTTACAATAAAACTGTACATACCATAATTTTGAAAAGCAATTTCTGATGATGGTATTAAGTCACAAACCATTGAGACAGTCAATATAAGTTTATATATTTGGAAAAACTTCCAATTCTGAACAGATGTTACTTAAGCCCTCCTAAAATGTCACTTCTGAAGTCAGTCCCACATTTTTTGAGAACCTACCACGTGCAGAGCCCTGTGCAGGGCAGCTAAGTAGCCACAGCCGGTGTCCTCACCTGAACCGCTCCCAGATTATCAAGATACCCACAGCATGGAGCATTAACATTGAACTCAGAAAAGGTTCTCTTGGGAAAAGAATAGGAGGAGAGAATAGGAGAGGAGGTCAGAAGAGGAGAGAAGAGGGGAGAAGAAAACTTAGTACATTAAGCATCTAAGTCTGCTCAGGCTGCTACAACAAAATGTCACACACTAGGTGGCTTAGAAACAACAGAAGTTAATCTCACGGTTCTGGAGACTGAGAAGTCTAAGGCACCCGCAGAGTTGGTGTCTGGTGAGGGCCTGAGTTCTGGTTCCTGGGTGATGCCTTCTGACTGTATCCTCACAAGGTGGAAGGGTGAACAAGCTCCCTTGGGCCTATTTGATAAGAGCACTTTTCTCATTCACGAGGGCTCTGCCCCCATGACCTAATTACTTCCCCAAAGCCCTACGTCCTAATGCCATTCCCTTGGGGTTAAGATTTCAGCATATGAATTTGAAGGGGACACAAACATTCAGACCACAGCAGCATTTTTTCGTATTCACTTATTCTTCCACATTTTTTCCCGACATAAAATTTCACTTCTCCTTAAATAGCTCCAAATCTGCTATTTTGCTACCTCCTAGAATTTTCTCGGTATTTATAAGTCAATTCGTCTCTGGATCTGAAAGTGAGGCTACCTCTAGCTAATATGAACTGGCTAGTGAGGTACTACAAATAGCAAGAGACTTTTAGTCTAAACCCCGTCCTGTCACTTCATACTGTGTGGTCTTGGCTAAGTCACTCAGTTACACTAAACCTCGGCTAATTCACCAAAACAATGAAGATAATCATATCTTCCCTTCCTTAGAGAGTTTCTGTGAGGAGCAAATGAAAAGATAAAACTGCAAATGCATTGTAGAACGTCAAGAACAGTTGGATCGTAAGATGTCATTATTCTTGGCTGGGTACAGTGGCTCATGCCTGTAATCCCAGCACTTTGGGAGGCCGAGGTGGGTGGACCACTTGAGGTCAGGAATTCGAGATCCGCCTGGCCAACATGGCAAAACCCTGTGTCTACTAAAAATACAAAAAATTAGCCAGGGGTGGTGGTGGGCACCTGTAATCCCAGCTACTTGGGAGGCTGAGGCACGAGAATTGCTTGAACCCAGGAGGCAGAGGTTGCAGTGAGCTGAGATCGAGCCACTGCACTCCAGCCTGGGCAATAGAGCAAGACTCCATCTCAAAAAAAAAAAAAAAAAGATATCATTATGTCATTATTCTTGAGTTGCATATGATAGCATAAAACAAAAATGAAGGTGTTATTATTCACCTTAATTTTTGTAGCTTTGTACTAAGCTACAAAAATTAAGCCTCCTTTGGGTTGTTACATTCTGGATTCTTTTTCTGATGAACTCCTGAGATAAATAAGATGGCAGCCAGGGAACTCCTATTGTGTTTGACTTTATCCTGCCCCAGTAGAGGAGAACTGGCTTTTTGGCAGGCACATGCTCTTTCTATAGTCCTCTTGTACCTGAAGCCTTGCCTCCTCCTGCCTGCTAAGATCCTCTCAATGTCAATTATCAATCAATAGTTGTTAGCCCCTGGTCTCCACTTGCTACCAAAACTGTCGGTCAAGAGGTGCTGCCAAGAGCCCAGCTGACTCCTTCCTGAGAGAAAATGTGTCATTCGTTTTTTGTCAACAGCACATGTGTAAAGATGTAGCCTATATAGAGCAGATGAACAAAGCAACCAATTTCAATACAGTATTAGATTCTGCCAAAGCTATAGCTTCATTGTTAGACAATCACCCATTTCTCCAAATAGGCAATTACTGTCCCTGGTATTCAATTACATTTGATATGAGTCTTTAGAAAACATTTTCACCCCATTCCAGATCCCAGCTGCTAGGTGGATCGTGTGCCTGACTTTGAAGCTCTCTCAGCCCCCTGCCTTTGAACCATTCTAGTGTTCTCTTGAGTGCCACTGTGACCACCCAGAAATTCAGGGACTAGGAGTTGCAGAGACACCCCAACTCTGAGGTTAGACTCTGCTGCCTTGAAAGTAATCTTCTTGTAAGGGAGCAGATGCATATGCAGAGGCTGGACACTCACATCAGGGAAGGAGTCGTGTGCCCAGTAAGGGTTGGACTGGACCCCACTATGGCTTTTCTGATTCCATCTGATTTCCCTTTACTAAGCCCCCAACATTTTGCTTCTGTACTCCTTAAGCTAGGCTGGAACTGGCTTAATTTCTTTTTTGTTGTTGTTTTTTATTTACTTTTTTAAAAGTGTGGTAAAAATAAAGATAGTATACAATTTGCCATTTTAACCAACTATTAAAAAAAAATTTTTTTTTTTTTTGAGACAGAGTTTCACTCTTGTCACCCAGGCTGGAGAGCAATGGTGTGATCTCAGCCCACTGCAACCTCCAGCTCCCGGGTTCAAGCTATTCTCCTGCCTCAGCCTCCCGAGTAGCTGGGACTACAGGCACCTGACACCATGCCGGCTAATTTTTTGTATTTTTAGTAGAGACGGGGTTTTACCATGTTGGCCAGGCTGGTCTCGAACTCCTGACTTCAGGCGATCCACCCGCCTCAGCCTCCCAAAGTGCTGGGATTATAGACATGAGCCGCTGCACCCGACTGATTTTAACCATTTTTTTAATGCACGACTCAGTGGCATTAATTACATTCACAATGTTGTGAAATTGTCACCACTATCTGTTTCCAAAAATTTTCATCACCTCATTCAGCAGTAACTCCACATTCCCTCCTCCCCACCACCCCTGGTAATCTCTATTCTACTTTCTGTCTCTATGAATTTGCCTATCCCAGGTTATTTCATTTAAGTAGAATCATACAATATTTGTTCGTTTGTGCCTGGCTTGTTTCACTTGGCGTGTTTTCAAGGTTCACGTATTTTGTAGCATGTGTCACAACTTCCTTACTTTTTATGGCTAAACAATATTCCATGGTATATATACCACATTTTGTTTATCCATTCATCTATTAATTCAACTTCATTTTGACACCTACACAGTATTCCCCACTTATCCGTGGTACATTCCGCGACCCCCAGTGGATGCCTAAAACCTTGAATAGTACGGAGCCTGACTGCTGTCCATCAGAACACGTTTCTTTTCAAATCTTCTACCCACAATATAATGTCTCTTCTATCTTAACTAAGCTCTTTCTTTACTTTTTATTTTTATTTTTTTTATTTTTTGGAGCAACCCTATTAACTGATTAGGCTCTTATTAGTACTGTGGACAGTAGGAGAGGAATGCTGGTTACATTTCAGTGTTTCTCAGGCATTGTAGTGAAATGATGGGAAATGCCCCTCCACTCCTAGGCAGGTGGCTTTGTTATAGGTCAAGCTCAGGCAGGACTCCTCCCACCCTTAGTCTTCTCTCTCAGAGGCTCCTCGACAGCTGTGCAAATTGGCTTTAGGCTTGCCAATCCTCCCTTTCTTCATATGTGCCCAGACATGCCTGAATTGCAGATTAAGCTCAAATTGGAACTTCTTTTCCATAAGATTCTAAGTATATAAAATGGAACTCAAAATTAACATGTGCCAAGAATAGGATACCTTCGGGGGAAACACATTCTTCATCAATACCTGGTTTTCCCATACATCCTTTTTCCTCTTCACAGGAGGGAATTTCTTTCTGGAAACCTACTTTCTTACAGATTTCAATCTTCAGAAAGTTCTCCTTGAGCTTCCCGTAATTATAAGCTAGATGTCAGGAGACTTATTTCCTCTAGAATTAAAACAAATCTCATCTGTGAGATAAAATTCCTCACCACCAGAGGGAGGTACTCCTTTTCTCATCCCTTCTCGAAGTATTTTAGTAGGATACAGTGACAGTTTTGCACAAAAGAGGATACTTCAAGACACAAATCTGACACTCTTATTCTTTTTTGGTCTAACTACTTTCACTTGTCATTCTTTCACCTCCTAAAGCTCAAATACTCCTCCTGCTCCATGACTTTGATCTGATGATTGACAGAATAGCATTACCAGGGGCTGCTGTCAAAGGCCATTAGCAAACAATAGAGTAGTGTATTCTGATGAGATTGGGCACGTTCAAGGTGGTATGGCCATAGACTGCAGTAGTGTATTCTGGATCTTGGCTTTCTAATGACATTGTTGGATAGATTTGCTGCCTGAAAGTCAACCAACCAACGGAAACTTCTCTCCAGTGTTCAATATATATACGGGAAAATCTAGCATATTACAGAATGATCATTTTTTGCATGATTAAAATATAATTTCCTCTATAAAAATAGATGAGAAACAGCTAATTTGAGGAAAACCTTCTATAAATCCACAATTACTTAAGAATAACTTCTTACTTGATCCAGAAAGATACTCTTTTTATTATTGTGGTAATAATAATAACTTAATGAGAGCTACTGTCTTATTTTATTTTATTTTATTTTATTTATTATCTGAGATGGAGTTTCGCTCTTGTTGCCCAGGCTGGAGTGCAATGGCGTGATCTTGGCTCACTGCAACCTCTGCCTCCCGGGTTCAAGCGATTCTCCTGCCTCAGCCTCCCAAGTAGCTGGGATTACAGGTGCGTGCCACCACACCCAGCTAATTTTTGTATTTTTAGTAGAGACAGGGTTTCAGCATGTTGGCCAGGCTGGTCTTGAACTCCCGACCTCATGATCTGCCCGCCTCGGCCTCCCAAAGTGCTGGGATTCCAGGAATGAGCCACCACACCCACAATAGCAATTAGAGATTGCTATTATTTGTTTTAAATTTTTTAAATTGAAAAAATATAGGCAAGGATGTAGAGAAACTGGAACCCTTGTACACTGTTGGTGAGAATGCAAAATGGTGCAACTAATATGGAAAACAATAGGGAGATTCCTCACCAAATTCAAAATGGAGCTACCTTACAATCTAGAGAGATACTTTTTAACATGAATCTAAAGGTAGTAGAATAATTTTAGGAGAAGATTATACCACTAGATACATTTAGTTACAAATCTAGCCTTCACTGGAAATTATATCTCATTAGCTTCTGGAGATGGAAGATAGTTTATACATAATATGAAGAAACTTATTTTTGTTGTTTCTCTCTGTGTCTACTGCCTATAGGCCACATTCCAGTAGTGGTTTTTCTACCCCCTAACATTTAGGTAAAATTAGCTTGAAATTTCATGCCCTGTGGAAAGCTGCGTGTCCTTTCTAATACTTCTGTAAATTTCTGGGAGAGTGATAATTTAATGGCCATTCTGCCTTTGCCTTCCTAAAATTCTTGGTCCCCACCCCTGCTGCCCTGTGGTTGTGCCTTTATCTTTGTCCCATATTGACCAAACATTCAATTCAGCGCCTTTCTTTAAAAAACAAAACAGGGCCGGGTGCGGTGGCTCACGCCTGTAATCCCAGCACTTTGGGAGGCCAAACAGGGTGGATCATTTGAGGTCAGGAGTTCGAGACCAGCACGGCCAACATGCTGAAATCCCGCCTCTACTAAAACTACAAAAATTAGCCGGGCATGGTGGCAGGCACCTGTAATCCCAGCTACTCAGGAGGCTGAGGCAGGAGGATCACTTGAACCCAGAAGACGGAGGCTGCAGTGAGCCGAGATCATGCCACTGCTCTCCAGCCTAGGCAACAGAGCAAGACTCTGTCTCAATAATAATAATAATAGTAATAATAATAAATAAACACTTAAAAAAAAAAAGCAGTCATTCAAAGCCTAAGTGAATGTCAGATACCTCACTGAAGGTTTAGAAAATTTAAAGAAGTTTACATTTTGAACAACATAAACCATGTATTAGACATCCATCCCTGTTCTAAAAATTTTGTCAAACTACTAAATTGCTTGGCCATACTCTCTCTTTCCTCCTCCTCCTTCTCTCCTTTCTGTTCTTTCCCTCAACTCCAAATTCCCATATAGTTTCTTATATTTCTAGTCCCATTTCCTGCTGTTCATGCCTATAGGGTCTTCTACTCTAGATATTTTCTCAAGATACTTTCCCAAATAAAACCTAGGAGGAATTCTGGGGCCAAAAACATGTTTGTAATCTCACACGCACATATACGTTTCCATGTGGTTATCAGAGCTGTTTTTTTCTGGCGAGGCTCTCTGAGCCACCATCTTGCCTTAAAGTGAACTCTTCTATTCCAGAAGTGATGGCCAGCATGCCAGCTGTGATGTACCTCAGTCAGTGCTGGAGGAAAACTTGGAAAAACACAGCATCATATATTGGAGTAGAAATATAGAAATGGGCTGGGGCATGGAGATATAGTAGCAGCAGATATTTTGCTATCAATCAAATCATATTTTTTGAACATCTATTCTAAAAAAGGCTCTTCAGTATAAGCATGCAGGAATGAAAAATCTTGTACGTGACTTTTTGGATATATCAGGGATTGAAACTCTTGGAATTTATCAAAATCTAATTTGTCCTTGCCCAGGCTGAATGGAGAGAGGAAGTGAAGAAACATTTTGAGAAGATCAAAAGTGAAGGAACTTGTATACACCGGTTAGATGAAGAGCTGATTCGAAGGCGCAGAGAAGAGCTCAGGTCAGCTCATCCCTCCTTCCCCACCTGCCCTCATCCCCAGGTCTTCCGATGGTAGCAGGAACGCTCTTCATAACCACCATTGCACTTTCCACACACCTTTCACCTCTGCGTTTTATTGTTAATGCTCTTTAAAAGTTGCCCCAAAAGTTAGCCCTCCTTTATATCTCTTTCCTATCCCTTCCTCCCAACTCCATTATCCTCTTTTATTATGTCTCTGCAACAAAGATTCTTGAAACAATGCTATTTAGTCATTCAGCCAGTGTCCTAGGTGCCATGGAATTCCAGAAATGTGTAAGATTTAGTCCCTGGCTTCAAGATGCTTATAATCTATTAAGAGATATAAGGCCAAGGCAGTGGCTCACACCTGTAATCCCAGCACTTTCAGAGGCCAAGGCAGGCGGATCACTTGAGCCCAGGAGTTCGAGATCAGCCTGCCCAACACGGCAAAACCCTATCTCTACTAAAAATACGAAAAATTAGCTGGATGTAGTGGCGCACAACACCTGTGATCCCAGCTATGCAGGAGACAGAGGCATGAGAATCACTTAAACCCAGGAGATGGAGGCTGCAGTGAGCCAAGATTGTGCCACTGCACCCCAGCCTGGGTGACAGAGTGAGATTCTCTCAAAAAGAGAGAGAGACAGATAAGACATGTTCATGGATAATCACTGATACGGTTTGGCTGTGTCTCTACCCAAATCTCACCTCAAATTGTAACCCCCATTATCCCCATGTGTCAAGGACAGAACCAGATGGAGTAACTGGATCTTGGGGGCAGTTCCCCCCCGCCCCCGCTGTTTTTGTGATAATGCATGAGTTCTCAGAAGATCTGATGGTTTTATAAACGTCTGGCATTTCCCCTGCTTGCACTCACTCCATCCTGCTGCCCTGTGAAGAAGGTGCCTGCTTCTCCTTTGCCTTCTGCCATGATTGTAAGTTTCCTGAGGCCTCCCCAGCCATGCAGAACTGTGAGTCAGTGAAACCTCTTTCCTTTATTAAATTACCCAGTCTCGGGTATTTCTTCATAGCTCTGTGAGAACAGACTAATACAATCGCATCTGAGTCCGTTCCAGCTGCTATAACAAACTTTAGACTGGATAATTTATAAACAATAGAAATGTGTTGGACAAAGTTCTGGAGCCAGGAAAGTCCATGATCAAGGTGCCAGCAGGTTCAGTGTCTGGTGAGGGCCCATTTCTCATAGATGGCACCTTCTCTGTGTCCTCACACTGCAGAAGGGCAAAAGGGCTCCCTCAAGTCTTTTTTATAAGGGGACTCATCTCATTGACAAGGGCAGAGCTCTCATGACCTAATCACCTCCTAAAGACCCCACCTCTGTGTCGTTTTTTTTTTTTTTTTTTTTTTTGAGATGGAGTCTTGCTCTGTCACTCAGGCTGGAGTGCAGGGCACCATTTCAGCTCACTGCAACCTCCACCTCTTTGGTTTAAGCGATTCTTCTGCCTCAGCCTCCCAAGTAGCTGGGACTACAGGTGTGCGCCACCACGCCGGGCTACTTTTTGTATTTTTAGTAGAAATGGGGTTTCAACATATTGCCCAGGTTGGTCTTGAACTCCTGACCTCATGACCCACCCGCCTCAGCCTCCCAAAGTGTTGGGATTATAGGCGTGAGCCACTGCACCTGGCTGACCCTACCTCTTAACATTATCATCTTGGGTGTTAGGTTTCACATATAAATCTGGGGGGGACACAAACATTCAGACCATACCAACCACTGTATCACACAGGATCTGGGCCATGGCTAAGTGTAAATGAGTGATCATGGCGTTGGCTTTAACTGCATGTTTCCATTAACATATGAGTCTCTTCTACTGTATTCTTATTAAGATAGGACAAATTATAGACAGAGTTTTATCTGTGGCCCTCTTGGCTATTCTATACGACTGATGGGCCCTTTAGAATAAACCAAGTGGAGAGCTTAGATTTCCCACCTCCCATTCCATTTTGTCTGAGTTACTGCGCTGGACAAGGGAACCTTAAACTACGAGGGCTCTTGGGCAAATGCTTTTGTGATCAATCATCCTGTTTCGTATTTCATCAAGCGGACTTTTTTCTCCCGAAGTTGGTTGGCCTGGCTGACCCTGTGTTTTCTTTGATAGGCATGCGTTGGATATTCGTGAACACTATGAGCGGAAGCTTGAGCGGGCGAATAATTTATACATGGAATTGAGTGCCATCATGCTGCAGCTAGAAATGCGGGAGAAGGAGCTCATTAAGTATGTATCCAGACCAGTGTCTGTTCTTACTGATTTGAGTCTGTCAATCAGCAGAAACATACTACCCTTCCACATTGCTGCTACTCAGAACTGGCAGATATTTCATTCATTCACCCAACATTCCTTCCAGGATGTGCTATGCACAGGTCCCTGCCCCCAGCGAGGTATACAAATAAGCAGAGTTGCCACAGAGCAAGTTATAGGGGAACATGCACTTGGCAGTCATTTGCTGCATTGGGAAGGGGTCCGCATTTCAAAAAGAGCACAGGGTGGAGAGCGGGGAGCCGATTGCCGCCTGGGGAAATGTGTTGGCTGCTGAAAGTGGTGTAAGGTCCTCCTGATGGTGGCAAGAAAACCCTGGGAATCCTGACCAAAAAAGCAGCTACTGAAAATAAGCAGGACTTCTGCCATTGTATTATGTTGGGGAAATGAAAGTGAGTATTAGTGTCAGTCCATGAGCTGAAGAGCAGAATGCAGTCAGGTTAATTTGAATCTAGAATTGTTTTTTTTTTTTTTTTTTGAGACGGAGTCTTGCTCTGTCACCCAGACTGCAGTGCAGTGGCATGATCTCACTGCAACCTCCACCTCCCAGGTTCAAGTGATTCTCCTGCCTCAGCCTCCCAAGTAGCTGGGATTACAGGTACCCACCACCACACCCGGTTAATTTTTGTATTTTTAGTAGACACGGGGTTTCACCATGTTGGCCAGGCTGGTCTCAAACTCCCAACCTCAGGTCATTCACCCGCCTCAGCCTCTCAAAGTTCTGGGATTGCAGGCGTGAGCCACCGTGCCAGCTTTGTTTGTTTTTTAAACCTGAATGGCAGCTTTGTTATTCAAATAGCCTGTATCTGCTAAATATGGCCAGAATCTGTGGGTAGAATTAGCCTGTGAAAATATTCTGCATATCCTTTCTGTCTGCAATGACTGAGGTGTGGCTTTTGCGTGTATTTTTCAGGCGTGAGCAAGCAGTGGAAAAGAAGTATCCTGGCACCTACAAACGACACCCTGTTCGTCCAATCATCCACTCCAACGCCATGGAGAAACTCATGAAAAGGAAAGGAGTGCCTCACAAATCTGGGATGCAGACCAAACGGTGAGACACCTGTACAAACACAGTATTCAGATAAATGGGGAAAAAGCCCCCTACAAATCCATTCTCACATGATGATGGATGTGGCCTCTTCTGTAGCTCATCAGATGAGTGTAGAGATACTCTTCTCTAGGTAAAACAGAGTAGGAAGGTGAGGGAGTATCACAGACTTTAGAAATCCAGCTTTTACATCTGTGGCATAAATATTTATTGTCTTAGCATGGAAAGGTAAATAAACTGGAGGCCAGACAGACCTGGATGCAAATCCTGGACCTGCCTTATAAGGTATATGACTTTACCTCTGTCAACCCCAGTGTCCTCATGGCTAAAATGGTACAATTACAGCACATGAGATTTCTTTTTATTTTTTTGATCTCTAGGACACAGAATTGGGTTAGTCATAATTCTTGATTTATGACACAGTAGTCCATGCATGCCTACTTGTATTCACACATTTAGTTTGTTCTTGTTAATAATGTGGAAAGTACCTGCAAACTCACTGTATTAGTTCCTTCTTGCATTGCCATAAAGACATACCTGGCTGGGGCAGGGCCCAGTGGCTCACACCTGTAATCCCAGCACTTTGGGAGACCGAGGCAGGCAGATCACGAGGTCAGGAGATCGAGACCATCCTGGCCAACATGGTGAAACCCCATCTCTACTAAAAAAATTACAAAAAATGAGCTGGGCGTGGCGGCATGCGCCTGTAGTCCCAGCTACTCGGGAGGCTGAGGCAGGAGAATAGCATGAACCTGGGAGGCGGAGCTTGCAGTAAGCCGAGATCAGTCACTGCACTCCCACCTGGGCGACAGAATGAGACTCCGTCTCAAAAAAAAAAAAAAAGATAGAAATACCTGGCTGGGCGCAGTGGCTCACACCTGTAATCCTGGCATTTTGGGAGGCTGAGGCGGGTGGATCACAAGGTCAGGAGATAGAGACCATCCTGGCCAACATGGTGAAACCCTGTCTCTATAAAAATGCAAAAAAAATTTAACCAGGCATGGTGGCAGGCGCCTGTAATCCCAGCTACTTGGGAGGCTGAGACAGGAGAATCGCTTGAACTAGAGAGTTGGAGGTTGCAGTGAGCCAAGATCACACCACTGCACTCCAGTCTGGTGACAGAGTGTGACTCAGTGTCAAAAAAAAAAAAAAAAAAAAAAAACCTGACACTGGGTAATTTTTAAAGATAAAGGGTTTAATTGACTCATGGTTCTACAGGCTACACAGGAAGCATGAAGCCTTCTGCTTAGCTTCTGGGGAGGCCTCAGGAAACTTACAATCATGGTGAAAGATGAAGGGGGAGCCAGCACTTCACATGGCTGGAATAGGAAGAAGAGAGAGCAAAGTGGGAGGCGCTACATTCCTTTAAATAACCAAATCTCGTGAGAACTCACTCACTCACTATCATGAGAACAGCACCCAGGGGATGATGCTAAACCATTCATGAGAACGCGCCCCCATGATCCAGTCACCCCCAACCAGGCCCCACCTCCAACAGCAGGGATTACAATCCGACATGAGATTTGGGTGGGGAATGTAGACTCAAACCGTATCACTCATCATGGAAACAAAAGCAGGGGCTTTGATTATTACCTACATCTAACCATATGTTTCCCCTCATTGTACCCTAGCATGGGAGTTTTGTGAAGTTTAAATAAGATAATACGTATAACATGTGAAATCATCTATCAAATCATAGATGCTCAAAAAATGTATTTTGGGATGGTTTAAAAAAAGATTGCCCTTTCATCTTTTTACTACATATTTGCCTTATATTAGTTTAATCTTGGAATTCTCTTCCTCTCATTTTTCCTTTACCAAACTCTGTAGAGACTCATTCCTCTCAAGTAACAGAGGGTTGGCTCTCTCCTAGCTAAGTTAATGTAAAGGGAAGGAATGTCCCTAAACCTAGGGTGTAGACCTAATAGTGAGATGTGAGCTAAATGCAGTAAGAATAGAGGTAATAAGAGAACACAAACCAAGAATGTATTATGATGCTATCAGAATGGCAGTCATTCTGCCATAGCTGGATTAATAGGTACCTAACTTCTAATGAGTAACTACACGGACTAATCCCAATTTTGCTTTTACCCACTGCCCCAAGCATCTAATGGTCAAGTTCTGAGAAACTTTTTTCAGATTCCACCTGACACAATCCTTGTGGGTGGGATAAATCCCAACACCCCTTTTCTTTTGTTGTACTAATAGGGACAGAGTCTGCCTGATGGCTGCTCCCTGCCTTCTGCCTACAGTGAAAAGAAAGAGCACTGGGGGAGAAAATAGAACTATTTAACTTTTTAAAATATGAGCTCGTGTTTGCTTTTATTTTGGCTATGAGAAATGTTTGAAGGAGTTTGATACCACAAGTAGATTCTTAGTCAATGAGCTAGCTGAACACGAGAAGGCAACCTGCAAAGAGCTGTACTGTCAGCTGATTGTCCCTTGAAGGAGTTCAGTTTCACATGATTTGGACAGTGCAATGATTACCTAGTGAGAAGTCTGGAGACCTTGAAGGAAATTAGAGAGGAGAAACCATTCAACCATCCTTAAGCCCAGATTTCAGTTTATGTTTAGTTAGAGACTAAAAAGAAGAGTGTCAAGTTCAATCATGGACATTTCCAGCCTGTCATACCTGAGTACAGTCCAAAAAGATAGTCTGAATACCCCATAATAAGGAGAGGCTTGAAATGAGGAAGAACTATGCCTCAGGGTCAAAAGACTTGGGTTCAAGTTATGAGTTCTGCCATTTGCTAGCTTTGTGATGGATACAAGCCAACATAACCTCTGATCCTCAGTGCACTTCTCCATAAAATGGGTATTGTAATAGTAGGAACCAAGTGCTTTCTGCAGTACAAGTTGGCCAGCTGACCATAGAATTTTGAATCTGGGACAGGAAGCTGCCAATAGCAGACAATACCCTACCCACCTTATCTTAAACCCTTAATACCTGGAACTTCTATGCTAAGACAAGTCCTCAACTGTACTTTTCTTGTATAAGAAGAAAAACCCATCTCCTGCTGCCTGCTGCCTACTTATGAGCTCTGGCTATTCAATGTGTGGCCTCACTTTAGCATCATCTGAGAGCTTGTTATACTTGCAGGCTCTGAGGCCCCACCCCAGACCTACTAAATCAAAGTCTTCATTTTTAACAAGCTCCCCAGGTGATTTGTATGTGCCTTCAAGTTTGAACTCTGACCTTCAATAAACCAGATTGAAAATTAGGCGAGACTTTTTGTCTGGATTCTACCACTAATGAGCTATGAGAGTATGAGCCTTTTTGGCTGGGCTGTGCGCTCTTCGTCACATATGGTGAAAACAGGATTGTACCTATGGTTTCCAAGCGAAGCCTGGAACACTCAAAGGCTTGTACAGAGGTTTCTCAGAGGCCACTGCAGGTGTAGAAAGGACAAGGAGGGGGAGCCCGGGAGCCCTGCAGAGAGGGGCTGCTGCTCTCCACTTCAATCAGTTGCACTATACCTGTTTTATATACTGCACTTCTCATAATAATTCATTTGAGAGGATTCTGTTGTTAAAAACAAAAAAGTCTGGGCCTGTTATCTGTAAAATTTCATGCTGACTTGTGTCTTTCTGGTCCAAAGAAGGGTAAGGCTACTCGCTGGTAGGAAGAAAGCAGTGGTTCTTCCTGGTAATCCTAGGGACTCTGCCCTGATCAGTTCATCAGTTCAGAAACCAGTTACTGTTTCCCTACAGACCTTGGAGTCAGTGTGGGCCAGGTTCACCTTCAGGACCCTGATTTTCTTTTGCACATAATCTTCACGACTGGCCCAGTGGACACGTGAAAACAGGACTGTGAAAGAACCCCCTCCCTTTAGGATCAAAGTGAAATGCCAGTGTCACTCCGCACTAGCCCTTCTCTTCGCGCTGCTACTCAGCCTCCTGCTGAGCTCTGTATTTCCTCCTTCTCTGACCCCTCCCTTCCTTTTCCTTCCTTCAGGCTTCACTGAGTACTCACTTTAAACAAGACTCCTTGCTAGGGTGAGGTATAGGATATAATACAGAAGGAATAACAGAAATCCTCTATAAGTGGACATGTAGGTTGTTCCCAGCTTTTTGCTATTTCAAATAATACTGTAACATAACATCATCAAACATATATTTTGATGCACATATGAGAGGACTTCAAAAACTTCATGGAAAATGTAATTATAAAGGGTAACAATTAAAAATATAAACTTTACTTCTCAACATAAGCTCCATCAAGGTTAAGATAATTTTGTAAGTGATGATATCAGTCATTTAACTCATCCCTAAAGAACCGAGAGTCCTGGGAATGTACCCATGTCACTACAGTCTTTTTTAGATTATTAACTGAAGAAAAATGGATGCCCTTTAAAGGTATTTTCAGATTAGGAAACAAAAAGAAATGAGAAGGAGCCACATTGGGAGTGTAAGGTGGATGCTTAATGATCTCTTATAGAAACTTGAAAAATTGCCCTTGTGTGATGAGATGAATGAGCAGGAGCATTGTCATGGTGGAGAAGGACTCTCTGGTGAAGGTTTCCTGGACTTTTTTCTGCTAATGTTTTGGCTAACTTTCTAAAACACTCATATAATAAGCACATATTGTCATTCTTACGGCCCTCCAGAAAGTCAACAAGCAAAATGCTTTGAGCATCCCAAAAAACTGTTGCCATGACCTTTGCTTTTTTTTTTTTTTGTAGAGACAGGGTCTTGCTATGTTGCCTAGACTGGTCTCAAACTCCTGGCCTCAAGCAATCCTCCTATCTTGGCCTCCAAAGTGCTGGGATTACAGGTGTGAGCCTGACCTGGACGACTTTTACTCATTTTTTTTTTTTTTTTTGAGACGAAGTCTTACTCTTGTCACTCAGGCTGGAGTGCAGTGGCGTGATTTTAGCTTTCTGCAACCTCCGCCTCCTGGGTTCAAGCGATTCTCCTACCTCAGCCTCCCGAGTAGCTGGGATTACAGGCACCCACCACCACACCTGGCTAATTTTTGTAATTTTAGTAGAAATGGGGTTTCACCATGTTGGCCAGGCTAGTCTCGAACTCCTGACCTCAGGTGATCCACCAGCCTCGACCTCCCAAAGTGCTGGGATTATATGCATGAGCCACCACGCCCAGCCGACCTTTACTCCTGACCAGTCTGCTTTGACTGGACCAGTTCCACCTTTTGGTAGCCATTGCTTTAATTGTGCTTTGTCTTCAGGATCATACTGGTAGAGCTGTGTTTCATCTCCTGTTACAATTTCACTTATTTAAAGAGATGTTTGAAGATCTTGATCTCAAGTGTTTAAAATTTCTATTGAAAGTTCTGCTCTTGTACGCAGCTGATTTGAATGCAACAGTTTTGGTTCCCATTGAGTGGAAAGTTTGTTCAACTTTAATTTTTCTATCAGAATTGTGTACACTGAGCCAAATGAGGTGTCTATTGTGTTGGCTATTTTTTCTGCTGTTAATCATCAGTTCTCTTCAATTAGGGCATGAGTAAGATGAATTTTTTTTCTCACAAATTGATGTGGTTGGTCTGTTCCTGTGGGCTTCGTCTTCAACATCATCTCATCCCTTTTTTTTTTTTTTTTTTTGAGACAGAGTCTCGCTCTGTTGCCCAGGCTGGAGTGCAGTGGCACCATCTCGGCTCACTGCAACCTCTGCCTCCCGAGTTCAAGCGATTCTCCTGCCTCAGCCTCCCGAGTAGCTGGGACTACAGGCACGCGCCACCACGCCCAGCTAATTTTTGATTTTTAGTAGAGACGGGGTTTCACCATGTTGGCCAGGCTGGTCTCGATCTCTTGACCTCGTGATCCACCCTCCTTGGCCTCCCAAAGTGCTGGGATTACAGGCATGAGCCACTGCGCCCAGCCCAGCCCTTCTTAAAGAAGTTATCCATTTGTAAACTGCTGATTTCTTTGGGACTTTGTCCCCATAAACTTTTCATAAGGCGTCGATGTGTTCATCATTCTTCCACTTAAGCTTCCCCACAAATTTGCTGTTCTTTAATTGTAGCAGAATTCATGTTGCTCTGATAGGGGCTGTTTTCAAAGCGATTGTTCTGAGTGCCTCAAACTAGATCATGTTTACAGACGTCACCAATAAGGTGGTACAAGTTTATTTTGATGCAAAAACTTTTGAGATCCATGCATAGCTTTTTCATAATATGCATTTTCCATGAACATTTTGCAGACTCCTCATACATTATCTCTATTGGATAAATCCCGGTGACTGCTGATTCAAAGGCTCTATGTATTTTAAGTCTTAGGATAAATTTCCCCAAACTTGAATGTGTTTTCATGTGTTTCAGACTAAATCTGTTCTTTTCTCCCAGGCCAGACTTGTTGAGGTCGGAAGGGATCCCCAGCACAGAAGTGGCTCCCACTGCATCCCCTTTGTCCGTAAGTCCCAAAATGTCCACCTCTAGCAGCAAGAGCCGGTATCGAAGCAAACCACGCCACCGTCGAGGGAATAGCAGAGGCAGCCATAGTGACTTTGCGGCGATCTTGAAAAACCAGCCAGCCCAGGAAAATTCACCCCATCCTGCTTACCTACACCAAGCTCAATCCCAATACCCTTCTCTCCATCACCATAATTCTCTGCAGCAGCAATACCAGCAGCCCCCTCCTGCCATGTCCCAGAGTCACCATCCCAGACTCAATATGCACGGACAGGACATTGCAACCTGCGCCAACAACCTGAGGTATTTTGGCCCAGCAGCAGCCCTGCGGAGCCCACTCAGCAACCATGCTCAGAGACAGCTGCCCGGCTCGAGCCCTGACCTCATCTCCACAGCCATGGCTGCAGATTGCTGGAGAAGTTCTGAGCCTGACAAGGGCCAAGCTGGTCCCTGGGGCTGTTGCCAGGCTGACCCTTATGACCCCTGCCTTCAGTGCAGGCCAGAACAGTATGGGTCCTTAGACATACCCTCTGCTGAGCCAGTGGGGAGGAGCCCTGACCTTTCCAAGTCACCAGCACACAATCCTCTCTTGGAAAACGCCCAGAGTTCTGAGAAAATGGAAGAAAATGAATTCAGCGGCTGTAGGTCTGAGTCATCCCTCGGCACCTCTCATCTCGTCACCCCTCCAGCGCTACCTCGAAAAACAAGGCCTCTGCAGAAGGTAAAGTGTGATGACAAGAGGGGCCTGCGTCACTGCCTTCAAAGAATGCCAGAGCCTGTTATGTTAGATACATTAGAGAGCTACGTAAAAAGCATACATTTTGTAAAAGGACAAGATAACAGAAACATAAATCGAAATTTATTTTACTTTAAATTCATTCTTTCCACACTACTTAAGTGATAAACTACAGAATACACTTTAGGAACTACTGAACCAGAGGACTGAGTCAAGTGTATGTATAATAATTTATGAATACATAATTATATATTGGGGATATGGGCTGAGCACGGTGGCTCACGCCTATAATCCCAGCACTTTGGGAGGCCAAAGCAGGAGGATCACTTGAGGTCAAGAGTTCGAGACCATCCTGGCCAACATGGTCTCTACTAAAAAAATATAAAAATTAGCCAGGTGGTAGCACACACCTCTAATCCAAACTACTCGGGAGACTGAGGCATGAGAATGGCTTGAACCTGGGAGGCGGAGGTTGCACTGAGCCAAGATCGTGCCACTGCACTCCAGTCTGGGCGGCAGAGCGAGACCCTGTCTCAAAAAAAAAAAAAAAAAAAAAAAAAAACTATGTAGTGGGGATATGTAATCAAAATAGTTTGGAAACCACTATGCTACAGCTCTAGTCCTGAGGGATGTTACGGGAAGTAAGGAGCCTGTTATAGAGTAAGTTTAAGAAGCACAGTATTCTCTCATCCCCTCATACATATTCCTAGTGCACATTAACAGTCCTCTACTTTGAGAAATCATGCAGTAAACTTGTTTAACCGAGCATTTCCTCACCTATTTGAACATACTGCCTTTTAAAATTAACATCTATTAATCCCCCGTGGCACTAGCTTTCTTCACAATTTACTTTGGAAAACATTGCCTTAATTGACAGGCATCGTGACCCAGATAGTTCTTAGTCATTGAAACCTGTTTCTCTCCTCCTTATCCACTGGCTGCCTAGGATTTGTCAGCTGGGAAGCAGACTACCATAGCAGTTAAGAGCGCGAGCCTAGGAGTCAGACAGATCTTCCTTTAAAGCCAGTCTCTTGGCCGGGCGTGGTGGCTCATGCTTGTAATCCCAGCACTTTGGGAGGCCGAGGCAGGTGGATCATGAGGTCAGGAGTTCAAGACCAGCCTGGCCAACATGGTGAAACCCCATCTCTACCAAAAATACAAAAATTAGCCAGGCGTGGTGGCAGGCACCTGTAATCCCAGCTACTCAGGAGGCTGAGGCAGAGAATTGCTTGAACCCGGGAGGTGGCTGCTGCAGTGAGCTGAGATCCCGCCACTGCACTCCAGTCTGGGCGACAGTGTGAGACCCCATCTCAAAAAAAAAAAAAAAAAAAAAAAAAGCCACACTCTTCCACTTAGTACCTCTATGGACCTCAGTTTCCTTGTCTATAAAATGGGCCTAACATTGGACTCTGCCTCATCGGTTGATATAAAGACTACATGCATGAATACATATAAAGCATTTAAAACAGGGTCTGGAACATAGCACTTTTCCAAAAGTATTAGCTCTTCTTGCTATGAGTCAAAAAGAAGATTATGTATGAAAAATGTTTACAACATGCTAGACACCCACCCAATTCTAAGTATGGTTTCATCTCATCATCATTGTTCATCAGGAATTTAGCTGAAGGAATGAAAGGGTATAAAATGTAATGAGTATGTCTGGTCAACTAGGCATTGAGTAGAAAAGAAGCTGAAGCTGAGGGCTGTCATCTGAGAATTGCATTTCCCCCTCCACCTACACTGCTGCTCCTGTACTGACTAAGCAGTCCCAGAGATTAAATTGTGTTTCAGGGGCTGGCCACGGTGGCTCACGCCTGTAGTCCCAGCACTTTGGGAGGCCAAGGCGGGCAAATCACCTGAGGTCCGGAGTTTGAGACCAGCCTGGCCAATATGGTGAAACCCTGTCTCTACTAAAAATACAAAAATTAGCCGGGCATGGTGGTCCACTCCTGTAATCCCAGGTACTCGGAGGCTGAGGCAGGAGAATCACTTGAACCTGGGAGGCAGAGGTTGCAGTGAGCCAAGATCACACTACTGAACTCCAGCCTGGGCAACAGAGCAAGACTCTGTCTCAATAAATAAATAAATAAATAAATAAATAAATAAATAATTGTGTTTCAGCTGGTGCAGTTGATTTGGGCCAATCCATTCTCTGCTCCTCCAACTCCGATGGCCAGTAACTTGTATTTTTTGGTAACTTCTTTATTAAGATATAATTTGCATACCATACAGTCCCCCTGTTTAAAAGTGTATAGTTCAATGCTTTTTATCCACAGAGTTGTGTAACTATCACCATGACCAATTTTACAACACTTTTATCACCCCAGAAACAAACTCCGCACCCTTTAGCAGTCACCCCATCCCCTAGGCTCCCCCAGATAACATGTATCTTTGAACCTTTCTCATGCCGTTGTGATATCATCTACGGGTCTTTACGCCGTAGAACACATACCTTGTACATTTGGCTTCATTGGAACCTCACTCCCACAGAGCAGCTCAACTTTTCTTTACCAAAATATAGTCCCATAGGTCCTCCTAGGGTAAACTGCTCATCTCAGCAGTCAGGATAACTTCATCTCTGTCTTTCCTATTTAAAAAAAAAAAAAAGCATATCAGAATACAAGTAAGAGTCATGATATTTTAAAACTGACTTTTAAAAAGGTAAATTATTCTCAATATTTGGTACAGTTCCTTGGACCCAGTTACCCACATTACAAGTGATTGGGTAATCCAGCGTATCATGATGCTGTGCTTAAGGACAGTTGATCTTAAGTGTGGCTGCTCCTATGCCCTTGGTTTGAGATGAGTTCTCTGTAAAGGAAGATCACCTCAGTCAGGACACTTAGCCCGCCTTCCAGATCAACCATGGAGCCCCAGCAATCATGGGGCCTCAGGTGTCCCAGCCAGAGCTCTCTTACTGCTGCCAACATGCTGACTCAATAAAAATGCATTAAGTACTTTCTTTTAATTGACAAACAATAATTACATATATTTATAGGGATAACACCAATTTTGTATGCAGAATTGTATTAATGGAGTGAGGCATACAGTACAAACAGGATATAGTCTAACCCTCAAAAATCTCTATCCAACCACATAATATTAGTGAAAAAGGGATTGGTATATAAAAAGGGAAAAAGTAATTGTTGGGCTTTGAGGATTTCAAAGATCACTTCTATGACAGAGCCTGGAACCACTAGTGACAATGATTACAAGAGACTGCCCCCAAATCCAAGATCTCCTCTCCAACTTCCCTCTCCATCACTCACCTCTGGACACTTTAATGGAGCCATCACCTCCCTGAGGACAGAGATAAATTTCACTCAGTTCTACACGTCTTCCAGCATCTAATGCAGGCCACCATCACAGGTACTCTGGAAAAGTTGCTAAATGAATAATGAGGACATGTATGTTTAAAGATGACATTCAGCAAGCTACTATTAAATGAATGCCTTTTGATGATAATTACATTTTTTACAGATAGTGGGGATGGTGTGAGAGAGAGAGTGACACTAAAATAAATAAAACTTTTTTCTCCTTGTTCTCCTCAGAGTGGAGATGACTCCTCAGAAGAGGAAGAAGGGGAAGTAGATAGTGAAGTTGAATTTCCACGAAGACAAAGGTAAAACCAGCAAATGCACATGATTGCTTTTAGTGGAATGGGGAAAAAATCCTAAGTTTACCACTCCTGCTCTTCAACCACAGGTGATTCCCTGGCAGCCACCTTATAGGCAACTTTGAACTCACTGTGTTCATGTTTTCCTGTTGCCATGTTTTGGCAGTTGTCCGTGCACAGCAGATCCTAGTTCATCAGCATTCATTTTACAGCAACTTCATGATGAGGAGCATGAATACAGATTCAAGATTACAACTGAGAATACAGTGGGCAGTTTGTGACAGATGGCCATGCTATTTTATGGGTAATTGTGTTGGTTTCTAGTGTGTCTCCCTGTGTTAGTCTGCTCAGGCTTCTGTTACACAAACTGGATGCTTAAACAGAAATTGATTTCTCACAATTCTGGAGCTGGGGAAGTTCAAGATCAAGGTTCTAGGTGACTCGGTTCCTGATGAGGGCTCTCGTACTGGCTTGCAGACAGCTACCTTCTTGCTGTTTCCTCACATGGCAGAGAGAGATCTTCCTTCCTTTAAAAGGTCACAGTCTTATTGGATTAGGGGCCCACTCTTATGACCTCATTTAACATTAATTACCTCCTAAAGACCCTATCTAGAGGGTCTATCTAGATACAATTATATTGGAGGTTAGAGCTTCAACTGATGAATTTGGGAGGAAGACAGTTCAGTCCATAGCATTCCCCATGCCTTAGATTTTATACCTCAAGTTAAATATGATTAGATAAGTTGAGTCCACCTTCAACTCAGCCTTAGAAATAGCTTCTTGCTTAGATTGCGATAATAATACTCCTGCTAGGAGTCAATACGGGCCATCTCCCCTTACTTCTAAAATAAAAGCTGCCCCTAATGTGGAGGAGAAGATAGTTTTCCTACCAAGAGGTCTTTTTCTGCTAATAGACACTGTGTTCTTGAAGAGTAATGCTCTAAGAGGCAGAGGTTGCAGTGAGCCGAGAAGGTCTCCCCAGGAAGGTTTGTGTACCTGCCCCAAAACAGGAATTCCCTACAAATGAAAGGACTCCTGGCCCTTTGATAAATTATATTCTGGATCCCCACATTATGCACTAAATTGAAATCTGTTCTCATTCCCTGCTATTCCTGGACTCTTTATGGCCTCTTCTTATATATCCCTGATCTGCCCCCCGACCCCCCACCAACTCACCCCATCACCTGGCCTGGGCATCAGCCAGGCCTAGGTCATATGGCATAAAATCTCTTTGTACTGTGCCAGGTGCTGTGGCTCACACCTCTAATCTCAGCACTTTGAGAGGCTGAATCAGGAGTTCAAGACCAGCCTGGCCAACAAGGTGAAACCCCGTCTCTACTAAAAATACAAAAATTAGCCAGGCATGGTGGTGCACGCCTGTAGTCCCAGCTACTCAGAAGGCTGAGGCAGGAGAATTGCTTGAACCTGGGAGGCAGAGGTTGCAGGGAGCCGAGATCACACCACTGCACTCCAGCCTGGGCAACAGAGTGAGACTCTGTCTCCAAAAAAAAAAAAAAAAACTCTTTGTACTAAGAAATACAGAAAGATCAGACAATGGCAAAAGAAAAAGGCAGTCTTTATTATTTGTTTTCTTATGTTTTTTAAGCCAGTGTAAGCTAATATCATTCTTATTTACTAAGCTGCTTATAAACAATGGGAAGGAAGTGAGGAACTTTTGCAAATTTTCTCCCCAGAAGCTCTGGCTCATCAGAGCCAAACCCAGATGTTAACTGGAATGAGCTACTAACTGGCTGGGCAGTACCCACAGCTGCAGAGTGAATGTTCCTTCCAAGCTCATTTCTGTTGGAGGTTGGTCAACAGAGGTAGTGAAGGCACTTGGGCCTCCAGGGTCACCATGCCCAGTGGATACTGGGCTCTGGGAAATGAAGCTGGGGTAGATTGACGGGGAGGTGAGGGATGGGGGTTAGAGAAGGACACTGACCAAAGTGTGTGTAGACCCAGCCCAAACCTCAGCTCTGCCTTTTCTCATGGTGTGGCCTTAAACAAGTCACTTCCCTTCTCTGGCTCCAGTTTTCTCATCTGGGAAATGAGTTAGTCCAGAGACTCTCCAAAGTCTCTTTCACCTGTGAGAATCTATGACTCTAAATAAGAGGCATAATTTCAATTTGGACATTTCCATACCATGCATACATGTACATAATACGATTAGACAAGCTGATTTTTTTCAAAGACAAGTCATAGCCATCAGCTTGGAGTGTAGTATTTAGTCACATAAATATATAAACCAAATGAAAGGGGAAATTAAAATTTCCTTCTTGTGTTAGTTACCTTGGGCTGCCATAACAAAATACTACAGATTGGATGGCTTAAACAACAGGAACTTATTTCTCAAGTTCTGGAGCTGGGGAAGTCCAAGATCAAGGTGTCAGCAGATTCAGTTTCTGGTGAGGGCTCTCTTCCTGGCTTGCAGCCAGCCACCTTCTCTGTTTCCTCACATGGTCTTTGCCCTGCACATGCATGTTGAAAGAGGGTGGGAGGGAGGAATGAAGAGAATCTCTTCCTCTTCTTATAAGGCCACCAATCCTATTTGATTAGGACCCCACACTTATGACTCCATTTAAGTTTATTTACCTCCTGAAAGCCCTGTCTCCAAATACAGTCGCACTGGTATTAGGGCCTCAACACGGAATTTCGTGGGGGATAAAATTCAGTCCATTGCTTTAATGTTAAAAGTTAAATAGTTTCTACCTATCTTGATTTCTTAGGCCTCCTCGATGGCAGGAAGAAAACTAGATTATCCCTACCACTATTATGAGTGACAGATAAGGAAAGGAAAGTAGTTGTTCCTCCGACTAAGTTCTCCTGGTTCTTCTTGGTTCTAGGCCCCATCGCTGCATCAGCAGCTGCCAGTCATATTCAACCTTTAGCTCTGAGAATTTCTCTGTGTCTGATGGAGAGGAGGGAAATACCAGTGACCACTCAAACAGTCCTGATGAATTAGCTGATAAACTTGAAGACCGCTTGGCAGAGAAGCTAGACGACCTGCTGTCCCAGACGCCAGAGATTCCCATTGACATATCCTCACACTCAGATGGGCTCTCTGACAAGGAGTGTGCCGTGCGCCGTGTGAAGACTCAGATGTCTCTGGGCAAGCTGTGCGTGGAAGAACGTGGCTATGAGGTGGGGGCTTCTCCCTTCTCCCATCACTGTTCCCTTTTTTGCTCTTTGGGGTTCAAGGCTCTAGAGCCTTTACAATTTTCATTTAGTAATAAGATATAACAGTAACCTTGTATTAGTCTGTTCTCACACTGCTATAAAGAACTACCTGAGACTGGGTAATTTATGAAGAAAAGAGGTTTAATTGACTCACAGTTCCACAAGCTGTACAGGAAGCATGGCTGGGAGACCTCAGGAAACACAATCATGGCAGAAGGTGAAGAGAAAGCAAGCATGCCTTCACATGGTGGTAGGAGAGAGAGAAAGCGAAGGGGGAAGTGCCACCCACTTTGAAACCATCAGATCTCATGAGAACTCACTCACTATCATGAGAATAGCAAGGCGGAAATCCTCTCCCATGATCCAGTCACCTCCCACCAGGTGCTTCCCCCAACACTGGGAATTGCAATTCAACATGAGATTTGGGTGGGGACACAGAGCCAAAGCATATCAGGCCTCCAAGAAGTAAGTAGAAGTACAGAGATCAACAGAGCTCCCAGAAATGAGGGAGTTTCTCCCAAATGACACACATACATTGAACTGCTCAGGAACCCTTCATGTCAAGATTTAACTCAAACATCCCCTCCTCCCACTCCCATCTCCCAACGTGGTTAAAGGTCTGAGCCCAGGTCAGGTGTGGTAGCTCAGACCTGTAATCCCAGCGCTGAGGCAGGAGGATCACACTAGGGTCAGGAGTTCAAGATTAGTCTGGGCAAGATAGCAAGACCTTGCATCTACAAAAAAAAAAAAAAAAATTTAGCTGAGTGTGATGGTACATGCCTGCAGTCCCAGCTCATTGGGAGGCTGAGGTGGAAGGATCTCTTGAGCCCAGGAGTTTGCGCCTGCAGTGAGCTGTGATCACACCACTGCACTCCAGCCTGGGCAACAGTGAGACCCTGTCTCTGGAAAAAAAAAAATTATTTTAAAGGTCTGAGCCTCCCCGCTCCATACCCTGACTCTTCCCTGGATGATGCCATCATAGGACATATAGCACTTTATTTCATATTCAGGATTGCCTTTGGAGAGGCAGGCTAGCATAGTGGTTGTAAGTGTATACCCTGGAATCTGACTGCCTGAATGCAAATCGCAGCATTCTACTTACTGTGGGACCCTGGGCAACCCACTTAACCTCTTTGTAAAAAGGGGATGATAATAGCATCTGTCTCATAGGGTTATCATGAGGACTAAATGGATTAACAGATGTATTAATAAAGTACTTACCGCAGGGCACAGTGGCTCATGCCTGTAATCCCAGCACTTTGAGAGGCCAAGGTGGACGGATCACGAGGTCAGGAGATCGAGACCATCCTGGTTAACACAGTGAAACCCCATCTCTACTAAAAATACAAAAAATTATCCGGGCGTGGTGGCACACGCCTGTAATCCCAGCTGCTCAGGAGGCCGAGAGGCAGGAGAATCACTTGAATCCAGGAGGCGGAGGTTGCAGCAAGCCGGGATCACACCACTGCACTCCAGCCTGGGCGACAGAGTGAGACTCCATCTCTAAATAAATAAATAAAGTACAACAGTGCCTGGAGCACAGCAAACGCTACAGAAGTGGTGGTGTGGTGGGCACTGTTATTATTGTCGTAGCAATCATCATCATCATCTTTATGTGTTTTCTTTCTCCATAAGCCCCACAAAGACAGGACCTGGTCTCATTTACCTCTGTAGCCCCCTTACCAAGCACAGTGCCTGTTGTGTGGGAGGTGTTTGACATATATTTACTGAGCGTATATTTACTGAGTGATTATAGAAATGAATTAAGGTTTTATTTTGTCTTGCCTTTGCAGAACCCTATGCAGTTTGAAGAATCGGACTGTGACTCTTCAGATGGGGAGTGTTCTGATGCCACGGTTAGGACCAATAAACACTACAGCTCTGCTACCTGGTAACGAAGGAATACACATCCTGAAGATCTCGTGACTATACTGGCATTTCAGATCCACCCCACCCCCAGACTCGTCCCACTCTCTCCCAGCATTTTGTCTGGGAAGAGAGACTACCCCATCTTTACACCCCCTAGAAATGAGCTGCAATAACAGGAACATGAAACTTCGCAAATCTCTGGAAAATAATATCCAAATGAAATTAAGTCTCACTGAACATTTCAATCAAGAATGGCAGGGATCTATTTTATTGAATATTCTAGCTACTGTAACATTGATATTTATTTTTGTTTGACATTTTAACACTTTGTACTGTAAAGAGTGAACTATATATGAGATAGAGATACAATAATTTCTTGCAAAAAAAAAAAGAGATAAAGAAAAAGAAAAGAACAGAAAAAAAGAAATAAGTGGAATTTAGGAGCAACATCCTTGGGAATTTGTGGGGCCGGGAGGTATTATTGCTGCTTGAACAGGGGACCAGGTCTTTTGGCCATAAGTGACTAAAGAAGAGCCAGAGCAAGACATTTAACGTTTTAGAACACAAAGAACAGCAAAAGAAAAGCCATTCCAGGCAACTTGTGAACAGATCATATTCACTTCAACCAGCTTGTCCAGGTGGGTTACAGAAATGACCTAGAAAAGTCTGGTGACCAGATACTCACGCCCAACGTCTTCAAGCGCGTGTGCTTCCTCTAGGAGGGAAAAACAAACAAGCCTGTATGTGTGGAAGCTGATTTCATTTTTAAATGTTTAAACAGCAGTTGGTAGTGAGGTTTACAGATAGTGTCAAATCTTGTTTTTGGCAAATACGTCCCTTTTTAGTGCTGTCACTGTCATGACCTTGACAAATGTGCTACCTTGACCCAATGTGTTGATCTTTCATACCCAAGTGCCATTTCCTTGTAGCTCATTTCCTTTCTGTCTGCTGACCACTTCCTGTAGGAACAAAGGTTGGGGGGCAGTACTGAGGAGGAGAAAAGGGTAAGAGGAAGAACATCTACAACGGTGTTAGGAAAGCGAATGTGGAATTTATAAAACTCCATTCTCAGGATCACTCAGTTCAGCTACGTGGAGAAGATGGAATCACCCTCTCTGGAACCAGGTTGCTTGTCTACTTGAGTCATATTGATTCAAGCGGGAGAACAGACTTTGAAGGCAGCTAGGATGCATGTGTGTCTATACAATGTCTGAGCCCAAACCATCCCTTTGTTTTTATATACTAGCTCATTCTATGTTGGAAGTTCTTTTTTTGTTTTGTTTTGTTTTGTTTTGTTGTTTTGTTTTATTTTGTTTTGTTTTTTGACAGAGTTTAGCTGTTTTTGCCCAGGCTAGAGTGCAATGGCACAACCTTGGTTCACTACAACCTCCACCTCCCGGGTTCAAGCGATTCTCCTGCCTCAGCCTCCCAAGCAGCTGGGATGACAGGCGCCCGCCACCACGCCCAGCTAATTTTGTATTTTTAGTAGAGATGGGGTTTCACCATGTTGGCCAGGCTGGTCTCAAACTCCTGACCTCAGGTGATCCACCTGCCTCAGCCTCCCAAAGTGCTGGGATTACAGGCATGAGCCACTGTGCCCGGCCTATCTTAGAAGTCTTAATGACTGGTTACCACTGTCAAAATAAAGGCAAAAACAAGCAACCTGCAAAAGGCAACTCCTCTCCCAGCACCATAGCATTTTTGTTCAATGCTACTTGTAAAATATCTTTTACTTCACTCCAAATCAATGCAGTTTTAAGGAACTGGATTTGAACATTTGTGGAAAGAACAAGTGATGCTGAGCAGAGATAGGAAAGATTTTTACATTTGCCAAAAGCATGAGGTCCTGCCTGTCTCCAGGGTCATGGGCTCTGAAAAGCATTCCAAGGTACTTCGTGGTGCCTTGGCATTATGGAAAATTTTATTTAGAAGTTTATGTACAAATAGATGTTGACCTAGTACCTGTCCCTGTCTCCAAGATAGATTACTGTCAAACAACCTCTCTAGATTCGCTGGACTCTTTGACATTGCATCATGTTGGACATTAGGAAATACTTGCACAGACAGCTGTTAAACCATTTCCAATGCACATGAAAATGTTGTCACTCCTCTGGGTTTCACTGATTGTATCAGCCAAAAAGGAAAGGCAGCAGGGAATTTAGAATTCCTTTTGCTTGTTTGATCCATTTGTTTACACTTTATGTTGATACATTGATTTAAAACGTAGTGTCTGTGATTTATAGCTCTTAGGTAGGATGAAGGAAAATGTTTAATTTATACAAAGAACAGTATTGTTTGCATTAAATTATTCCATTTTGTAAAAATTCTGTAGCTGGACTACATGAAAGATCTTAAGTTATAGCATTATTATCATTGTTATTTTATTTTATAATATTATTCTCATTTTCTGTCGATCAGAAGGTGTGATTTATGATGTAGCACAATGATTGTGTTTATTGCTAACCAGGAATTATTATGGATTTTATGATTTTAATGAAGGAATGAAAATGGAATTGCCATTTGGGAGTTCCCTGGTATTGATCTTAGCTGTGTTCCCTAATTTTCTGTGTACAACAATCATCTGAGGATGCATGTTCTGCCCTGAAGCCCAATGGATACATGTGATTTTGACCTGATCATGAAAGCTCCTGGGTGGGCCAGTAACCCCCAGGATGTCAAATAGTGGATGGACATATAGTTCAAAAGCTGTAAACTTTCTAAAGTTTCTTAGGAAATAAAATCATGGGACTATATTAGAAATAAAAAGAGAATGATTTAATGTCCTGGGAGGAACAGACCTAGAGGGTTTCCGCACAGGGCTCATGGATTCATTTCAAGAACTGACAACATAGTTTGCAATCTCCTTCCTGCCAGACCCCTTTATTCTCCCATCTTTATTCTCCTAGTGGGGAGTAGCAGGGAGACTGAAAAAAGAAATGGTATACAGTAGTCCCCTCTTACTCATGGCTTCACTTTTCATGGTTTCAGTTATGCTCAACCACAGTCCAAAAATATTTGATGGAAAATTCCAGAAATAATTCATAAGTTTTAATTGCACGGCATTCTGAGGAGCATGATGAGATCTTGCCCCTTGCTGCCCTGGATGTGATCCTCCCTCTGTCCAGCATATTCATGCTGCTCATCCATTAGTCACTTAGTAGCAGTCTTGGTGATCAGAGCGACTGTCTCAGTTATCAGATGACTGTATCGCAGTGCTTGTGTTCAAGTACCCTTACTTGATTAATAATAGCCCCAAAGGGCAAGAGTGCTGTGCCTAATTTACAAATTAAATTTTATCACAGATATGTAAGTATAGAAAAAAAACAAAACATAGTATATATAGGGTTTGGTACTACCAGAGTTTTTAGGCATCCACTGGGGGTCTTGGAATGTATCCCCCAGAGATAAGAGAGGACTACTGTATATACATGTAGGGCATGACATAAAATGCCTAACTGTGATGTCATCCTAGAACAAGACTAAAGAACTTTAAGAAGGAGGCCTGGTCACTTAGAGAACCAAGCACTGGAAAAATATCTTGAAAGGCCATATTTTCCATCCTCTGACTTCACATCTCACTGTACTGCAAATCTCTCTGGTTCATTATTCCTTGGAACTGAGATGCTACAACTCTATGTCTTCTTTCTATCCAACATGAAACACTGGCGCTTTTGTCCAATTCTTGCCCACCTTCAGTGGCAACAGAGAAACATGAGGGTCAGCTTCTATCTTACATCTTTCAGTGATGGTCTTCCTAGAAAACCTACCCCTGATACCTCATAATTTTGATCAGTTTTTTTTTTAATTCTCATCTTGATTATCTGTTACACTATTGTCATCATACACCTTATCTGGATTAACTGTTATGAGTATGTTAGGGTAGTACGTAGTGGCTGAATCTCAGTCATTCATTGTATAGTCGAGAGTTTGAATAAAGTCCATATTGAATACATTTTTTTGAGTAGAATCGACTAGGTTTCAGAGAAGAATAATGTCCTCAGTGGAGGTTAAAAAGGGAAATACCTTTTCTAGCCTAGCCTGGTCCTTTGCTGCCTGCCTTGTGATAACCAGGAAAATCTTGAATTGATGTATGTTTCTTTGAGAACGACTCCACAGTCATCTGAAGAGTGTTGAATCAAGAGCTCAGGGAAGTTATGAGCTAATTCTTCAGTCCCAACAAGTGTGTTACAACAGTGCTTCCAGGAACCTCACAAGACTGTGATTTCAAGCTGCTTCATTGATGGAAAGTTTCACCATCTTGGGATGAATGTCCATGTTCAGTTAGCATCTGTTTTTGACTGACTGCAAGATGATGAGTTTTAATTTGGGTTACAGATGAGCATTTTGTTCTGATTTCCATCTATTTCTAGGTCATATGCTCTGGATAACAGTTCCTTTTAAAATTGCTTTGCAGAGGGACTGAGAAACCTGCATCTACTTTGAAATCATAATGGACCTTACCATCACTTAAGTTTAGACCTGTTTGCAAGATGGTGGGGAGCTCCTGCTTAGAAAGATGAAGATGCCAGCTCTATTGTAAATTAGCATCTTCTTGAAGTTGAGATATTATGTTTTAAAATGTTGGCATCAACAAATCTATCCTTCTAGAATTAAAGACATTTTGAGTAGGATTTAGTAGGTACTGGACATCTCCTGTAGAGCTTCATCATGCTAAATTATTCCCTCTCCTTTTCTAAGTAATATATGTGCTTGGGTTTGGGGTTTGCCTGGCGCCAACCCAGACATTTTTTTTGGAGGGGGGGCGGGCAGGATCTCACTCTGTCACCAGGTTGGAGTACAGTGGCATGATTATGGCTCACTGCAGCCTCACCCTCCTGGGCTCAAGTGATCCTCCCACCTCAGCCTCCTGAGTAGCTGGGACCACAGATGTGTGCCACCATGCACAACAATTTTTTTTTTTTTTTTTTTTTAGAAATGGGGGTCTCCCTGTGTTGCCCAGGCTGGTCTCGAACTCTGGATTCTAGCGATCCTCCTTCTTTGGCCTCCCAAAGTACTGGGATTACAAGTGTGAGCTACCACGTCCAGCCTCCAGACTATTTTAAATGCCCTCTCCCACTGGGGAACATTGGCATCCTTTAAGAATAAATGCATCCTTTTTGATCAGATGACTTACTCTTTTTTTCTTCAATGTCCTATGTCTCAACTTTTTTTTTTCCTTTTCTTAAAACAGTCCCACTTGAACTTCTTGGAACTGAATTCTCCAGAACGTAACATTTATAATCCATAGAATTCCTGCCCTGCTTTGCAGTAGAGTGTGCTATGTTTTGTTTTCCCACTGAGCCAGAAGTCAAAATATTATACTACCACTTACCACCATCTACCCCCTCCAAGACCAAGACCAACATTATGTATTGAGCACTGTATCTTCCCTACTGAGCCGAGACACAGCCTCAGAACCTCTCAACATAGCACTTGGAGCAACAATTGCCACTTGACTGAAATTGCTGTTTGAGCTTGAGTTAGCCCCAGTGGGAGAACGACAGGCTCGCGCTAGTGTTCTCTTATGGCTCCATCTGTGGTGTCAAGGGTGGTACCACTGAAAGGGGAAAGGTCACTTCCCTCCACCCACTGCCCTTCTGGACAACAATTCCAATTGAAGGAACACCAATCACTGATGGATCCAATTCCAAAATGTCTCTTCATTCACATTTAATTCTGTTGAATGAATATGTTCCTCCCTCACCTTTTATAAAACAGTAAATTAATATAAGTCCCATTTACTTGCTTCTTTCTTAGACTCTACGAGACTCATGTACCAAAATAATGTGACATTCTTTTCGAGACTTTGACTTGTACTGTCAGTATGAATTTAGTGCCTTTCCAGGCAGCAAAATGTTTCTTCTTTGCTGATTTCATAGGACAAACATCCCAGGATACTCATACCACCAGTGTTACCAACCTCACAGACTGGCACATTAGAATCATATTAATCTGCTTGTTTGCATGTTACAACTGATACTGCAAATGCCTATTCAAGTTGGACTGAACTAGGCTAAGCAGAGGACCCTTGTGGAACCTGGAGCATTTCTCAGGGACAGGTGGCTAAAGAGGAGAGCTCTGAAATCACTGCTCTGAGAAACAAGAGGGGGGTTAAGGCTTTTGTTAACTGTCACGTGGCCAGGGTACAATGGCAGGATTTCACGGAGTAAAGCCCTAAGCAGATGGCAAGACCACTGTAAGGAAGCTCCCAGCAGCATCCCAGGTCTGCTCTCCAGAGCCACTTCACAGCACTCAGGGATCGCTGGCTCCCAGCCCCAGGCTGCTGTCCAGTGACCAGGTGGACAGGGTCCTCCAGTGACTGCAGGCCAAGGGAATCCTGGCCAGCATGTGCAAGCTATTAGGAAGATGTCCCATCTTCGCCCATATCACCCCAGTGGCTCTTCACCTCCAGAGTGACCACTTCCCAGACTCTGGAAGTGGGAAGACCCTCTTTGATGCTTTATTACAATAATTTGAGCTCCTATGGACTTGGAGCAAATGCATTTCTCTTTTGTGGTTAAGTCTCCAAATGAACGTCCTTACCTGCCTCCCCTCTGGTCTCCCGTACTGTCAGTCCCCAGCTCCCAGTGTTTTCTGATGCCGGCTCCCTCTCTGTATTGAACAGCAATGGGAACAAGAATGACTATCAAAGCAAACAAATGCATGGAATTAAACAAAAAGTGCACTTCACTGTTTCCTAGTCCTGTCTTTTTCTAAATGTACCGTTTGCGTCCCGAGAGTTGCCTTAACAATCTCAGCACTTGTCAGAACTTGAGGGAAAGGAAGACTTTCCATGACTGGGTTTCCTGCAGCCACAAAAAAACAGGTAATGGAGAAAGCTAGTTTGTGATTCTTATATTTGACACAGCCACAAAAGGAAGAGGCAATCATCATTGTATTTGGTGACAGCCGCCTCTTGACTATTCTGTAAAGGTTAGACCAGCACTCTGCTTCTTCCCTATACTTTCCTGCTGCCCATCTGGTAGCTACTCCTGTTACTAGTGACCCCACTATACAGGGAGCAGAGAGAGAAAAAGATGATGAAAATCTGGCTTCCAATAAATTATTTTGGTAAGAAGCATCCTGAGAGTGGAAAGCTTAAAACACCATTTTGGACTGTCTGATTTTCAGCCAATCCTAATTTCCACTGGCAAGGGTAGTTGAAAGTTAACAACATGTTCAAACAAGCACCACACAGAACACATATCCATTTATTTGGGAAATTGCTTTGCCTGTAAACTCACAACTGATAAGGCACATTATTGCAAAATCATTGGGGTGGAGGGAGGGAGGCAAATCTAAGATTCCTGAAAAGGGGCAAAGGGCACACACTTGCGATGCTGTGGAAAACGCATTTCTCCTTCCCTCCCCCTACTCCAGAACACCAAGGGCCACAGTCTTCAAAGTCTGCTGCCTCCTTCCCCCACTCTCATTATCAAGGCTTCTTGTAAAGAAACACGTTTTCAACAATGAAATCCTTGGTGTGAAAGGATCATACCATAACCGAAAACCATCACCTGGGAATGCACTCTCCCTATGGAACATGAGTATTCCCAAGAATTCATGTAGAACAAGAGGCCTAGATTAAAGTCTTGGTAAGACCCTTGGCCAAACCAAATCATCAACCCAGCAGATGATGTCCAAGAGCCACGGTCTGGTAAGTCCTGATGAGATACTCCTGCGGGGTGCAGGATCACAGGGCTGGTCAGTTTAGGTGCCAAGGTCCCTCTGTCTTTGGAAGCATTCATCCAGGTCTGTGCCAATTCCGTACTGCAGCTAGAGGAAGTAATGACAGCTTAGCGCATTAAGATACAACACAACAAAGTTATCAGAAGCCAAGGTTTCCCTTTGAATTAAGACATAAAATTATTAAAAGATGCAATTATTCTTTGGTTACTCTCAGCAAATAAAAAAATGAAAAACATTCAGAAGGTATACTGCCTGATGGCCCCATATACTGAACTCATTCTCCTAGCATGACACAGAAGGGATTCCTGCAGAAATGACAGATAAAATGTTTGCCTGGTCATCTGATTCAGGTGAGTCAAGGGCCCTACCCCATCCAGATGGATAAGAATTTCTCCAGAACATATCCATAACATACAGCGTTTGCTCCACTCATATTTAATAGTCTGTTTGCAATCAGCTTAACTGTCAGGACATGCAATCACAAGTAGGTTTGACATACATGGTAACATCAGTGTGTCTGAACACAAGAGCATGACAGAAATCATCATGCATGTGAGCAATACGTGGAAGTCCTAGGCAGTTCGTCAACTTGTTTCACTTGGCTTATGAAGAGGTAGGTCATCAGCAAAAAAATACAAAAGAAATGCTCTTCAAGAGACGAACAGAAGATGAAGAGTGGTGTCAGTGATGTGGGTTCCCATGTCATCATCGGTACCAAACATCCACAAAGATGCAACAGGAGGACATCTGTCCCAACAGCCTGTCACTCTGCAAAAGTGGTACTCTGGACAAGGACGGTCAGCATCTTCTCCCAAGGCAGCTCAGGGGCTGGCATGAGGCAAATACAACAGGCTATCCTGAGCTCCTTATTAGACCATAAAATATAATACAAACAGCATTTTCTTTTTCTTTCCTTTTTTTTTTTTTTTTTTTTTTTTTTTTTGTTGAGACAGAGTCTCACTCTTATCACCCAGGCTGGAATACAGTGGTGTGATCTCGGCTCACTGCAACCTCTGCCACCTGGGTTCAAGCAATTCTCCTGCCTCAGCCTCCCAAGTAGCTGGGATTATAGGCGCACGCCACCATGCCTGGCTAATTTTTGTATGTTTAATAGAGACAGGATTTCACCATCTTGGCCAGGCTGGTCTTGAACTCCTGACCTTGTGAACCACCCACCTCGGCCTCCCAAAGTGCTGGGATTACAGGCGTAAGCCACTGTGCCCGGCCACAAACAGCATTTTCTAGGAGGCATCCATTGTAGTGTCTGCTACACCAGGGCTGGTTTGAAAACCTGATGTAATACACCTTCAAGAGCAGAGTGTCCTTTCTGACAAGACACTGCACATTGATGCACAGTGTCCATATCACCTATAGAAGGCAATTAAAAACAATGAGGGGCTTTAGAGGACCACATCCATTACACAAATAAGCAACTGAGTCCAGGGACGTGGCAAACAGAAAATCCAGATCACGTGTCTTTTCTACTGTGTATGTGATTAGCAGTGCTGGTTTCATTCAATTGCAGATGTTTCTGACTAAATTTTTTAATGAGGGTTCCAGGAATTAATGCCACCATGGCAATGGCCAATAGCTTAAAGACAGTGTCCCAGGAGAAAAGAGCATCCAGAGAGGTTAGGGTTGACAGGATGGAGCCTGTCTGCACACAGATGAAATTGTATGGGATCAAACCTGCAAGAAGAAAAGGGAAAAGTACCTGTTACTAACAGCAGCAAAATTAAGAAAATAATAATTCAGAAATGTCACCAGGAACAGTGACTACAGTTTTTTTGTTTTTTTTTTTGCTTGACTCTTGACCCTTACACATATTAACTCTTTCCCTTCTTTCCTTCTTTTCTTTTCCCTCCTTTCCTCACTTCCCATATATACCTGTCTTGTTCAACAAAAGAACTTGAGATATTTACACAAATAATACATACTACTATAAGATAATTTTAAAATAGGGCCAGGAATAGTGGCTTATGCTTGTAATCCCAGCGCTTTGGGAGGCCAAGGTGGATCACCTGAGGTCAGGAGTTCGAGATCAGCCTGGCCAACATGGTGAAACCCTGTCTCTACTAAAAACATAAAAATTAGCCGGGCGTGGTGGCATGCACCTGTAATCCTAGCTACTCAGGAGGCTGAGACAGAAGAATCACTGGAACCTGGGAGGCAGAGGTTGCAGTGAGCCGAGATCTCACCACTGCACTTCAGACCAGGCGACAGAGCTAGACTCTGTCTCAAAAATAAATAAATTAATTAATTAATTAATTAATTAAAATTTCAAATAGGAAAAGCAAAATGTGTGCAGAAGAATACAAGACATCAGGGAGTACAGTTACTAGAAAAATGCATAACGTTCACCTGTTTGCTAAAAGTGGGCCCCAAATTTGGTTCTGAGTACCCAACAGCCAAAGTAAAGAGAGAAGTGCCATTGCTGACAGTTTTTTAAAAGAAGTACTATTCACATTCTGCACTGTCTCAAAGATGTCATCAAATCCACTGTATTCCAAAAGTCTGACTGGCTGACCAGGCTAGCTGCAGAACAATCAGCTGGTGACACTGTTAAAAACACATCCTCGGGCTCCACCCCAGAAATTCTGGTTACTTGGTTCTAGGGTAGTGCCCAGGAACCTGTATTTTAAAAGCCCCTTCTCCACTCCCATCCCGAGATTCTGATTGGTTTGGAACCCTCTGATAGTCCATTCCTCTTCTATAGGAGAGGAAGCATACAGGAGATGAAGATCCCAGACCCCTCAGGGTCACACAGCTTGTGAGATAGGGGACAGGAAGCCTGGCCTCCAGAATCTTGCCAAGCCACCTAGGTAATTAGAAGCCGCAAACCCCCACTAGCTGAGGGCCTGAGGCACTTGCCTGAAAGCCACTATGACCAGAATTGGCTGTGGTAGATCTTGCTTCTATTTAAGATCTCCATTTCTCTCAGGTATCCCCTATTAATAGCAGCTGCTCAACCACAGTTTTGCTCTGTTTGACCTAGAAGCCCTGAATCGTCTTTCCCTCTAGGCTCTAAGGAAGGTTGAAGAGAAAGAGATCCTTGCATTAGGCTTAAGGAGGGTGGTTTTCTTCCAGTATGGAGAAAGCAGCATCACTGATCTTATAGGATGTTAGCACTTTACTACTCTGATAAAGGTGGTCCAAGACCCCTACTTTGAGAAACACTGCTCTAGTCCCAGCGCCTTATCTGGATGAGTGGCCCTTTCAGAGCAAGTAGCTTGCTGGAGGTCATATAATTGTCAAAGGCAAGGAGAAACTTTAGATATCGTCTAATTCAGTAGACTGCAAAACTCAGGATCCAGCAGAATGCCTTCTAGGGACTAACTACTTGCATCACCTGGAAAACATCAAAAGATCCTGATCCCTGAGTCCTACCCCAGAGGTGATTTAGTTGATGTGTGGTGTAGCCTTAGCTTAGGGATTAAAATCTCCACAGGTGATTTTTTTGGGGTTTTTGTTTGTTTTTGTTTTTTGAGATGGAGCCTCACTCTGTCACCCAGGCTGGAGTGAAGTGTCATCCACTCAGCTCACTGCAACCTCCACCTCCCAGGTTCAAGTGATTCTCCTGCCTCAGCCTCCCAAGTAGTTGAATTACAGACGCACACCACCACGTCAGGCTAATTTTTGTATTTTTAGTAGAGACAGGGTTTCACCATGTTGGCCAGGCTAGTCTTGAACTCCCAACCTCAAGTGATCCGTCCGCCTCAGCCTCCCAAAGTGCTGTGATTACAGGTGTTAGCCACTGAGCCTGGCCTCCAAGTGATTTTTAATAGGTTTGCAGGCGATTCTTAATAGGTTTGCAGTTTGAGAACGACTGGGTTTGCAGTCTGAAAATGACTAGGAACTGGATTAAAATGCATATTCCCAGATTCCACTCCCAAGATTCTGATTCAGTAGGTCTCGAGTAGGCCCCAAATCTAGATTCTCAACAAGCCCCCTGACCCTACCAATCTGATAAAGGTGGCCCAAGGCCCACATTTTGAGAAACACTGCTCTATTCCTAGCCAGGTGGCCCATTGAGGGTAAGTAGCTTGCTGCAGGTTGTGCAATTGTCAAAAGGCAGGAAGGAACCTCATTGATGCCAGCTCTTCCTAAGGCAGAACTTAATCAAAACAGTGGCCAAAAACCAGACAGGAAGTCCCTTGCTCTGCTCCTTTCTTCTGTCCCCACTCAAAACTCATGGACACATACCCTCATTCCAACCCTGCTCTTCCTGCTAGCATTTACTGAGTACTTAATACAGGCCAAGTTGTATACTTTACACAGACTATCTCTTCTAATCCCAGTGCCCAGCGCATACAGCCATGCAATGAACAATCTTCATTTAGTCCAAAAGTATTTTTATGGGTTTTCATGTTGAAGCCTGAGTAGATCTGAAATCAGGAATCATTTCTTTAGATCATAAGGCTTGAAGTCACACTTTGCGAGCCTGTGTTCTCAGAAGCAGGCACATGCTCATGTGGCCAATAACCCAGGGCAGACCCCCAGTGTGACAGCTCTGAAGACTCAAAACTACCCCACTAGCATCTTACCGATAAGAACTGAGAAGAAGAACTGTACGATGGGGATGTTCAGAATTGGGGCCGAGAGGTTCAAGAACCAGTTTGGTGTCATGGGGAAAAGTCTCAAAAACAATAAGAAAAAAAACAAGCTGTTTCTGTTCTCCTCCACCTGTAGCCAAAGAGAAGAAAGCTGTTAAGAAGTAGAAAGGGTTTCCAGGTATTGAAAACTTGCTGGTGCCAGGCACTGTTCTAGACACTTTACATAATCTGTTCCCAATTCTTCCAACAACCCTTCAGGGACAGATTGTTTTCCTCATTTTAAAATAGAGGTGCTGAGGATCAGAGAAGTCAAGAACTTGCCCAAAGTCACAGACCTGGTAATGATGGAGCTGGGATTTGATCCCAGGTCTATGTCTCCTGAAGACATCAAAAGAACCCCTAGGACCTCCTGAGACAGTGTGGAAGAGCACTGTGGGAAATCCCTGCCACTTGCTTCTCTTAAGGCCATGCACGTGGTGACTTTCTGGGGTCCCAGCTCTCAGATGTGACCCCTCCCCTTACCTTTCTCTGCAGCAGGGCCACTTTATCAGGAAAGTAGGACACCACCAACTGTTTGCCAAAAATACTGGAGAGCAGGTAGCAGCATGTGGCACCCACCGAGGTCAACACACAACACAGCAGAAGCCCCAGCCACGGCCCAAACAAGGCACCAGCTAAAACATTCTGCAAAGAAAACAAACCCTCAGGCATGTGACCATCTGGCAGCTACCAGCAACCTCATCTTGGAGCCTGAGAGTCATAGGTTCCCTCCTCCTTCACTGCTTTTTTCCAGCTAAAACCCAATTGCCTTATTTATTTATTTATTTTTAAGAGACAAGATCTCGTTCTGTCATGCAGGCTGGAGTACAGTGGCATGATCATAGCTCACTGCACCTTCAAACTCCTGGACTCAAGTGATCCTCCTGCCTTAGCCTCCCAAGTAGCTAGGACTGTAGGCACACACCACCACATCCACCTACTTTTTTTTTTTTTTTTTGAGACGGGGTCTCGCTCTGTCTCCCAGTCTGGAGTGCAGGGGCCCGATCTCGGCTCACTACAACCTCTGTCTCCTGGGTTCAAGCGATTCTCCTGCCTCAGCCTCCCAAATAGCTGGGACTACAGGCGTCCACCACCACTCCCGGCTAATTTTTGTATTTTTAGTAGAGACGGGGTTTCACCATATTGGCCAGGCTGGTCTCAAACTCTTGGCCTTGTGATCCGCCCGCCTCGGCCTCCCAAAGTGCTGGGATTACAGACTTGAGCCACTGCACCCGGCTTTTTTTTTTTTTTTTTTTTTGAGACGGAGTCTGGCTCTGTGGCCCAGGCTGGAGCACAGTGGCACGATCTTGGCTCACTGCAAGCTCCGCCTCCTGGGTTCACACCATTCTCCTGCCTCAGTCTCCCGAGTAGCTGGGACTACAGGTGCCCGCCACCACGCCCGGCTAATTTTTTGTATTTTTTAGTAGAGACAGGGTTTCACCATGTTAGCCAAGATGGTCTCCATCTCCTGACCTCGTGATCCGCCCGCCTCTGCCTCCACCTCCACCTCCCAAAGTGCTGGGATTACGGGTGTGAGCCACCGCGCCCAGCCTACATCCACCTACTTTTTAAAATTTTTTGTAGAGATGGGGTCTCACTGTGTTGCCCAGGCTGGTTTCAAACTCCTGGGCTCAAGTGATCCTCCCACCTCAGCCTCCCAAAGTGCTAGGATTACAGGTGTGAGCCACTGCCCCAGGTCCTAATTGCCATTTAAAGAGGTGACTGAAAAATTATGAAAAGACTGGGAACTACACCTGGCATCAGTCTCTTCACCTTGAAAATGAGGATAAGGATAAAAGCCTCAGGGGGCAGGAGAGAATTAAATGGGATGTGTGGCTGTGGTAGATTCTGCAATCACTGGGGCTCCAAGAAAGTAGAAATGAAACTCACAAGTTATTTTTACTATTTTAAAAGATGAACACAAACCATGAATTTTCCCTTGGTGGGACCACACAAGCTATATAAGATGTCTTGTTTCTTTGCTTTGTGCTGGAATTACATCCATGTAGTATGCTAATCCCGGGGGTTCCATGTTGACCAGAGCTCTAGCTGACATTTGAAGACGTCTTAGTTTAAGAAAAAGGGAAAAGTGAACCAATACTTCCTAAATGCATTTTGGCTGCTAGACATCATCCTGACAAAACATGGGATCCAAGACAGAAAGTAAAAGGAAGCCTTGGTATTGGGAAGAGGGGGAGCTGCTGAGCACTGTGTTAAGTGCTTGACTACATGACCTGTGTAATCCTCACTACATCCCTGAGTCATGCCATCCTTGCCCCATTCTACAGGTGAGAGATTAAGTATCTTCCCCAAGACCACAGCAGGCAGAGTCAGGGTTCATCCTCAGGTCTGGATGTGGAGCCCCCACCAAGCAGCAGCTGGCTCGCAACCCTGAAGAGGAATCAGTCCAAGACAGAAGACAGACACAGGGAAGCCTCAAGGAGTCAGCCCCTGACCCCGAGCCCCACACCCCAAGCCCCACACACCTCCCCTGCCTCTCTTGGACATGTCTGCTTTTCTTCTAGTTTCCAATAAGGAAACTGCTTGAGCAGGTCCAGCCTCAGCCTAGAGGAGAGAAACATGCTGGGGCAGGAGAGGGAAGCAGTACAAAAGGAAGCTGTCAGTGTCTCCCCCTTCAGTGCTCAATCCCACAGTAGGCACGCTGAGGGCCACTGTGTGCCAGCCCCGCTACACTCACTGTCACGTTTAATCATCCCCACACAACAATCCCAGGAGGTTACAGGGGAGTATCCGAATTTTACAGGGTGGGGGGGGGCAGGACACTGACCAGGAAGCTGGAGCCGGGGATGGCAAAGCCCTGTTTGTAGAGGTAGGCACTGCAGAAGAGCAGGAACACGTAGGCCTGGTGCTCCTTCCGGTAGTCTCGAAGGACCTCAGAGAGTTCCCGCAGCTCTGCCAGGTCGGAGGGGAACCACGGGGACCTGGGGATTTGGAAAAGCAGATGGAAACATGAGTTCAGATCAGCCCAGTGCCCACGAGAGTCATTCGCTGTGTCTTCCTTTCAAAGTAGGTTTATAAATATGCCCATTATCTGGTCTGCTGGGAACACATACACTCCCAATGACAGACGACCTGATACGACGTTGCAGAGACAGACAGGAGAGCCCTAGTTTGGAAGCAAGAGACCTGGGTTAGCATCCCAACCCTGCTACTTTCTGTTGTATGTCCTTGGACTAGTCCCTGGGTCTGTTTCCTTATCTAAAAATGAGGGGTTGGTGCTAAATAGTCATTAAGTTCCCCTTTAGCTTTGGGATTTTAGAATCTGTTCTTAAGAGGCAAATGGATTCATTTCCAGGCAAGTTCTAAATGTCCTAAATTGCCTTCCTTTCAAGGACATTGCCTCCCCCACAAACCAAGAACAATTCAGATTTCAAACTGTTCCTGAGGTGCCAAGTAAAACGACTTTTTAGCATTCACTATAAAGCCAATTAAAGATTCTTCAGGCAAGTATATCTATCCCATACTACAAACGTAACTTTTTTGATAATATGTCAGGCTTGAATCAAACCCTTTAAAGAGCCTACTATTTCATTCTGCTCTTAATCTGGTCCTCAGTGCACTTTGAATCCTGTCCAAAGGTTACAGTATAAAGGCTACCTTGCCTCTACCATCTGAACAGTCCTTGAATCCATCACTGATTAATTATGAGCAAACCCTCCCACTTCTCATGAGAATGCTTCCCTTGGTATGTCCCACACCCACAGCAGAGCCTTCTTAACTAGAGCAAAAGAATACAATAACTGAAAACAGTTGCCTTAATAGTCAAATATGAGTAATTCCCTTGACCACACAATGCTGTACTAGGCACACTTCCATGCACTTTATAAAGAGTATGCAGCACTCATAAAAACCAGCCACGTAAGTATTGCTCTGCCTCCTGCCTCGACCAGTCGTTCATTAGAATGGTAAAAGTAGGCCTAGCGCGGTGGCTCACGCCTGTAATCCCACCACTTTGGGAGGCTGAGGTAAGCGGATCACCTGAGGTTCGAGACCAGCCTGACCAACATGGTGAGACCCTCGTCTTTACTAAAAATACAAAAATTAGCCGGCCGTGGTGGCGCGCGCCCGTAGCCCCAGTTATTCGGGAGGCTGAGGCAGGAAAATTGCTTGAACCCGGAAGGAGGAGGTTGTAGTGAGCCGAGATCGCGCCACTGCACTCCAGCCTGGGTGACAGAGCGAGACTCCGGCCCGGGGGGGGGGAAAAAAAAGGTAAAAGTAGAGACAACCAGGAAGAGGGGCAGAGCCGATAATTAATGTGCGAATAATTTAAAGTTGTCCATGCAACATTTCTCCTGAAGACCTAACGTCTAAAGTCTCAAGGGCAGACCTGACGGAAGTGGGGTGAGGTGGAGGAGAGGCAGCTGAAAGTGGACTTGAAGGGGCTGGGGGCCCGCACCGGGGCGAAGGTCGGCTGGAAATGGGGCCCAGGGCTGGGACTGGGAAAGCAACGGCGCGGGCAGGCTCAGCGCCGCGTCTCCCTCGGCAAATCCATCCAACCAAAGGCACCGCGGCGTGACGCCCTGCACACCCCGCAGCCGGCACCACACAGGTCCCAGTCAGGCCCGGGACCGGGCTCTCATTTCACCCGCCTGTCCGAGACCGTGTGGACGCGGGTCCAGATATCAGACCCGGATTCCAGTTCAACAAGAGAACTTCAATTCCCAACGCCTCCGATACCGGAACCCGAATCTCCCGATTCCCAGCCCAGGTCCTTGGACCTGGCTCCCTTCCTCTGACCCGAACCTGGATTCCCGCTACGCACCTGCCTCCAGCCTCCTCGGTGGAGCCCAGTCTCCGCCCGCGGGGCAGTCGCGTCGACAGCAAGTACAAGGCGAAGGTGCAGCCAGCGAAGACCAGAAGGAGGCCGAGCAGCGGGCGCATGTCGGCTCCGCACCCCGGCCCGCGGGGCAGCTGAGAGGCTCACTTGCACGCCGGGGCGCAGCGGCGGGCGGACTGAGGCAGCGGAGCACGTTCGCAGACGGACCGGGGAGGGGTCCGCGCCAAGACCCGCCCCCGAACCAGGCCCCGCCTCCCGAGCTAGGCCCCAGCCCCGGATTCTGACTCCGCCCTCCCTGTCCTTCGGTGGAGACTCCCGGAAAAACCTGCCTCCCAGGCTGCCCTCTCTCCGTCTGTCTGTGCTTGTTTTTCTACGTTTATCCCTGTCGCTTTCTCCACTTATTCTGCAGTCATGGAGCGCCCCCAGTGCCGGCTCAGTGCCAGGGCTGGGAGATCCGGGGGCGAATCGTGAGCCTGGCCTACAGCGAGCTTGCAGTCTAGTGGTCAAGGCAGTCTTGTCCACAACCTGCTGTCACACGAAGCAAATGTAGCTGGTGTAGCACCAGGGGCTGCAATCAGGTGTGGTGGGGCGGCAATAGTGACCACGGAAATAATCAGAATGCTTTCAATTCAGCTCCTACTATATTCCCATTATTCCTGAGCCTCACAATCATCCTCCAAGGTAGATATTTTTGTCTTTCTCTAACAGATGAAAACTCTGAGTTTCAGAAGAATTAAATGACATCCCCCGAAAAGAGAGACAGTATAAGAATCCAAGTCAACCTGAGTCCAAAACCAGTGGTCCTTACACTGTGTTGATTTATGGAGGAGATGGAGTTTAAGTTTACCTTCAGGGATGAGCAAGACTTTTCTGCAAGCAGAAAAAGGAGGAAATGGGTGAACAATGGCCCAAGTAAGTCACCAGAGTCCAGTTTCAGTGAAGCCTAAGGTACATGAGAAATAAGTGAGAATCTGGGGACAAACAAGAGTGCACTGAAGGCAGGCTAAGGAGATAGATTTTTAATAATGTAGATGAGACACCAACAGAGGTGTTTTTAAGTAAGAGAATGATTTAGTTCCTGTTTTAGGATGTTCGCTTTGGCAGATAGCCGCAACTGTCCTGATAAGAAGGCAAGCCGGCCTAGCTCACGCCTGTAATCCCAGGATTTTGGGAGGTCGAGGCGGGCGGATCACTTGATGTCAGGAGTTCGAGACCAACTTGTCCAACATGGGGAAACCCTGTCTCTACTAAAAATACAATAATTAGCCGGGCATGATGGCACATGCCTGTAATCCCAGCTTCTCCAGAGGCTGAGGCACAAGAATCACTTGAACCTGGAAGGCAGAGGTTACAGTGAGCTGAAATTGCACCACTGCACTCCAGCCTGGGCGACAAGAGCGAAACTTCAGGAAAGGGAAAGGGAAAGGGAAGGAAAGGAAAGGAAAGGGGAAAGGAGGAGAGGGGAGGAAGAGAGAGAGAGAGAGAGAGAGAAGGGAGGGAGGAAGGAAAAGGAAAGAAAGAAAGCAAGCACTCAGGCCTGATCCAGGACCACTGCAGTGGACTTGGAGGGAGGAGGCTGGGGGTAGTTGAATTGGTGTGATATGTCACTGAGTAAACGGAGGAAGGGACAGAAAGAGAACTCCAAAGTGTCAAAAGCCTGGACAACAGAGAGAAAGCATCCTTGTTATATCATTTAAAGCACCTGTTGGGCCAAATAGGGAGCATTTTTCAGAATTCATGTGCACAAGATTTCGCAATTATATGTCCAAGAATGTAATCTACATCCAAGAACGTAATGGAATTTAATTCCACATCCAAGAATCCCCATAGGGAGCAAAGATGTATATTTAAGGGTGTTCTCTCAGCTTTGTTTTTATGTTAGGAGATTGGGAACAACCTAAATGCCCATCAGCTGGCGACTGGCTAGGTTAACTATGGTATATTAACAAATAGAATACTAGGTAGCCTCCTAAAAGAGGAAGGCAATTCTACACATCCTGATATAGTGTGGTCACCAGATAGATGGCTCAGATACAAATAAAACAAACAAGTTGCAGTATTAGAGTATGCTATGTATGACTCCTTTTAAAGGACAAAAAGAGGATATACTTTAACTTTTTAAGATACTGAAGTATTTATTTATTTAAATTTTTTTTTCACAGAATAGTTACAGCATATAGAACCAAAAAATAGTTCCAAATGAAATTACTCAATGTCTGAGATTTGCGTCGAAATAATAGTACAGGGGTTTAGTGAGTAAGGATATAGGTAGAACAAGATTTCCATGAGTTGATAGCTATCGAAGCTGGGTGATCACCTGGAGGTTTTATACTATTTGGATGTTATACTATTTTTTTTTCTATTCTTGTGTATGTGTCAAATTTCCACTTAAGAGAATGCGGGGAAATGGTGTCAGCCCTTCATTCCGGCTGAACACACCATGTTAGTTCAGGCCCCGTCACACTACTCTTCTAGCCATCTGTCAATCTTCTCTGCCTGGCAAATTTCTACTCTTTCATCAGGACCCAGGATAATTATCACCTTCTCTGAGAGGCCTTCTCCAACCCCTATAGTCAGAAACATTTGTTCTCTATGCTTGGGGCCCCTGAGAAATGTCTGTAATCTTGTTGCAAATACATATTCCAGTGTCATTATCCATCTCCCTAGTAGACAGTGAACATTTCCATCAATGAAACAATGTCTCAACTATCTTCTTTCTGTCTCAACCCTTAACCCTGGCACCTAACAATTGTTTGTTAAATTCATGGGTCAGGTCTAGTGAAGACAATGATTAGCTGTTTGGTTTGGTACATATTGACCTTGAGAAGTCAAAGGGATATGGGAGGAGAGAAAGTGAATGAGGAACTGATGTTATTGAGCCTGTGCTGAGACTGCTGGGGCAAGAAATAGAGTGAAGAGAAAGGAGGTGAGGCTCCTGCTGGCAAGGACCTCACTTTCCTTTCAGCTGGGGAAGAGCATGGAAAGATACAATTCTAGAGCATGGTAAGTGCCATGGATGAAATAGACAAGGCAAAACTTACTCCACTTCAGCAAAGCGATGTCAGTATTCTACTTATGAATGAGTGGATGAACACAGGTTTGGATGAAATCACTTGTGCAAAATTTACAGCTGTGAGTGCTGAACAGGAACAAGCCTTTGTCTGCCATCAGGTGAGGCCATGCTTTTTCCTCTGCCCTTCACTGCCACTTGACATGCAGGTGAAACTCTGGAGCTCAGACCAAACATTCAGATTTGGAGGTCATTCTACAGGAGATAGTTGAAGTGAGGGGAGGGGAGAAGGTCTCCTAGAAACCACATGAGAGGGAAAGTAACAGCAGCTGACTTTCGTTGAGTACTTAGTACACTCCAGACCCCATACTAAGCTTTTTTTTTTTTTTTTTTTTTTTTTGAGATAGAGTCTCACTCTGTTTCCCCAGCTGGAGTGCAGTGGCGCGATCTTGGCTCACTGCAACCTCCTCCTCCTGGGTTCAAGCGATTCTCCTGCCTCAGCCTCCCAAGTAGCTGGGACTGCAGGTGCGTGCCACCATGCCCAGCTAATTTTTGTATTTTTAGTAGAGATAGGGTTTCACCGTGTTAGCCAGGATGGTTAACCTCACCATCTGCCTGCCTTGGCCTCCCAAAAGTGCTGGGATTACAGGTGTGAGCCGCTGCACCTGGCCCATACTAAGCCTTTTACTTACATGAGTTTATTTATTTCATGTAACAACCCTCATGAAGTAGAAACTCTTTTTTGAGGAACAGGGTCTTACTATGTTGCCCAGGCTGGTCTTGAACTTCTGGCCTCTGGTGTTCCTCCTGCCTTGGCCCCGCAAAGTGCTCAGATTACAGGCTTCAGCCACCATGCCCAGTCTAAAGTAGGAGCTCTTTTATAGCCTGGGAAAATGAAGCTTAGAAAGAATGAAGTCAACAGAGCAACAGAGGTCACACACCTTGCGAACAGCAGAGCCCAAATGTCTTACCATGCACTAGCCTTTTGAGAAAGAAGACCGAGATCAGGAGCTGGGTAAGGAAATGGTGGAAACAGTGAAAGAGAACGAGATACCCCCTTTCATTTGCGAGATGAGAAACAGAAAAAAGAAACATCCTGAGAGCCCAAGAAAGACTGTTAGGAAGGGAACTGGGGCACAGTGTCAGAGTCCATGGAGAAACCCAGCAGGGAAACCTGAGGGTCATGGAAACTGGCCAACATGAGGTGGTAAGGGACCTTTGACAGAGCTATTTTGGGTGGTGCTAACCTGCTTTGCCACAGGCTCACGACTGGAGCATTTGCTTGCTTCCTCTGACCTGCCCCCTGGACTCATGTTGTGATTCCTCTCACTCAACCTGTCTGCCTGGGAAAGAAGCCCTGGACTGTGTTTCCCCAATCTCAGCATCCCCAACCCTCCTGGCCCCCAACCCAGTACCTGCAGAGCTAACTCTAACTGCCCAATGCACCTCCTGCAGGCTGCAGCAGCCCCCATCGAGGCCACTCATTTACAGCACAGGCCCACACAGTCTAAGAACAGCTGCAATCTTCCATCAACTGCAGTCCTTTCCCAGGCACATGCTGGATTGGGAAACAGGTGGGAGAAAAGAACAGGTAAGAGGTTCCTGTGGGAGTGAGTTAGCCTGGCATTTACTGTGCCTCTTTGTGAAGAGCAGCCAACCTTTTCTGGCTTAATCAGACTTGCCCAGAGCATTTGAAAAAAGTAGCTCTGGGCCGGGCGCGGTGGCTCACGCCTGTAATCCCAGCACTTTGGGAGGCCGAAGCGGGCAGATCACAAGGTCAGGAGATCGAGACCACGGTGAAACCCCGTCTCTACTAAAAATACAAAAAATTAGCTGGGCGCGGTTGTGGGCACCTGTAGTCCCAGCTACTTGGGAGGCTGAGGCAGGAGAATGGTGTGAACCCGGGAGGCGGAGCTTGCAGTGAGCCGAGATCGCGCCACCGCACTCCAGCCTGGGCGACAGAGCGAGACTCCGTCTCAAAAAAAAAAAAAAAAAGAAAAGAAAAGAAAAGAAAAAAGTAGCTCTGAAGTCCGTGTAATTTTGCCTCCCCACCCCCACCCCAACCATGACTGATTGGAACTGGATAGATGCCTTCCTCAGGAGGAGGAGCCAAGGGCTGTTTCCTGTCCCTGGACTTTGGAATTGGGCCATCTAGTCAGTGAGTGGCCAAGAACCCAACGAAGCTGCCCCATGAAGGGAACTGAGCTCAGTCAAAGAGATTCGTGGCAGAGCGCTAGGGTTAATAGAGGCCCACAAACTCTTATTGCTGAAGGCTCTAGGGCTGCCCCATCCTTGCCCTTCCTGAGATTTGATGGATCACCTCTCCCTGGGTTTCCACAAGTCCTCTCTCTCTATCTCTCAATAATCTATTAAATTTGGGTGTGAGTGGATTTCTGTCCCTTGCATCCAAAGTCTCCTTGGCTATGATGGAGTTCTATAGGAATGAGAGCAAGAGGCAGGGGTCCAAGGGTAGGAGCTTCTAAGTTTAGGACTTTAGAAATAACACCGTTAAGTGTGTTGATGTCTAAGTCAGAGTGGAGGTGATTCTCTCTAAGCATCATCCATTCCGTTCTGTCCCACAGACATTTATCAAGCGCCTGCTCTGTGCCTAGCATTGTGCTAGGTGCTAGAGAGCCAAAAATAAATAAACAGCAGCTGCTCTTGTGGAGCTCACAGTCTTGGAGGGGTTAAAGACACGGAAACAAATTACAACACAGCTTAACAACAGTGACAGAAGCACGTATGATATGGTTTGACTGCAGCCCCACCCAGATCTTATCTTGAATTGTAGTTTCCATAATCCCCATGTGTGGTGGGAGGGGCCCAGTAGGAGGTCATTGAATTATGAGGGCAGTTTCCTCCATGCTGTTCTTGTGATAGTGAGTTCTCACGAGATCTGATGGTTTTATAAGGGGCTTCCCCTTTCACTCAGCTCTTTTTCTTCTCTCTCCTGCCACCATGTAAAGAAGGATGTGTTTGCTTTCCCTTCCATCATGATTGCAAGTTTCCTGAGGCCTCCCCAGTCATGTAGAACTGTGAGTCAATTAAATCTCTTTCCTTTATAAATTACCCAGTCTTGGGTATTTCTTCATAGCAGCCTGAGAAGGGACTAATACAACACACAAAGTTGGCAGCAAAGTGAGTGGTGGAAAGGAGTCGTGGAAAAGCAAACAAGGGAGGGTTTTAACTACAGCTTGACATCCTCCAGTAATGTGGTCAGGTCCTGGAGGGTTTTGGCAATGGTGCTAAAACGAGGGTGTAAGAACAAAATCCCCTAGATTTTGGACAGGTGAGCTTGCTGAGGTGTCGGGACCACCTGGAAAATGTGATAAGAAGTGACAAAGCGGCAGGGTGCAGTGGCTCATGCCTGTAATCCCAGCACTTTGGGAGGCCAAGGCAGGCAGATCTCCTGAGGTCAGGAGTTCGAGGCCAGCCTGGCCAACATGGTAAAACCCTGTCTCTACTAAAAATACAAAAATTAGCTGGGCGTGGTGGCACGTGCCTGTAATCACAGCTACTCGGGAGGCTGAGGCAGGAGAATAGCTTGAACCCAGGAGGTGGAGGTTGCAGTGAACCGAGATCGGGTCACTGCACTCCAGCCTAGACAACAGAGCAAGACTCTATCTCAAAAAAAAAAAAAAAAAGTGACAAAGGAGCTAACTTCTGTCTTTTCTGGAAAGTCTGGGAAATGGGCTATTAGCCTCCAAAGATAATGGAGACAATAGTAATGAAGGTGTCTGGGAGAAAAGTCTAAGACAGAGAAGGTTAGACACCCTCATGAGAAGGTTAGGCACCCTGGTGAGAAGGTTAGGCACCCTCATGGAAATGCACTGTGGCTAGGGTGGAGGGGAAGTCTTTACTCACAACTGAACATGGTTCCATGGGGGTCAGAAGATAACAAAGTGTTCATTTAATACATGTTTCCTGAATGCAGACTATATGGGAGGCACAGGACTCCTGCCTTGCAGAGCAGTCTAGTGGAGAAGACAGATATTTATCAAATAATCACGCAAATAAAATGTTAAAAATATAGGCCAGGCATGGTGGCTCAGACCTACAATCCCAACACTTTGGGAAGCCGAGGCAGGCAGATTACTTAAGGTCAGGAGTTCAACATCAGCCTGGTCAATATGGTGAAACCTTGTCTCTACTAAAAATACAAAAATTAGCTGGGCATGGTGGCGCAGGCTTGTAGTTCCAGCTACTCAGGAGGCTGAGGCACGAGAATCATTGGAACCTGGGAGACAGAGGCTGCAGTGAGCCAAGATTGCACCACTGCACTTCAGCCTAAGTGACAGAGTGAGACTTTATCTAAAAAAAAAAAAGTTAAAAAATACAACTAAAAAGTGCTATGAAGGAGAGGTACAGTGCGGAACTTCTCTGTGTGGAAATAAGGTCAAAGAAGACTCCCTGAGGAGGTGGCAATTGAGCCACGAACCAAATGATGAGTAGGAGGTTACCAGTGAAGAGGGAAGGGAAGAGGGTAGACTGTAATTTAATTGTGTTTTGAATTTGACACTCAGACAGATATATGGTACTGAGAAAGAGAGGGGAGGAGTAGCAAGGATAACAAGAGACAGTCAAAAGTTCCAGGGGCCCTTGGAAGAAAGATACTGAGAACAGAGTGGCCACGCTTGTAACTGCCTTTGTTTCTCCTGATCACTGTTACATGAAACTTATTGAAATTCATACCCTCTCCAGTGAACAAACTTCCTTTCTTTATCCATTCATTCATCCATCTACCCGTCCTACAGTGAGCCAGGTACCTGGCTAGGAGACCCGTTAGCCCAGAGTTTACAAATTGGTAGAAATTCTATTTCAGGCATTTTGTTGCTATTGTTTTGACTCCCTGCTTACCAGGAAAGAGAACAAAAAAGTGACTGTGCTGATCAAAATATGGACCAACAAAACTCTAAGAAGAAACCAGGGCCGCCGGGTGCAGTGGCTCACACCTGTAATCCCAGAACTTTGAGAGGCCGAGGCGGGTGGATCACAAGGTCAGGAGTTCAAAGCCAGCCTGGCTAAGATGGTAAAACCGGGTCTCTACTAAAAATACAAAAATTAGCCAGGCATGGTGGTGGGCACCTGTAATCCCAGCTACTTGGGAGGCTGAGGCAGAGAACTGCTTGAACCCGGGAGGCAGAGGTTGCAGTGAGCCAAGCTTGTGCCACTGTACTCCAGCCTGGGCCACAGAATGAGACTCCATCTCAAAAAAAAAAAAAAAAAAAAAAAACCAGGGTCTACAGCACACTGATCTCTCTATCCACAATTGCTGAGGAAATGTGGGAAGAAGGAGGAAGGATGGTAAGATATCCAAGAGCTTGTTCCACTCAGAGTTCAGTCATCCCTCACTTAAATAAAACAGACTCTGTATTTGATGCAAATGTAAATCTGTAAGAAGATGTGCCACTCGGGAATATATTTATAGATTTCTTTAATTTATGACATAGAGAATCCATTTCTTGGCCGGGTGTGGTGGCTTATGCCTGTAATCCCAGCACTTTGGGAGGCCGAGACAGGAGGGTCACCTGAGGGCAGGAGTTCAAAACCAGCCTGGCCAACATGGTGAAACCCTGTCTCTACTAAAAATACAACAATTAGCCAGGTGTGGTGGCGCATGCCTGTAATCTCAGCTAGTCAGGAGGCTGAGGCAGGAGAATCAATTGAACCCAGGAGGTGGAGGTTGCAGTGAGCCGAGATCACACCATTGCACTCCAGCCTGGGCAACAAGAGTCAGACTCCGTCTCAAAAAAAAAAAGAGAGTCAATTTCTTCATAACAAGGGCTGTTTTCACAGATAGCAGTTGAAGGAGCAATCACTTGGGTGAGGAGGAGGTGACTGGGCCTGTGGCACTTCACAGACCTTCCTACAGTGGCCACAGCCATGGGACAGATGGTGCCTCCCCTCACACTGGGCATCTGGCCCCAGGGATTGTCTTCCCTTCTTTCTGGCCTCAGCCCGACAGGACCTCTTGACTGGACTCCTGCTGTCATTCTAGATTCACATCTACCTCCATGGAAGCAAAGGATTCCTCAAACTGGAGGCTTCGGATTCTCCAAAAGCAAACCGGTTCATACTTTGAATTCACATGTTAGCAAAACAAGTGACAGCCTTGTTCCAAAAGGCTAACATTAATTACCTCTCATAGGTGGCATCGTGAATAGTATTCTTTTTTATTTTGTATCTATGCATTTTCTAAATTTCCTTCAATAATCATAGATTACATTGATAATAAAGAAGTGTGAACATTTCTTAAGGGTTGCTTAAAATGAGGGTCGCCTGTAAAGTGATCCTTCTCCACCTTGGGTGAAAAACAAGCTCTGCTTCTCCTTCTCTTGCCTCATGCTCCATCGCCGGTCCCCGTGTAGAGAGGCTACCCCACGGCTTCCTCATCCTTCTTTCTTCATCCACTTACTATCTAGTCCCAGCAGCCGCCCTCTTAGCTGTCAGTCCATCCCCACCTCCTCCAGCTCCTCCATGCTCCAGCAACACTTTAGAGAAGGCAGAGGGCCAGCACGTGGCTTTCGTGCCTTCCCAGAACAAACAGCCTGAGAGAGAAGCTGGTGTTGAGAGAGAGAGGCTCTCTCATTGCAAATTAGATAAGCCCTATGAAAATAAATAAAAGCATATTCACATTTATCAAACATCTCATAGATGTGGCACCTATGGGATTTCAAAAAACCCTTCATAGACTTGCCTCCCAAACCCACACAGCAGCCCTATGAGGTAGACATCAGTTTTGTTCCCTTCTACGAGTGGGAACTGGAGGAAGGTGGCACAGAGAATGCAGAGTTGAGTCCATGGTGAGGCCTCCAGTCCATCCTTCCCTTGAAGATGCTTGACCTGCAGCCGCGATGGGCAGAACCACCCATGTGACAGGCAGCAGAATTGACAGGTCAGAACAAACGAGGCCCCAGGACGCAGCAGACACAGCCCTGGGCTGCCACGAGCCTGGCTATTTCTGACTTGCCCTAGTTAGGAGCTCCCTTCCCAGGATCGTTTTATAATCACAAGGTTGTTTGATGTTGTACAATGTGACATCCATAGGACGCTACTGAAAAAAGCCTTGGTTTTTTCATACTTTTTGTGCCTTGCAGAAAAGGTGAGGTGAAGCTTTCAAACAGCCTGTGGTTGTAGCTTTCTTTCTATTATTGATGCCCATGTGTCCTGGCAACAGTTACATCTGCAACTTTGGGCAAAGAATAGGTTGGAAGACTGTTTCAACGTTTTCCATCAGGACAAGATCATACCGACACAGCTGGGGCCTGGGAAAATAAGACAAAATATCCTTGTCCATGAATTTACAAAAATGCAATGGTCTAGTAAATAATATTATATCCTTAAGATACAAAATTACCTAGCAATTGTTTTTAATATAGAAAATGCTTACGGTGGTTGGGTGCGGTGGCTCACGCCTGTAATCCCAGCACTTTAATAGGCCAAGGCGGGTAGATACCTGAGGCCAGGAGTTCAAGACCAGCCTGGCCAACATGGCTAAACCCCGTCTCTACTAAAAATACAAAAATTATCTGGGGGTGGTGGCTCATGCCTGTGGTTCCAGCTGCTCAGGCGGCTGAGGCAGTCCTTGAGCCCAGAAAGTGGAGGTTACAGTGAGCTGAGATCGTGCCATTGCACTCTCGCCTGGGTGAGAGAACGAGACTCTGTCTCAGAAAAAAAAAAAAAAGAAAAGAAAATGCTTATAGTAAGTAAAACACCAAGGAGAAAGCAAGATATATGGCCAGGCACGGTGGTTCATGCTTATAATCCCAGCACATTAGGAGGCTGAGGCTGGCAGATCACCTGAGGCCAGGAGTTGGAGACCAGCCTGACCAACATGGTGAAACCCTGTCTCTACTAAAAATGCAAAAAATTAGCTGGGCGTGGTGGTGTGTGCCTCCCAGCTACTTCGGAGGCTGAGGCAGGAGAATTGCTTGAACCGAGGAGGCGGAGGTTGCAATGAGCCAAGATTGTGCTACTACTATACTCCAGCCTGGGGCCTGGGTGACAGAGCGAGACTCTGTCACCCCAGCCCCTCAAAAAAAGAAAGATGTAAAATTGTATTTACCATATAACTTTAGCTTTAAAAACAATAAAAGAAGGAAGATTATATAGAAATAACAATAAATATTAACAGTGGTTGCCCCTGAATAATGACAATATGGGTGATATTTTTCTGCTTCCTATCAATTTCTGTACTTTCTAGATTTTGTAAAATAAACATATATTGTCTGATATTCAGGGGAAAAAAGTATTAAAAAGTTTTAGGATGGGCCGGGCGCGGTGGCTCAAGCCTGTAATCCCAGCACTTTGGGAGGCCGAGATGGGCGGATCACGAGGTCAGGAGATCGAGACCATCCTGGCTAACACGGTGAAACCCCGTCTCTACTAAAAAATACAAAAAAAATAGCCGGGCGAGGTGGCAGGCGCCTGTAGTCCCAGCTACTCGGGAGGCTGAGGCAGGAGAATGGCATAAACCCGGGAGGCGGAGCTTGCAGTGAGCTGAGATCCAGCCACTGCACTCCAGCCTGGGTGACAGAGCGAGACTCCGTCTCAAAAAAAAAAAAAAAAAAAAAAAAAAAAAGTTTTAGGATGTAATGACTATCCTCTTAGGAGAAACTTGTATTATTAAATGTTTTAGGGTACCCTAAACTTTCTTTTTTTGTTTTTTTGTTTTTTTTTTTTTTTTTGAGAGAGAGAGGGTCTCACCCTGTCGCCCAGGCTGGAGTGCAGTGGTACGATCTCGGCTCACTGCAACCTCCGCCTCCCAGGTACAAGCAATTCTCCTGCCTCAGCCTCCCAAGTAGCTGGGATTACAGGCACACGCCACCACTGCCCAGCTAATTTTTTATATTTTTGGTAGAGATGGGGTTTCACCATGTTGGCCAGGCTGGTCTCGAACTCCTGACCCAGGTGATCCACCCACTTTGGCCTCCCAAGGTGCTGGGATTACAGGCATGAGCCACCATGCTCAGTCCCTAAACTTTCAAGAAAAAGGAATTCATAAAGTACTAACTGCTCACATCATTTCCTGTCTCCCTCTCTGTCCACAGGTTAGATGCTAGGACTATATGGTAGAGGGGCATTTGTCACAAAACATACATGTCAACACAGCTCCGTACTTTAAAAAATAACAATAATTCTTTCTCTCCTTCTCCCCTTCTTTCTCTGTTTGTCTGTCTCTCTCTTCCCACACATACATTGTTGCTTATTTTTTCTGGAGCAATTGAGAATAGATTGTTTACTCCTTAAGACTTCATTGTATATTTCCTAAGAACAAGGACATTTTCAGTGCCATTATCAAATTTAAGAAATTCAATATAATACTTTCATACTGTCAAGGGTGTGGTGGCTCATGCCTGTAATCCCAGCACTTTGGGAGACTGAGGCGGGCGGATACTTGAGGCCAGGAGTTCAAGACCAGCCTGGCCAACATGGCGAAACTAAAAATACAAAAATTTTTTTTCTACTAAAAATACAAAATCACAAATGCAAAACTTAGCTGGGCATGGTGGACACGCCTGTGGTCAAGGGAATAATATGTTCCAATTTTCTGTACCTTTTTTTATCCTAGGCTCTGTTTTATCAGCTTGCCAAATTATACAAAGCTTTCATTTCTACAACAAATTACCAGCTTACAAGTAGTGTGGTAGTTAGGGAAGAATTGTATAATTCTCAGCATATAACAACTCTATTTCCTTGGATTACTAGGCCATCTATCTTTAAGTACATGCAGTATAATTTTCTTGGATTACTGGGCTGTTTTTATTTTTAAATTTTTTAAATTTAATTTTGTGTTTTTATTTTGAGATAGGATCTTGCTATGTTGCCCAGGCTGGACTCCAACTCCTGGGCTCAAGTGATCCCCTCGCCTCAGCCTCCTGAGTAGTGGGATTACAGGCATGCACCACCAAATCCAGCTGGGCTGGGCTATTTGCTTTCTGGCCTTTTTTTTTTTTTTCTTTTTTTGCAGAGACAGGGTCTCCATATGTTGCCCAGGCTGGCTAGAACTCCTGAGCTGAAGCAATCCTCCCACCTTGGCCTCCCAAAGTGCTGAGATTATAGGCCTGAGCCACTACACTTGGCCTGGGCTACTTGTTTATAATAAAAACTAGTTTTGGAAAACCCATCATGTCCTTCATTGTGAATAATAGAGTCTTATTAAAACATCAGACCAAGCAGATTGGACAGGATCCAGCAATATCCCTGGAAACTAGCATTTTGTCTACCCTCAGCTCACCTTTCCGGATGGGCAAGGGACCTTAATTTCATTCGGAGAATCCTGAGCTTGTACCTTGGGCCTATTATAGATCCTGTAGAGAACATCAAGGAAACTGCAGCCACTTTATCCAGATCTTGATTAAATCTTGCAAGTAGACTCACTTGGTGATATTTCTGAAATGTGGTGGGTTCACTGGAAGGAAGAAATAATATTGAAAAATGGATAAAGACTACTAATGAAAGAAAGCAGTTTTGAAGCCTACAAGTCACTGGTAAGCTGGTAACTACTTCACCCCATAGCCTGCACTAGCTGATGTGTTGTTTGTTTGTTTGTTTGTTTGTTTGTTTCTTTTTTTTTTTTTTTTTTTTGAGACAGAGTCTTGCTCTGTCGCCCAGGCTGGGGTGCAGTGGCCGGATCTCAGCTCACTGCAAGCTCCGCCTCCCGGGTTTAGACCATTCTCCTGCCTCAGCCTCCCGAGTAGCTGGGACTACAGGCGCCCGCCACCTCGCCCGGCTAGTTTTTTGTATTTTTTAGTAGAGATGGGGTTTCACCGTGTTAGCCAGGATGGTCTCGATCTCCTGACCTCGTGATCTGCCCATCTCGGCCTCCCAAAGTGCTGGGATTACAGGCTTGAGCCACCGCGCCCGGCCGTTTGTTTGTTTCTGAGACAGGGTTCACTCTATTGCCCAGGCTGGAGTATAGTAACCTCCCAAGAACTAGTCAACTTTGATGGGCAAAGTCTGCTGACTCCAAAGGGCTGTGTAAGTGACCCAAAATGACATTAGAGTGATATGATGCTAATGACTGCCTCCTACACACCAGGTGATGTCCTTGTCTCTTGACTCATCTCTCCGACCCCCTGAAACATTCTGCGAGGGGGGCATTATTCTCCTCATTTAATAGACAGAAACAGATGCTTACAGAGATTGAGCTCCCCAGGTCACAGGCCTTATATGCAGCAGTGAAGGGATTCCAGCCCAGTTCTGACTGAATTCAAAGTTATGATCTTTCCATTAAACTGCATCCCTAGATGCCTAAGTACATCTTTAGCCAAACTAGATGTTAATTGAATTGTGCCTAAGCATGCATTTTATTTAGTTCTCCCTCTCAAGATGAACCTTAAAAGAGGCAAATCCAGAGTCCGATACTTTTTTCCAAGTGTATAGAGATGTTTTCTATAGGTGGGAAACCAAATTGAAGTTAAGGTATATCACTGGAGAGGTTCAGTTCAGTCAATGTCTTTCTGGGAGGTGGAAGGACCATGGAGCCCCTGGCTTCAGTAACAGAAGGCTTGCTCTAGACATTAATCCTTTGTGGTTTTCTTTTGTTCTTTTTTGTTTTTTGGGTTTTTTTTGGTTTTTTTTGAGATGGAGTCTTGCTCTGTTGCCCAGGCTGGAGTGCAGTGGTGTGATCTCAGTTCACTGCAACCTCTGCCTCATGGGTTTAAGTGATTTTCCTGCCTCACCCTCCTGAGTAGCTGGGATTATAGGCACCCGCCACCTGTCCTGGCTAATTTTTGTATTTTTAGCGGAGACACTGTTTCTCCATATTGGACAGGCTGGTCTTGAACTCCCGACCTCAGGTGATTCACCTGCCTCAGCCTCCCAAGGTGCTGGAATTACAAGCATGAGCCACTGAGCCTGGCCAACATTAATTCTTACTTTGGGAATGGGGTGATTGTGACGAGGTATCTGTCACCCCACCGGGATCATGTCTAAGTCCCAAGGAGTACAGAAGTGCCACAAATAAAACTAATCTGAAAGGCGCCCAGATTTTGTTTTCTTGATACCATCTCTACTGAAAGAAACTAGGGCTCCCTGGAGAAATGATTGATTCCACAGCTGGGGCAGGAAATGTGCAAAGTGATCCTGGAAACCCGTGTGCCAGAAAGTTAGGAAGTGTTTCAAAGAGTGATGGAAGCCGGGCGTGGTGGCTCATGCCTACAATCCCCACACTTTGGGAGGCTGAGGCAGGCAGATCACGAGGTCAAGAGATCAAGACCATCCTGGCTAACATGGTGAAAACCCATCTCTACTAAAAATATAAAAATTAACTGGGCATGGTGGCTCGCGCTTGTAGTCCCAGCTACTCAGGAGGCTGAGGCAGGAGATTTGCTTAAACCTGGGAGGTGGAGTTTGCAGTGAGCTGAGATCACACCATTATACTCCAGCCTGGCGACAGAGCAAGACTCTGTCTCAAAATTAAAAAAAAAAAAAAAAAAGTGATATAAATGTTCAAAAGACACAGAATCATCTCACACCCATTCAGATGGCTAATATCAAAATAATAGAACATAACAAATGTTGGTGAGGATGTAGAGAAACCGGAACCTGTGTGCACTGTCAGTGGGATTGGAAAATTGTGCAACCATTAAGGAAAACAGTATAGTGGTGTCTCAAAAAATTAAAAATAGAACTGCAATATGATCCAGAAATTCCACTTCTGGATATGTCCAAAAAAATTGAAAGCAGAGTCTCAAAGAGATATTTGCACACCCATGTTCATAGCAGCACTAGTCACAATAGGCAAGAGGAGGAGGCAACCCAAGTGTTCATTGATGGAAGAATAAACAAGTGTGGTATATGCATACAATGAAATATTATTCAGCCTTAAAAAAGAAGGAAATCAGCCAAGCGTGGTGGCTCACGGCTATAATCCTAACACTTTGGGAGGCCGAGGCAGGCAGATCATGAAGTTAGGAGTTTGAGACCAGCCTGGCCAGCATGGTGAAACCCCGTCTCTACTAAAAATACAAAAAAATTAGCTGGGCATGGTGGTATGCACCTGTAGTCCCAGCCACTCGGGAGGCTGAGGCAGGAGAATGGCGTAAACCCGGGAGGCGGAGCTTGCAGTAAGCCGAGATCGCGCCACTGCACTCCAGCCTGGGCGACAGAGCAAGACTCCGTCTCAAAAAAAAAAAAAAAAAAAAAAAAAAAGGAAGTAGAATGGTGTTTACTTTGGGGTGGGGGAAGGGAAGTTGTTTAATGGGTGTAGAGTTTTGGTTTCACAAGATGAAAAAGTTCTGGAAATCTATTTCACAACAATGTGAATATACTTAACACTACTAAACTGTACGCCAAAAAAATGATTAAGATGGTAATTTTTATGTTATTTATTTTTACCACAATAAAAAATAATTTTTTTTTTTTTTTTTGAGATGGAGTTTTGCTCTTGTTGCCCAGGCTGGAGTGCAATGGCGCAATCTCAGCTCACTGCAACCTCTGCCTCCTGGTTTCAAGCAATTCTCCTGCCTCAGCCTCCTGAGTAGCTGGGATTACAGGCATGTGCCACCACACCCAGCTGATTTTTTTTTATTTTTGAGATGGAGTGTCGCTCTGTCACCCAGGCTGGAGTGCAGTGACTTGATCTCGACTCACTGCAACCTCTGCCTCCTGGGTTCAAGCAATTCTCCTGCCTCAGCCTCCGGAGTACCTGGGACTATAGGCGCCCACCACCACACCTGGCTAATTTTTTGTATTTTTAGTAGGGACGGGGTTTCACCATGTTAGCCAGGATGGTCTCGATCTCCTGACCTCGTGATCTGCCCCCCTTCGGCCTCCCAGAGTGCTGGGATTACAGGCGTGAGCCACTGTGCCCAGCCAATTTTTTGTAATTTTAGTAGAAACAGGGTTTCGCCATGTTAACCAGGCTGGTTTCCAACTCCTGACCTCAGATGATCCACCCACCTCGGCCTCACGAAGTGCTGGGATTACAGGTGTAAACCTCCACGCCTGGCCAAAAAAGAATTTTCTTTAAAAGACAATAACAAGTGTTGGCAAGGATGTGGAGAAATTGGAACCCTCATACATTGCTGGTGGGAATGTTAAATAGTACAACTGCCAAAAATAGTTTGGCAGTTCCTAAAAATGTTCAACATATACCGTATGACCCAGTAATTCCATTCCTGGTATATACCCAAGAGAAATGAAAACATGGTCACATAAAAACTTTTATCCAAATGTTCATAGCAGCATTATTCATAATTGCCAAAAAGTGGAAACAATCCAAATGCCCATGAACTGATGAATGAAATGTGGCATATAAATACATTGGAACACTGGCCACAAAAAGGAACAAAATATTACTACATGCCGCAACGTGGATGAATCTTGAAAACATTAAACTGACTGGGTGAGGTGGCTCATACCTGTAATCCCAGCACTTTGGGAGGCTGAGGCAGGCAGATCACCTGAAGTCGGGAGTTCGAGACCAGCCTGACCAACATGGAGAAACCCCATCTCTACTAAAAATATAAAATTAAGCCCGGCGCGGTGGCTCACGCCTGTAATCCCAGCACTTTGGGAGGCCGAGGTGGGGGATCACCTGAGGTCAGGAGTTCGACACCATCCTGGCCAACATGGCAAAACTCTGTCTCTACTAAAAGTACAAAAATTAGCTGGGTGTTGTGTGGCCACCTGTAATCCTAGCTACTCAGGAGGTTGAGGCAGGAGAATTGCTTGAACCCAGGAGGCGGAGATTGTAGTGAGCAGAGATCGCGCCACTGCACTTCAGCCTGGGTGACAAGAGCAAGACTGCGTCTCAAAAAAAAAAAAAAAATATATATATATATATATATGCATATATCCGGGCGTGGTGGAGCATGCCTGTAATCCCAGCTACTCGTGAGGCTGAGGCAAGAGAATCGCTTGAACCCAGGGGGACGGAGGTTTCGGTGAGCCAAGATCGTGCCATTTTACTCCAGCTTGGGCAATAAGAGCAAAACTCCGTCTCAAAAAAAAAAAAAAAAAAAAGAAAACATTAAACTAGCCAAACAAAGCCAGGCACAAAAGGCCACATATCGTATGATTATCTTTATAGGACATGTCCAGAATAGGCAAATTCAGAGAAAGTTTAGTGGTTGCCAGCGGGTAGGGAGTAGACATGTAGAATTACTACTAAAGGATATAGGGTTTCTTTTTGAGATGATGAAAATGGTTTGGAATTAAATGATGGTGATTGTTGTACATTTTGTGACTATATTAAAATTTACTAAATTGTATACTTTATTTTAAAATTTTTTTAATTTTTTTTTTTTTTTTTTTTTTTTGAGACAGGGTCTGGCTCTGTTGACCAGGCTGGAGTGCAATGGCACAATCTTGGCTCACTGCAACTTCTGCCTCCTCAAGCTATCCTCCCACCTCCCAGCCTTTTGAGTAGCTGGGACTACAGGCACAAGTCATTACACCCAGCTAATTTTTGTATTTTTTGTAGAGATGGGTTTTGCCATGTTGCTCAGGCTAGTCTCGAACTCCTGAGTTCAAGTGATTCCCCATGCCTTAGCATCCCAAACTGCTGGGATACCAGCATGAGCCACTTCACCCAGCCAAATTGTATGTTTTAAAATGTGAATGTGGCCGGCAAAGTGGCTCACGCCTGTAATTCCAGCACTTTGGGAGGCTGAGGCAGGCAGATCACCTGAGGTCAGGAGTTAGAGACCAGCCTGGCCAACATGGTGAAACTCCGTCTCTACTAAAAATACAAAAATTATCTGGGCATGGTGGCAGGTGCCTGTAATCCTTGCTACTTGGGAGGCTGAGGCAGGAGAATCACTTGAACCTGCGAGGTGGAGATTGCAGTGAGCAGAGATCCCGCCACTGTACTCCAGTCTGGGCAACAAAGCGAGACTCTGTCTCAAAAATAAAATAAAATAAAATAATAAAAAAAGAGGGTGAATTTTATGTGAATTATTTCTCAATTTTTAATTTTATTTTTTGAGACAAGATCTCACTCTGTCACTCAGGCTGGAGTGCAGTGGTGTAATCATAGCTCACTGTAGTTTCAAACTCCTGGATTCAAGTGATACCCTCGGCTGAGCCTCTTGAGTAGCTGGGACTACAGGCACATACCACCAAGCCCACTGTTTGTTTGTTTGTTCGTTTGTTTTCTGTACAGACAGAGTCTTGCTATGTTGTCCAGGCTGGTTTCAAATTCCTGGGCTCAAGCTATCCCCCTGCCTCAGCCTCCCAAAGTGCTGGGATTACAGGAATAAGTCACTGAGCTTGGCCTTTCAAAATGGTTTTTTTAAAAAGCAAATACAAATACATGAATCCAGGGAGAGTCTCCAGACCAATAATAATCTTGACTGTGACTTCATCTATTCCCATAGTCTGGTAAGACTGGATCAACTCAGGGTACATGCTCTAATATCATTTTCTTTTTCTTAAATTGTAAAAATAATTTAAAAAATGATAAAGTTCATCTTGAAAAAAAGAGAAGAGTACCCATAATCTCACCATGTAATATAACGATTATTTTCTTTTTGTACATATTCTCTGATTGATAGTGATGTTTTCACAAACAGGACTAAAATAAGAATGTGCATTAAAGATGTTAAGGTATTTATCTTAATCAAGATACAAAACTCCAAATTTAGGAATTCCTACTTAGGAGACATTCACTGTATAAAATTAAAAATTGGGCTGGGTGTGGGGGCTCATGCCTGTAATCCCTGCACTTTGGGAGGCCAAGGCGGGAGGATCGCTTGAGCTCAGGAGTTCAAGCCTAGCCTGGGCAATAGTGATACCTCATCTCTACAGAAAAATTAAAAAGTAGCTAGACATGGTGGTGCACTTAGTTCCAGCTACTCTGAAGGCTGAGCCCAGAGAATCGCTTGAGCCCAGGCGGTTGAGCTACGGTAAGCCATGATCTCGCCACTGCACTCCGGCCTGTGTGACAGAGTGAAACCCTGTTTCAAGAAAAAAAAAAAATTCTAAGACATATGTAAAGCAAATATGTAACAAATTATTGACAGAATACTTAAGTTTTGCTAAGTGGGAAAATTTCATTATATAATTGCACAATCTTCCCTGCTAGTTCTTAGAATCTCCAGAATAGAAAATTCTAAATTCTAGGTAAGATCTCTGCTCTTGCTTCCTCACTGAACATTCCTCAAGATGCGCCCCATAGCGGTGATCTCCCTGAAAATGCTGCCCCACCGTGGATGTGGGGACATTAGCTATGAAACAAATCAGCAGGGAACCCTAAAAAAATAAATAAATAAATAACCAGCCCAGCAGGGTGGCTCATGCCTGTAATCCCAGCACTTTGGGAGGCCAAGGCGGGTGGATCACAAGGTCAGGAGATCGAGACCATCCTGGCTAACACAATGAAACCCCGTCTCTACTGAAAATACAAAAAATTAGCCAGGTGTGGTGGCGGGTGCCTGTAGTCCCAGCTACTAGGGAGGCTGAGGCAGGAGAATCGGGTGAACCCAGGAGGTGGAGCTTGCAGTGAGCTGAGATCGTGCCACTGCACTCCAGCCTGGGGGACAGTTAGACTCTGTCTCAAAAAAACAAAAAACAAACAAACAAAAAAAACACCGCTGCACTCCCAAACTTCAAGTATGGTGGGGGTACGGGGAGCAATACAGCTTAATGGGAGGAATCTAATGTAGTGATTAAAACTATAGGTGCTGGGGTTGGATAGACCTGCTTCTGATTTCACTTGATTCACATTGATCAGCTGTGTGATACTGGCCAAATTACTTGGTCTCTCTGAGCCTCAGTTTCTTCATAGATGAAATGGGAATGGTAATGGTACCTCATAGGGTTTTGGTACAATTGCATTCGCCAATTTGTATAACATGCTTAGTTCAATAAACAAAGGTTGTTATTATTATGATCCAAAAATGCATTTTAAAAAGCCACCTACAAACCACCCACCCCACACCCACTTTCTCTATTTATCTACACAATGAACCCGTAGGGTGACTGCCACTTTCAGATGACATTCTACCCAGTCTTCTATGGATGTGGCCAAGAGACAGCCCAAGTGCTTGGTAAACAGTAGGTCCCAGAAAACATTTCCTGAATAAAATGAGCTTCAAGTTCCTTTGCTTAAAGCCTCCTCCCCCCTTTTCCTGATAATAAAGATTTTCTAAAGTATTAATTAATTTTAAACATATATATGTATATATCCATCAGAAAGTTAAAAAGAAAAGAGAAGTTGAAAAAAAAAAAAAACCACTCAAATTCCCACCACCCAAAGGGCAATGTAACATTTTGGCATGTTTCTTTTTCATTGATTTTTACATTGTTAAGCTAATTTTATGCTTTATATAATTTGATATTCTACATTTTTCACTTAGCACATTATAAGCATTTCCTTGTCTGTGTTTTATAAATGACTTCAGTGTATAGTGGGAATATTTACATTAACCATTTTCCCATTGTTAGATTTTTAGAATGTTTCCAATTTTGATTGCAAATTACATTTTCTTTTCTTTTCTTTTCTTTTCTTTTTCTTTTTCTTTTTCTTTTTAGATGGAGTCTTGCTCTGTTGCCCAGGCTGGAGTGCAGTGGCGTGATCTTGGCTCACTGCAACCTCTGCCCCCCTGGGTTCAAGCCATTCTCGTGGCTCAGCCTCCCAAGTAGTTGGGACTACAGGCGCCCGCCACCACACATGCTAATTGTTGTATTTTTAGTAGAGATGGGGTTTTACCATGTTGGCCAGGCTAGTCTTGAACTCCCGACCTCAGGTAATCTGCCTGCCTTGGCCTCCTAAAGTGCTGGGATTACAGACCTGAGCCACCATGCCCAGCAGCAAATAATATTTCCTGAGTTTCAGAAACATATATATACAAACACACATATATATGTTATATATGTATTATATATGTTTACATATGTATTATGAGCTCGTGAAAGAATAGAAATGTGTGTGGGTAGAGATGTCTTTTGCCTTTGGGGCTGGGATTGTTGGTGAGATTCGGCAAGGACTTGTACTTTTATATTGCAAATTCCTTTTTTTAAATTATTTTTTATTGATAATGAGAAATCATAATTATATAGATTTAGTGGATAAAAGGTGATGTTTTGATCTATGTATACAATGTGGGATAATTAAATCAGCATATTCCTTTATTGTTTAAATCCTTCATAGCAAACAAGGATAACTTTAGTATTACATGTTTAATCAAAGGAAGTAAGGAGGAGAGGAACGAAGGGAGAAAGGGAGGTAAAGAGGGAGGACAGGAAGGAAAAAGGGAGGAAGGAAAGAAAGGAAGAAGAGAAGGAGGGAAGGAAAGAAAACCCTTGCACCAATCCCATTTGTAAAGAGCCTGGGAGATCAAGAGCCAGGGAAGCAACTAAGCAATAGGTCCCCTTATATCTTTTATAGAACAAGGAAAAGCATAGATCTATAAATAACAAAGTAGGTGGATTTGTGATTCAGGTTCTCTGAGCAAAAAGGGAAATAGCGCACTGCAGACAATTGCATCTCAACTTACTGATTGATTTTGGATTCTGTTGTGCTTCCAGCTTTGTCTCTCAATTTGATGGTAATGTCCCCTCTTCTGATATTCTTGTTCCATGTTATAATGTCCACAAAATAATGATACACTGCAAAACAGAGAGAGAATACAGTAAGCGAGAGATACTACCCTGAAGGGTTTGTTCCTAAAAACTGAACCTCCCTAATCACTGAGTCTCTTCTTCTCTTTCTCTCTAGTTTCTCTGCAAAAATACAGGGCAGAAGTTTCTAATATTCCCTTCTCTTCTCTTTGGTAAAGATGGAATGAGTGCTAGCAGAGTTCACTGGTTTCCAGTAACCATGGTCAGGCATCATCGTTGAACCAATGTTTCCAGGTATGGTGAAGTCTCAGGGCCTGTGACTGAGTGTGGTTCACATCAATTCCTGCCCATTTTAGACTCAACCAACTAAGGGGCCATTTGGAGACCCTTCATGGCTGAGACAGCTTTCCACAATTTGGGCCATGTCTGCCAGCCTATCCAGCCTTCCTCATCCTTTTTCCAATCATGCCCAACCACTTGCACTCCCAGGACTGCGAAGGCTCCTGGGCCTTCACCCACCTGGGCACTCTTACTTTGCCAGCTCTGTGAGCCCACCTTTCAAGTTTCAGTTTAATGTCATTCTTCCAGGAGGCTTTCCCTGACCCCAGACTAAGTCAGGTCTCCTTTCTTGAAGTTCCTGCCATACTCTGGACTGCCCCCATTATTACTCAGCACACTTGCCTGTATTTACAAAATGCAAGAAAGGATGACAATAAAAATAAAGTAGCATTCCCTAACCAGCAGACTCAGAGAAAAAAAAAAAGTGGTAAATATGTGGGTACATCTCTACAAATATTACCTGAATAATGTCTTAGGGTTTTTTTTTTTTTTTAAGATAAAATTAAAACACACTACAACAGGAACTAATCAGGGAGATGATAGTCCCACGAAGGAATAAGGTCAGTCCTGGATTTGCCATTTTATGGCCCAAGTTGCTCAGGGGCTTGCCCCATACAGACCAGGTAGGTGCCAAATCCTGGACTGCCACACATGGCTCCAAAGAAAGAGGGAAACCCAGTGATCCGCAGGCTTTTTTTTTTTATTTTTTTTAAAGAGTCTCTCTATGTTGCTGGAGTGCAGTGGTGTAATCTCGGTTCACTGCAACCTCTGCCTCCTGGGTTCAAGCAATTCTCCAGCCTCAGCCTTCTGAGTAGCTGGGATTACAAGCGAGCACCACCATGCCCGGCTAATTTTTGTATTTTGTTTTTGGATTTTTTTTTTCTGTGTTTTTAATAGAGATGGGTTTTCACTATGTTGGCAAGGCTGGTCTCGAACTCCTGGCCTCAAGTGATCCGCCTGCCTTGGCCTTCCAAAGTGCTGGGATTACAGGCGCGAGCCACCATGCTCAGCCTGCAGGCTCTTTTAAAAGAGTTGCTCACACCTGGCATGGAGGCTCACACCTGTAATCTGAGCACTAAGGCAGGAGTATTGCTTGAGCCCAAGAGTTCAAGACAAGCCTACGCAACATAGTAAGACTCTGTCTCTAAAAGAAACAAACAAAAAGTTAGCTGAACATGGTGGCACATGCCTGAAGTCCCAGCTACTTGGGAGGCTGAGGCAGGAGGATTGCTTGAGTCCAGGAGGTTGAGGCTGCAGTGCCCCATTATTGTGCCACCGCACTCCAGCCTGGGTGACAGAACAAGACCCTGTCTCAAAAAAATAAAAAATTAAAATCGGCTAGGTGCGGTGGCTGATGCCTGTAATCCCAGCACTTTGAGAGACCAAGGAGGGCAGATTACCTGAGGTCAAGAGTTTGAGAACCAGCCTGGCCAACATGGCAAAACCCCATCTCTACTAAAAATACAAAAATTAGCCAGGCATGGTGGTATGCACCTGTAGTCTCGGGTACTCGGGATGCTGAGGCAGGAGGATCGCACAAACCCAGGAGGCAGAGGTTGCAGTGAGTTGAGATTGCGCCACTGCTCTTCAGCTTGGGCAACAGAGTGAGACCCTGTCTCAAAAAATAAATAAAAAAAATAGTTGTTCCCAAGGAAAGTGAAAATGGGTACAACACTGTAGGAAAAACACATCTGCCCAGGGAAATTCTAGTTGCTTCCCAAGGCGTCTAATCATCGGCTGCCCCCTTTAATTCCCATCTGGAATACTCAACCTCTCGAGGCCTTTAGGTCATCGTGTTTGCTTTAGAGCTGGAACTGACCTGTAGATATGGCTGACACCTGATTTTTCCTAGTCTCAATTTTATGTCTCTTGGGGAATCAAGCAATTTTCTGGAAGATCTTAGTGATTAGAATGGTCATCCAGTGAAACTAACAACTCTGATTTGTTGAGATTTTATTAAATTATATTTTTAAATTGCATCAGATTAAACCTAATATCCCAGAAGACAGGCATTATTACCCCCATTTGACCAGTCAGGACACTGAGACTCAGAGAAGTCAAATGACTTGACCAAGTGTTGCAGGAAGTCAGGGACCCCAAACAGAGGGACCGGCTGAAGCCATGGCAGAAGAACATAAATTGTGAAGATTTCATAGACATTTATTAGTTCCCCAAATTAATACTTTTATAATTTCTTATGCCTGTCTTTACTGCAATCTCTGAACATAAATTGTGAAGATTTCGTGGACACTTATCACTTCCCCAATCAATATCCTTGTGATTTCCTACACCTGTCTTTACTTTAATCTCTTAATTCTGTCATCTTCTTCATAAGCTGGGATGAATGTCGCCTCAGGACCCTCTGATGATTGTGTCAACTGCACAAATTGTTTGTAGAACATGTGTATTTGAACAATATGAAACCTGGGCATCTTGAAAAAAGAACAGGATAACAGCAATGTTCAGGGAACACCAGAGATAAGACTTCTGGCTGCCGGTGAGCCAGACGGAACAGAGCCATATTTCTCCTCTTTCAAAAGCAAATAGGAGAAATACCGCTGAATTCTTTTTCTCAGCAAGGAACATCCCTGAGAAAGAGAATGTGCCCTGAGGGTAGGCCTATAAATGGCCCCCTTAGAAGCGTGCAGCCTTTTATGGTCGAAGCCAAAGGGATGAAATAAGCCCCGGCCTCCTGTAGCGCTCCCAGGCTTATTAGGATGAGGAAATTCCTACCTAATAAATTTTGGTCAGACAGGTTGTCTGCTCTCAAACCCTGTCTTCTGGCTGGGCGCGGTGGCTCAAGCCTGTAATCCCAGCACTTTGGGAGGCCGAGGCGGGCGGATCACAAGGTCAGGAGATCGAGACCACAGTGAAACCCCGTCTCTACTAAAAATACAAAAAATTAGCCGGGCACGGTGGCGGGCGCCTGTAGTCCTAGCTACTCAGGAGGCTGAGGCAGGAGAATGGCGTGAACCCAGGAGGCGGAGCTTGCAGTGAGCCGAGATCGCGCCACTGCACTCCAGCCTGGGCAACAGCGTGAGACTCCGTCTCAAAAAAAACAAACAAACAAACAAACAAACAAACAAAAAACCCTGTCTTCTAAATAAGATGTTATCAATGACAATGTGTGCCTGAAACTTCATTAGCAATTCTAATTTCACCCCATCCGGTGGTCCTGTGATCTCGCCCTGCCTCCACTTGCTTTGTGATATTTTATTACCTGGTGAAGTATGTGATCTCTGTGACCCACACCCTATTCGTGCACTCCCTCCCCTTTTGAAAATTGCTAATAAAAACTTGCTGGTTTTACAACTCGGGGAACATCACGGATCCTGCCGACATGTGATGTCTCCTCAGGACACCCAGCTTTAAATTTCTCTCTCTTGTGCTCTTTCCCGTTATTTCTCAAACCAGCTGAGACACTTAGGAAATAGAAAAGAACCCATGTAACCATCGGGAGCAGGTTCTCCTGATAACAAAGGTCCCACAGCTATTATGTGGTAGACTCAGGAGTCAACCTCGGCCCTTCCAGCTCCAAAGTTGATGCTTCATCATGGCCCGTACTTGCCAAGAAGTAGCCAGGAAGCTGAGACTCAGCCATCCTCAAAATAAGAGGCAAAAGTCAACAACCACATTCACCACTCACTGCAGAATGGGTTCTCCTCAGCTGTGTCAAAGAATGCCTTCGTCATTGGAGGATCTTTCTCCCTTAAATAGTCTTTCCAATTATCAGCACGATAGCCTATAAAACAAGTTTAAAAATTGTAAGATTAGCATGTGTTATATAAACGTAAAAGCAACTAAGGTAGCAAGAACATTGAGTTTGACTGTATCCACCACTTCTGAGAGAAACTCCCTCCACCTCCATTCCCCATGGTGAGGGCCTGCAGGGTGACCCATCTTGCTGGCCAACCCTGTTCCTAAGAGCTGAAGGGCAACAGGACCCTCCAGTAGTTTTCCCCCTTTACTGGTTATCAGTAGCAAGGTGGGGGGGTGCGGGGTGTGGCACACACTAGTGTGGACTAAAAATAACACTGACGTTTTTCAGTAATATATCCATTTTCTAGATTAAAACAGATTCAAGTTCATATGTAAAATAGCATCACTCTTGCAAAGCAATGTGCTTTCTTTTTTTTTTTTTCTTTTTTTTTTTTGAGACAGAGTCTCACTCTGTCACCCAGACTGGAGTGCAGTGGCCGGATCTCAGCTCACTGCAAGCTCCACCTCCCAGGTTTACGCCATTCTCCTGCCTCAGCCTCCTGAGTAGCTGGGACTACAGGTGCCCACCACCTCACCTGGCTAGTTTTTTGTATTGTTTTTAGTAGAGACGGGGTTTCACCGTGTTAGCCAGGATGGTCTCGATCTCCTGACCTCGTGATCCGCCCATCTCGGCCTCCCAAAGTGCTGGGATTACAGGCTTGAGCCACCGCGCCCGGCCCTAAGCAGTGTGCTTTCTTGAAGAACGACAATGGGGCCCCTACATTGCATAGACCTGGGCTTGCCACATGACTGTGTCACTAAGCAGGTGAGTGTCCTCCTTTGTGTGCTGTCCAGACGGGCCTCTTTCTCTCCTCTGTCCCTAGCCCTAGAGAATGGCCTTCACATTCTGCCTTAATTGATCCAGGGTGGGACCCAGGCATCAGTATTGTGTTAAAACTCCTTAGGTGATTCAAAAGCACAATCAAGGTTGAGAATCCCTTGTCTATACCATGCCCTGCTGTTAACTTGGATTTTTCTTTTGGAAAAAAATAGAAAATCCTCATGGCCATCCAGTTTCAAAGTCCTAACCACCTAGAATATCTGTACTAATCCCTAGCGAATGAATATCCAAGCAGACTCCACAATATCTATTACCTCACTCCACCTGCTGTAGGTGCACACAAGAGCTGGAATGTGGAGTGAGGATATTTACACAGACATGAATCTGTGAAAAAGTTCACTTGGCAGGAGGGTCTCTGGGCTTATTGTGGACCCTCTCCCAGCAGAGAGGTTGTATGCACAGAGAGGGTATTGCTGTCCCCACAGGAGCAGGCTATGTAGAGTGACTGTACCCTGGGTAAGCTTGGAAACTCTTCTGGAACCTTCTTTTCCACGCTAGAATAGAGGGTCCAGGGAGATTGTACTGCCTTCTGGATGGAATACTCTACAGTTGCTTTTCTTTTCTTTTTTCTTTTCTTTTTCCCTTTGTTTTTTGTTTTTTGAGATGGAGTTTCACTCCTGTTGCCCAGGCTGGAGTGCAATGGTGTGGTCTCGGCTCACTGAATCCTCCACCTCCCAAGTTCAAGCGATTCTCCTGCCTCAGCCTCCCAAGTAGCTGGGATTACAGGCACGCATCACCACACCCAGCTACTTCTTGTATTTTTGTAGAGACAGGGTTTCACCATTTTGCCCAGGCTGGTCTCGAACTCTTGACCTCAAGTGATCCTCCCGCCTCGGCCTCCCAAAGTGCTGGGATTACAGGCGTGAGCCCACTGTGCCCAGCAGAAAAACAAGTTTTTAATACAATTGTGGGGCCAGTTTTTACATGATAAAGTGGTTCTGGGATTCATACCAAAAATTAGTTCTTTGTGAATCAGAGAGGAAACTGCTTGTTGGACTTACCCAGAAGGGGACAAGACTCATTCTGTGATGCACCACAGCTGACACACTTGCCATTCCTATAATCCCGGTAGGAGTCACAGGGGTATGCAGTGATGGCACAGCTGTCTCTCAGGGAAGACAGGTACAGGTATACAGACCTCTGGTGGTCACATTTAAAATACTGAAATCCTTGGTTAAAAGAAGTGATGAAAGAGTAGAGCAGTTGAAGCATTTAATAATACTATATCACATATTTTACACACACACTTATTTCTCATCTGGCCCTGTGCCGTCCGTTTCAGTGTATTTTATTTCATTTAATCTTTATAAAATCCCATAGATAAGAATTCATGCTGGCAAGTGGGAGGAGGAAAGATGAAATCAAATTAAGGTTGTGGCAAGAATTAGGGCAAATATGCTTTGGTGAAAGACCTTGGGCCAGGCGCAGTGGCTCATGCCTGTAATCCCAGCACTTTAGCAGGCCAAAGCAGGTGGATCACCTGAGGTCAGGAGTTTGAGACCAGCCTGGCCAACATGGAGAAACCCCGTCTCTACTAAAAATACAAAAATTAGATGGGCGTGGTGGCGGGCACCTGTAGTCCCAACTACTCAGGAGGCTGAGGCAGGGAGAATCGCTTGAACCCGGGAGGCAGAGGTTGCAGTGAGCTGAGATTGTGCCACTGCACTCCAGCCTGGGCAACAGAGTGAGACTCCATCTCAGAAAAAAAAGAAAGAAAGAAAAAAAGAAAGACCTTGATCGCTCATGCAGCAATTGAGGTATCTTTCACTGCCATCCAATGCTTGGTCCACAGATTGCCTGCATCATAATCATGCTTGTTAAAATACAGAGTTCAGGTCCAGCCTTAAATACTTCTAATTCAGAGGAGGTGCAGGCATCAGCATTTTAACAAACACTGTCCCCTGTTTTCCACGTGGTCCTGAAGCATGTAAGTTTGAAAGCCGCTGGTCTGACATTGCAGGGCTACTTCAGACTACAAAGATGCTGTGTCTGCTCATCAAGCTGACATCCACCCATGGTGAGGGTGTTTGGGTCCAAGACCAACCTCCCCTAGGTCATGGGGAATCAGAAGGAATTACCAAAATTGTTATCATAAAAGTAAATTGCTGGCCGGGCGCAGTGGCTCATGCCTATAATCCCAGCACTTTGGGAGGCTGAGATGGGCAGATCATGAGGTCAGGAGTTCAAGACCAGCCTGACCAACATGGTGAAAGCCTGTCTCTACAAAAAATACAAAAATTAGCCGGGCATGGTGGCACATGCCTGTAATCCCAGCTACTTGGGAGGGTGAGGCAGGAGAATCTCTTGAATCTGGAAGGTGGAGGTTCCAGTGAGCCAAGATCGAGCCACTGCACTCCAGCCTAGGCGACAGAGGAAGACTCTGCCTCAAAAAAAAAAAAAAAAAGAAATTGCGAATCATTAACTAGTTCCTCTTCATTCTGCCTTTTCATATGATATATTTACTTAGAGAAAGGTCGAAAAACGCAAACAACTAGCTTCAGTTATGGAGTTCTCTCACTCCCCTGCCACATTTATTATCAGAATTTTCAAACAGGCACAAAAATCGAGAGAAGGATACAAAGAACCCTCATGCCCATATCATCCCCGCTCCAGTAATTCAGTGATTATCAAAATTCTCCCATTCTTATTTCACTTACTCTCCAGCGTTGCAGCATTTAAAAACCAATCTTTCACTGTTACATACCACTACTAGATCTAATCAAGTACTAGCTTCTAGCTTTTTTTTGAGATGGAGTCTGGCTTTGTTGCCCAGGCTGGAGTGCAGTGGCATGATCCTGGCTTACTGTAACCTCCGCCTCCTGGGTTCAAACAACTCTCCTGCCTCAGCCTCCCGAGTAGCTGAGATTATAGGCTCGTACCACAACTTCTGGCTAATTTTGCATTTTTAGTAGATACGGGGTTTCACCATGTTACCCAGGCTGGTCTCTCAGCCTCCCAAAGTGCTGGGATTTCAGGCATGAGCCACCATACCCGGCTGAGTACTAGCTTCTATCTTGAATAGAATAACTTTGACTCTGCTTTTCTCAGTGTACAGACTTTGCCTATTTAGTTCACCAGGATAGTTGAACTATTATACTGTTCTGAACTGTTATACTATACTGAACTGTTCTCCTATAGTTCCAGATCCTAACACCGTGCCAGACACATGGCAAATTAATAGGTATTTGTTGGATGAATGAATGAATGCAACCTCTAGCGGGTTCTGCTGTTTGCTGAAACCCCTCTGCTTTATTTCTGCTCGAGGGTTTATTTATTTATTTATTTATTTATTTATTTATTTTTTATTTTTTTAAGATGGAGTCTCGCTCTGTCGCCCAGGCTGGAGTGCACTGGCGAGATCTCGGCTCACTGCAAGCTCCGCCTCCTGGGTTCACTCCATTCTCCTGACTCAGTCTCCTGAGTAGCTGGGACTACAGGCACCCACCACCACGCCCAGCTAATTTTTTGTATTTTTAGTAGAGACGGGGTTTCACCGTGTTAGCCAGGATGGTCTCGATCTCCTGACCTTGTCATCCACCTGTCTCAGCCTCCCAAAGTGCTGGGATTACAGGCGTGAGCCACCGCGCCCGGCTACTCGAGGGTTTAACTAGAAGTCTGGTTCTTACGAGCTTCCTCAGTCTGGTACTGTTCAGTGCCAATAATCCCAACAACTGCCGAAAACTCAAGAGCAAGAGTCATTCGGATCCTGCCACATTTTTTATTCATGTCAAAAGCAACGGGGCCTGGCACTGCACAGAAACCAGGCAGGCAATCAAGAGAGACATGGGGGACACCTGCCAGATGTTGAAGGTCATTGGAAAATACAACTGCTCAGTAGTTCTAAAATGCCATTTCTGGACTAGTGCTGGTTTATGACAATGTGTTCACGAGTCTGTAGCAGAGTGTGGGAACCACACAGATGAGACTGAATATTTCATTAAGCTAACTGCAATTAATGTAAAGTTCTGCATGTTCTGGTTTTATGTCCTTTCTTTTGTGGGTGTATGTGTTAAAATGCCCTTTATTATGAAATAATGGTGATGATAGATGTATTTTTGTGGTTTAGGATATTTTCCTAACTCAGCAAATTAAGCGTGTTTTCAAATATTTTAAAACCAGAAATGTATACATTGTACTTATAACCGCTGAAATAAAACAATCAGAAACACTATCGGCAGCCAGGCATGGTTGTCTGTGCTGGGCCCCTGTTGACTTCAGTAAGGATGGCACCAGGTTCAAAAGGCTAAAGAAGAGACCTAGAGCCAGTGAAAAATACCTACAGTTTATTGGAGGAACTTACATACAGGGACAGTCCAGTGGCAACAGGTCAGACAGAAGAACTGCAACCACTTGTAAGAAGCATGCAGCTTATATAGCATCTTCACTTAGCACCCTCATCCCACCCAGCAACCTCCACATGGCAACCCTAATTACTGAAGTGTTGCTGTCAGCTGTGTCTGCCGTAAGGGTCGTTCTCGGGGTATGCTGACGTTATTGATGTCAGGTGTAGCTCACACCTGTAATCCCAGGACTTTGGGAGGCCAAGGCAGGAGGATCACAAAGAAGGAAGAGAAAGGAAGGAAGGGGAAGGGGAAGGAGAAGGGAAGGGAAAGGAAGGAAGGAAGGAAGGAAGGAAGGAAGGAAGGAAGGAAGGAAGGAAGGAAGGAGGGAGGGAGGGAGGGAGGGAGGGAGGGAGGGAGGGAGGAAGGAAGGAAGGAAGGAAGGAGGGGAAGGAAGGAGGGAAGGGAAAGGAAGGAAGGGAAGGAAAGAAGGAAGGAAGGAAGGAAAGAAAGAAAGAAGAGAAGGGGAAGGAAGGAAGGAGGGAAGGGAAAGGAAGGAAGGGAAGGAAAGAAGGAAGGAAGGAAGGAAAGAAAGAAAGAAGAGAAGGGGAAGGAAGGAAGGAGGGAAGGGAAAGGAAGAAAGGGAAGGAAAGAAGGAAGGAAGGAAGAGAGAGCAAGGAAGAAAGGAAGGAAGGGAATGAAGGAAAGAAGGAAGCAAGGAGAGAGAGAAAAAAAGAAAGAAGGGAGGGAGGGAGAAAGAGAGAGGGAAAGAAAGAAAACGACGACGACGAAGAAGAAGGTCGTCATATTCTGTCAGTCACCTCACTTTTATGTTGCCCTCTAACTCCCCATTTATGTTTTTGAGATTTTTCTCATTGTAAAAGTAATATATAATTATTTGAAAAACACAAAATGATAGGAAACAGTGATGCAAAAACACCTAAAAGTCTGATATCAACAGATTGCCCGTAATAACTATTTGGAGCATTTACTTTCAGTCTTTTGATCCAGATTTACATCTGTACAAATACAGATTTTAAAAAATTGGCATTGTATTATATGGTTTTGTCTTTTTCACTTACCACATTGTAAGAATTTTTATTAATCTCTGAAAACATGACTTTTAAGAATTATATTTTCTGCCGGGCGCAGTGGCTCAAGCCTGTAATCCCAGCACTTGGGAGGCCAAGGCGGGTGGATCACGAGGTCAGGAGATCGAGATCATCCTGGCTAACATGGTGAAACCCCGACTCTACTAAAAATACAAAAAACTAGCCGGGCGTGGTGGCGGCGCCTGTAGTCCCAGCTACTCGGGAGGCTGAGGCAGGAGAATGGTGGGAACCCGGGAGGTGGAGCTTGCAGTGAGCTGAGATCCGGCCACTGCACTCCAGCCTGGGCGACACAGCGAGACTCCGTCTCAAAAAAAAAAAAAAAAAAAAAAGAATTATATTTTCTGTGAGCATACCATAATTCATTTAATAATTTTTGTAAGCTGGACATTTAAATGATTTTGAAAGCTGTAATTATTATAAATAATGTTATGTTGAACATATTTGCACTCTAATTCTTGTCTCCATTTTCCATTATTTCTCTAGGAGCGATTTCCAGGTGTGGAATTTCTAGGTCAAAGACATACCTTTTCAGGAGAGAGAAATAATTCATAATAGTTTTCAAACATGTGGCTATAGTTTTAAAAGCAGTATATTTAAGTTATAATTTATAATTTATATTTATACTACCTGTATCTTCTCAGGAAGTTTGTTTTCTATTAAAAATTACTACATGTAGAATAATGTCAGATTTGCCGGGCGTGGTGGCTCAAGCCTGTAATCCCAGCACTTTGGGAGGCCGAGACGGGCGGATCACAAGGTCAGGAGATCGAGACCATCCTGGCTAACATGGTGAAACCGCGTCTCTACTAAAAAATACAAAAAACTAGCCGGGCGAGGTGGCGGGCGCCTGTAGTCCCAGCTACTCGGGAGGCTGAGGCAGGAGAATGGCGTGAACCTGGGAGGTGGAGCTTGCAGTGAGCTGAGATCGGGCCACTGCACTCCAGCCTGGGCGACAGAGCGACACTCCGTCTCAAAAAAAAAAAAAAAAAAAAAAAAAAGAATAATGTCAGATTTTAAACATATGCCTTTTTCTTTTCTTTTTTTCTTTTTTTTTTTTTTTCTTTTTTGAGACAGGTCTCACTCTGTTGCCTAGGCTAGAGCGCAGCGGCATGATCATGGCTCACTGCAACCTCTGCTTCCCAGGCTCAAGCAATCCTCCCACCTCAGCCTTCTGAGTAGCTGAGCCCACGAGTGTGCCACAACACCCAGCTAATTTTGTTTTTAGTTTTTGTAGAGATGGCGTCTCCCCTCTGTTGCCCAGGCTGATCTTGAACTCCTGAGCTCAAGCAATCTTCCCACCTTGGCCTCGCAAAGTGCTGGGATTACAGGTGTGCACCACTGCACCTGGCCAAAATATGCCTTTTTATTTTTTTATTTTTTATTTTTTGAGATGGAGTTTCACTCTTGTTGCCCAAGCTGGAGTGCAGTGGCGCGATCTCGGCTCACTGCAACCTCTGCCTCCCAAGTTCAAGTGATCCTCCTGCCTCAGCCTCCTGAGTAGCTGGGACTACAGGCGTGCATCACCACGCCTGGTTAATTTTTTGTATTTAGTAGAGATGGGGTTTCACTATGTCGGCCAGGTTTGCCTCAAACTCCTGGCCTCAGGTGATCCACCCGCCTCGGCCTCCCAAAATGCTAGGATTACGGGCATAAGCCATCATGCCCGGCCTCCAAATATGCCTTTTTATACCACTATTTTACAAAATATAAAGTATCTGTGCTTACCTCCAAATATTGTTTTGGGGCAGCCAGGTTGATCCAATCCTCCATTTGGGTAGAAGTCTATATTTCCTAATGGCTCCTTGTAGCCCAGTGCTAAAAGAGAACACATTCTGCTTTTATACTGCTTTGAATTTTTCCCATCTCACAGCTCATTTGCCTGCCGGATATAAGCAAGAATTCTATTATTGTTGTTGTTATATAATTATTGTTATACCTATGTAAGTGGTTTGCCCAAAGTCACCCAGCTAGTTAGTTAGAAGGCAATGATTTCCAACAAGGTAACTGTGAAGATGGCCAGGAATTTACTTCCAATATTTCTAACGGCCTAAGGGAGTTTAGTCACTCATCCACTGCAAGGCTGATAAAATGATACATTTCTTCTTTTTTTTTTTAGATGGAGTCTTACTTTGTTGCCCAGGCTGGAGTGCAGTGGCGCAATCTCGGCTCACCACAACCTCCACCTCCTGGGTTCAAGGGATTCTCCTGCCTCAGCCTCCCGAGTAGCTGGAATTACAGGCATGTGCCATGATGAACGGCTGATTTTTGGTATTTTTAGTACAGACGGGGTTTCACCACGTTGGCTAGGCTGGTCTTGAACTCCTGATCTCGTGATCCACCCGCATCAGCCTCCCAAAGTGCTAGGATTACAGGCGTGAGCCACTGTGCCCAGCCCTGTTTCTTCCTTATATTTGGCTGCAACCCTTTAATTGTCTGGTGCTTCCGAGCCTCTATTTGCATTTGTATAACAAATGAATAGGAGACAGGAAAAAATGAATTTTTACTTAGTAGGTAAAATCTTTAAATATTTGAGATCTAGGGTGGTAAAAAGATTGGAACTACTTCTAGAAAATGAGGACCTAGAAATGTGTACATAGTTCAGGTGCAGTGACTCACGCCTATAATCCCAGCACTTTGGGAGGCTGAGGTGGGAGAATTGAGACCAGCCTGGGCAAAATGCCAAAACCCTGTCTCTACAAAAATTAGCCAGGCATTGTGGTGTGTGCCTGTAGTCCCAGCTACTCAAGGGGCTGAGGTGGGAGGATCTCTCGAGCTAGGAGGAGGAGGTTGCAGTGAGCCAAAAGTGTGACTGCACTCCAGCCTGGGTGACAGAGCCAGACCCTGTCTCAAAAAATGATAATAATAAAAATTTTAAAAAGTATATATAGATTTAATAACTGTTTACTGTCTTTATTAAACCCCCAATCAGTAATGTGCTTGATTTAATATAAATTAAATAATTTAATGTAGGTGTACATCTATATGCACGTGTATATACATAATGCATCGTGGTAATAATAATAATAGTTATTATATATTGGGAACCCACATGTGTCTGTGGGCATGGTACTAGGTGTTTCACAATGCAAAGTGGTCATTGGTAAATTCAGATGAAACAACTTAGGTGAAGATATGGGACTAGGCATGGTGGCTCACACCTATAATCCTAGCACTTTGGGAGGCCAAGGCAGAAGGATCATTTGAGCTCAGGAGTTTGAGACCAGCCTGGGCAACATAGTGAGACCTCGTCTCTACCAATGAAAAAAAAGGAAGTTCAGAGGACTTAAGGAACTAACATGACATCACTAGAAAGGGCAAAACCTGGGATCTGAATCTACATCTGCCTGATGGCAAAACTATACCCTCTCCTTCAAAATTCACTTCCCAAAAATAATTGCTCTATTCTATTCCATCAAGCATTAAAATGTACTTTGCAAATTTCATAGTAAGAACGCCACTGTTTCACAAAGAGACAGTTTCTTTCAAGGCAAATAACTGTTGAATACCACACCAGAATGCCCATGAGAGATGGCAAGGGTTTTTTTAGGTGGTTGTATCGTGAAGAGAATGTCCGATTAAATGATCACTCTGCTGTTTCCTCAATCCTCCCCAAGTTCCTACTCCAGCTCTTCTCCCAGACATCTGGATATAGGTAACCATCCTGGAGTATCACCCAACCCCACATGACATGTACCCAATCCCAGACACAAAAACAGCGCCATGAAAGACAGAAATGGGCCAGCTGCAGTGGCTCACGCCTGTAATCCCAGCACTTTGGGAGGCTGAACTGGGAGGATCAACTGGTCAGCCTGGACAACAATGCAAGACCCCCATCTCTACAAAAAGAAGAAAAATTTAAAAATTTAAAAATTAAAGATGGCCAGGCACAGTGGCTCACGCCTGTAATCCCAGCACTTTAGAAGGCCAAGGTGGGTGGATCACCTGACCTCAGGAGTTTGAGACTAGCCCGGCCAACAGAGTGAAACCCTGTCTCTAGTAAAAACACAAAAATTAGCTGGGAATGGTGGTGAGTGCCTGTAATCCCAGCTACTTGGGAGGCTGAGGCAGGAGAATTGCTTGAACCCAGGAGGCAGGGGGTTGCAGTGAACCAAGATCGTGCCACTGCACTCCAGCCTGGGCAGCAAGAGTGAAACTCCGTCTCAAAAATAAAATAAAATAAAATAAAATAAAATAAAAATAAAGACAGCCATGACCAAGAAGATCTGCAGAGAGCCAGAGAGCTGTAGGTGCATCAGAGTCACTCTGTGTGGAGAGATTTAACACCTGCAGCTCAAGAAAATAAAAAGAACAAACACCACCAAGAAATCATGCATGCAAACCCAGTCGCACATAGGAAAACACTTATCTTCATGTTGAGAAAATTAGCCTGTCCTTCATTGAGCATGATAATTCCTTTAAAAATATGAAGAGACCATGGGATAATCATCCATGCTCTAGTACAAGGTCCTGGGTGCCTACATTAAACCAGCTTCCCTCAATATTTCTGTGGATTTGGAACCCTGCCCGGAAAAAAAAGTAGGGATCTACAGGAACCTGATCTGCTCCTACGTGATGATCTCTCCCCAGGAGAGACTCTTTAGGAGCTTAAGGGTAGTCACTGGCCCACAAGGAAAGGAGTGTTACCATCAATGTCGGAATGGATGACATCAACAAACTGTGCATCACTGGGATCTAATCTGTCTTGGTGAGGTTTCCCGTTGAATAAAGGGCCCGCAGGGTCGAGGCCTGGAAGGAAAACAGAGTCACTTGGCAGCCCCACACCATGAGTCACCTGCGACCGGGCCTTTGATCCTTCTGGATGAGGGTGGCTCCCAGGCTGCAGGGCACCCTCAGGTGGGCGAGCACTCACACTCCCGTCCCACTTGGCCAGGACTCCTTTCCATGGCTCTGCAGCTTGTTCCCACAGTGGAGATGGTTACCCTGGCTGTGCCCCTGAGAATGGCATCCAGATTCCATCAGGGGCATGTCTCATGCAGAGCTCAACTGTAGGGAATGCACACGTGTATGAGGTTCAAGGGGTGGGGACAAACGGGGGTTCCTCAGGAAAAAAGCACCAAAGGATGCATTAAAAAGAAAAGAGCAGGCCGGGCGCAGTGGCTCTCACCTGTAATCCCAGCACTTTGGGAGGTCAAGGCAGGGGGATCACAAGGTCAAGAGATTAAGACCGCTGGGCGCGGTAGCTCACGCCTGTAATCCCAGCACTTTGGGAGGCCAAGGCAGGCGGATCACAAGGTCAGGAGATCGAGACCATCCTGGCTAACACGGTGAAACCCCGTCTCTACTAAAAATACAAAAAATTGAGCCAGGAGAATGGTGTGAACCTGGGAGGCGGAGTTTGCAGTGAGCCGACATTGTGCCACTGCACTCCAGCCTGGGCGATACAGCGAGACTCCGTCTCAAAAAAAAAAGAGATCAAGACCATCCTGGCCAATATGGTGAAATCCTGTCTCTACTAAAAATACAAAAAAATTAGCTGGGAGTGGTGGTGTGTGCCTGTAGTCCTAGCTACTCGGGAGGCTGAGGCAGGAGAATCGCTGGAACCCGGAGGCGGAGCTTGCAGTGAGCTGAGATCACTCCAGCCTGGCAACAGAGCAAGGCTCCGTCTCAAAAAAAAAAAAAGAAAGAAAGAAAGAAAGAAAAGAGCAGGTGCTATACTCATCTTTATCCTACTTTAGATGACCCAGAAACCTCACTCAGCCCTTCCTTTTTGTTATTAATAAATAAAGAACTTCCACTCTTATTCATATATGCTAGCTCATTTGATCCACATTGCAAACCTGTGAGAGAGGCAGGGTAACTATTATTATTTTCCAGATGAATGAACTGTGATTCAGGAAGATCAAGAGCCTTGATCAGAACATAGCCTCTTAATGCAACCACTTCTATCTGTTGAGCTCTTGGTTTCACTGCCCTGAGTTTAGCAAGCTTGGCAGGAAAGGGCGAAACTCACTGGTCAGGCCAGGTATCAGGTTAGGTATTGAAGAGGGAAACAAAGTGGGTGTCAATCCCTGCAGAATTGACCCACTCTATAAATGCCTAAACCAGTTTCTCGCCCTTGGTCAATGTTATTTGGGTGTTCCTCACCATCACTATGAAGCAGCTGGAAAAACAGGATAGAAGCTCCTATGATGTTGTAACCACAAAACAAAGATTAAACAACAACAAGAAAAAGCCAGGCGCGGTGACTCACGCCTGTACTCCCAGCACCTTGGGAGGCCGAGGTGGGCGGATCACGACGCCAAGAGATCAAGACCATCCTGGCTAACATGGTGAAACCCCGTCTCTATTCAAAAAAAAAAGGTTAGCTGGGCATGGAGGCGGGCACCTGTAGTCCCAGCTACTCGGGAGGCTGAGGCAGGAGAATCAACTGGACCCAGGAGGCAAAGGTTGCAGTGAGCTGAGATCATGGCACTGCACTTCAGCCTGGGTGACACAGCAAGACTCTATCTCCAAAAAAAAAAGGAAAAAAAGGTCTGGTTTACCAGATCCCTACCTTGAGTGAAGAAGGTTTCGAGGGAAGTTTTCCTTGAAGTTTTTGTCTGTGAATGTCATTTTATATCTCCTATCCCCTGGTGTTACATATAAAATGCAAGAGATAGCATCTTTGCCTTTATTTCCTAAGTTCCAGCCTTTTTCTTTCTTTCTTTTTTTTTTTTTTTTTGTAGGGGAAGGGGAGGAGAGCCGGTTGTGGGGACATTTGCTATGTTGCCCAGGCTGGTCTCAGACTCTTGGACTCAAGCAGTCCTCCCCTGTCAGCTTCACAAAAGGCTGGGATTACAGGTGTGAGCCACCACACCCAGCCTACCTGGTTCTAGCTTTAATCCCTCCATTTCAGCTGGTCGCAGTGGCTTACATCCATAATCCTAGAATTTGGGAGGCCAAGGCGGGAGGCTTGCTTGAGACCAGGAGTTCGAGACCAGCCTGGGCAACATATGGAGACCCTGTCTCTACAAAAAAATTAAAAATTTGCTGGGTGTGGTGGCTCATGCTTGTAATCTTAGCTACTCTGGAGACTGAGACAGAAGGATCACTTGAGCCCAGAAGTTCCAGGTTCCAGTGAGCCATGATTGTGCCATTGCCCCCCAGCCCAGGCAACAGACCAAGCAAGAGAAAGAAAGGAAGGAAGGAAGGAAGGAAGGAAGGAAGGAAGGAAGGAAGGAAGGAAGGGAGGGAGGGAGGGAGGGAGGGAGGGAGGGAGGGAGGGAGGGAGGGAGGGAGGGAGGGAGGAAGGAAGGAAGGAAGGAAGGAAGGAAGGAAGGAAGGAAGGAAGGAAGGGAAGAGGAAATAAGCAGTGCCTGGCGCAGTGGCATATGCCTGCAGTCCCTGTAGCCCTAGGTACTTGAGGTAGTGGGGAGATGGGGAGAAAGATGAGCTGAGAGCATGGTTTGAGGCCGGGAGTTTGAGGCTGCAGTGCGCTGTGATTGCACCACTGCACTCCAGCCTGGGTGGCAAAGCAAGACCCTATCTCAAAAATAAATAAATAAATAGGCTGGGCGCAGTGACTCATACCTGTAATCCCAGAACTTTGGGAGGCCGAGGTGGGTGGATCACCTGAGGTCAGGAGTTTGAGACCAGCCTGGCCAACATGATGAAACTCTGTCTCTACTAAAAACACAAAAATTAGCTGGGTGTGGTGGTGCGCACCTATAGTCCCAGCTACTCGGGAGGCTGAGGCACGAGAATTACTTGAACCTAGGAGGCGGAGGTTGCAGTGAGCCAAGATCGTGCCACTGCACTCCAGCCTGGACAACAGAGTGAGACTCGGTCTCAAAAAATAATAATAATAATAAATTAATTTAAAAAACACAAAAATTAGCCGGGTGTGGTGGCAGGCGCCTGTAATCCCAGCTACTTGGAAGACTAAGGCACGATAATTGCTTGAATCTGGGAGGCAGAGGTAGCAGTGAGCCGAGACCGTGACACTGTAATACAGCCTGGGTGACAGAGTGACACTCTGTCTCAAAAAAATAAAATAAATAAAATTTACAGTTAGAGCCTCAGTTTATAGCAAACTCTAGATGCATGATGAATAAAACATCTGAACCAGGGCAATTTTCAGAGTGATAAGGATGCTATTAATAAGCCTGGGAGTTTGAGGCTGCAGTGAGCTGTGATTGCACCACTGCACTCCAGCCTGGGTGACAAAGTAAGACCCTGTCTCAAAAATAAATAAATAAATAAATAAAATTAACAGGGAGAGCCTCAGTTTATAGCAACCTCCAGATTCATGATGAATAAAACATCGGAACCAGGACAGTTTTCAGAGTGATAAGGGTGCTATTAATAATTATACCAAGACAAAGTTAGAAACTGGGACTGTCACAGGCAGGCTTGGACTTGGGATTTCCTTAGCGATAAGCCATAGCAAATGATTAGCTTCCAGTGTCAGAAAGAAGTTATAGTAAAAGCTGCATACTATGTGTGAGCAGATAGATACGGAGCCCCAAACCTAGCGCTAACCAGCTGTGTGCCCTTAGGCAGGTTACTTTACTTCTCTGAATCTCAGTTCCTTTAAATTATAAAATTGAGGTAGAATTAATAGCTACTTCAGAAGACTTATAAGGTCAGGTGTGGTGGCTCAATGTCTGTAACCCCGCACTTTGGAAGGCTGAAGCAGGCGGATCGCTTGAACACAGGAGTTCAAGACCAACCTGGGCAACATGGCGAAACCCCATCTCTACAAAAAATACAAAAATTAGCCAGGCATGGTGGTGCATGCCGTTAGTCCCAGCTGCTCGAGAGGCTGAGATGGGAGCCTCAGAGGTGATCACCTGAGCCCGGGGAGCTTGAGGCTACAGTGAGTCATGATCATGCCACTACACTTCAGCCTGGGTGACAGAATAAGACTCTGTCTCAAAAAAAAAAAAGAAAAGAAAAGAAGAATTATAAAAGGACTCCTAAGGCCAGGTGGTGGCTCACACCTGTAATCCCAGCACTATGGGAGGCCAACGCAGGAGGATTTGTTGAGCCCAGGAGTTCAAGGCCAACCTGGGCAACATCATGAGATCCCATCACTAAATTTAAAAAATTAAAATAAATAAATGGCTCCTGAATCTAAATCCAGAACATTCTGAGATTATTGTGGAATACAAACAGAATGTAAAAAGTGAGCTTTTCCTTTTTTGTTGTGTTGTTTTGGTTTTTGTTTACTGTTTTTTTGAGACAGGACCTCACTCTGTCACCCAGGCTTGAGGGCAGTGGCACGATCATAGCTCACTGCATCCTCAAGCTCCTAAGCTCAAGCGATTCTTCTGTGTTGGCCTCCCAAAGTGCTGGGATTACAGGCTTGAGCTACTGCACCCAGCCAAAGAGCTTTTTCTTACTGCTCTAAGATCACCAGAAAAAATGTTCAGATAGGAATCCTTGGCTTTTATTGCAGCCTTAACTAGTTTGAGAATTTGATGAAAATTCTGGACCCCTCCCCAGGACAGACACCCAGCATTTGCACGCAACTTCAGGAGCCTCTTACTCCCATACCCCAGATCAACATAAACTCTGGAAGGAAGTGCTGTCCAACAGAAATACAGCATGAGGCGGGCACAGCGGCTCGGACCTGTAATCCCAGCACTTTGGGAGGCTGAGTTGAAAGGATTGCTTGAGCCCAGGAGTTCAAGACCAGCCTGGGCAACATGGTAAGACTCTATCTCTACAAAAAAATTAAAAATGAAGCAGGTGTGGTGGCACACACCTGTAGTCCTAGCTACTTGAGAGGCTGAGTGGAGGATTGCTTGCACCTGGGGGGTTGAGGCTGCAGTAAGCTGCACGCCAGCCTGGGCAACAAAGCGAGACCCTGTCTAAAAAAAAGGGGGAAAAAAGGCCGTGTGCAGTGGCTCACGCCTGTAATCCCAGCACTTTGGGAGGCCGAGGTGGGTGGATCACCTGGGGTCAGGAGTTTGAGACCAGCCCGGGCAACATGGTAAGATTCTATCTCTACAGAAAAATTAAAAATTAAGCAGGTGTGATGGCACACACCTGTAGTCCTAGCTAATGGAGAGGCTGAGTGCAGGATTGCTTGCATCTGGGAGGTTGAGGCTGCAGTGAGCTGCACGCCAGCCTGGGCAACAAAGTGAGACCCTGTCTAAAAAAAAAAAAAAAAATGCCGGGTACAGTGGCTCACACCTGTAATCCCAGCACTTTGGGAGGCCAAGTTGGGTGGATCACCTGGGGTCAGAAGTTCGAGACCAGCCTGGCCAACATGGCAAAACCCCATCTCTACTAAAAATACAAAAATTAGCTAGGAGTGGTGGCACATGCCTGTAATCCCAGCTACTCGGGAGGCTGAGGTAAGAGAATCGCTTGAACCCAGGAGTTGGAGGTTGCAGTAAGCCGAGACCGCACCACTGCACTCCAGCCTGGGGGACAGAGCAAGACTCCTTCTCAAAAATGAATAAATAATAAAAAAAAAAATTTAATTAAAAATAAAATTAAAAACTTGCAGCCCTAAAAGTTTACCTCCTAAATGCAGTTTTAATCATTTACCTCTCCCCTTTTTCCATCCACGTCTACCTTTTCAGTTTCCATAGATTTAAAATAGCCCTCTAGGTATGAGGATGGATTCTGGGAAAGGAGAAATGGGAGAGGCTTTGAGACTCTGAAAGAGAGAGCCACTGTGGAAAGCTACTAGGCAAGAGATTCCAGCAAGGGAGTCTTTGTTTGGGATTTGATCTGCTGCATTTCCAAACGTTTTCATTCAGTATTGGCCTGAAAGCTGATATTTAGAGAATAAGCCCCAGCCATCAAAATTCTCATCTCATTTTCTTATCATGAGACTCCAGCTGTGCCTGGGGACTGACGCTTATTAGGTTTATAGTTCAGGGTCTCCTGGATTAAATAAAAGGAAGAGGACCAACTGCTTGGGGCACACAGATCTGAATGGGACATAGCTGTTTTTCCAGCCATAACAGAAATAAAGTCACGACCCATCTTTTCTATAGTATATACAATTTACAAAATGCTTTACTTATGTTTTATTACATAATAGCCTGAGGTCAATATTATTTTGATCTTCCTTTTGCACGCAAGGACCCGTGCTCAGAGAGGTTAGGTAATTGGAGCTGGCTTTGAACCCAGGGAGTTGGATTGGCCTACATAATGCTCCCCCAGTGAACACCCTGCCCAGGCCACCACCCCATGCCCATTCACAGGCGCTTACCTGTAATTCTCCCCAGCTGTCCATCGTACATCTCTCCAACAAACCCAGATATGTGGGCTCCTAGACTTACTCCGATCATGTAAATGTCATCAAGAGAAGCTCCTTCTGCCTGGAATTTCAAGAGGTCCATCATTATAAATTGTAAGGGGCCAAGGAATTAACAACATTTGTAGAAATTTCCTGGCTGTTGACTTTGGAGAAGTAATTCTAAGCACTTTACATCTATTATCTCATTTAAAGGTCACAACACCCATGCAAAGTAAATACTATTCTTTTGATTATGCAGATGAAGAAACTGAGGCCCCAAGTTGAAGTAATCTGCCCCAGATCAGGCAACTGGGGAGAGAGCAGAGCAGGATTCAAAATAGTCTGTCCGCCGGGCACAGTGGCTCACACCTGTAATCCCAGCCCTTTGGGAGACTGAGGTAGACAGATCACCTGAAGTCGGGAGTTTGAGACCAGCCTGACCAACAGGGAAAAACCATGTCTTTACTAAAAATACAAAATTAGCTGGGTGCGGTGGCTCACGCCTATAATCCCAGCATTTTAGAAGGCCAAGGTGGGAGGATCACGAGGTCAGGAGATCAAGACCAGCCTGGCCAACATGGTGAAACCCCACCTCACTGAAAATACAAAAATTAGCTGGGCATGTTGGCGTGTACCTGTAGTCCCAGCTACTTGGGGGGCTGAGGCAGGAGAATCACTTGAACCCCGTAGGCAGAGGTTGCAGCAAGCCGAGATTGCACCACTTCACTCCAGCCTGGCGACAGAGTGAGATTGCGTCTCAAAAAAAAAAAAAAAAAAAGAAGAAGTTGAGGAATCTCTAGGCATTTAAACCAAGAACTCCTAGACAGAACCTTTCCTACCTGTAAGACACCTTTACTGTGAGAGGGAAAAAAATGTCCCTTCCTCAAGACACTTTGTCATCATCTGCTGGAAATTTATCATAACAAATATATAAATCTACAATGTCACAATGACAAGGGTGCTCCCTTACATGGGTGCCCTGTGCAGTGCACAGCCTAACAAACACCTACTGGCCTTTTGCACAGCCCCTCATCCCACCTTCCTTGGGGCTTATTCATATTTGCAAAATGTTGCAAAATAGGCCTCCTGCTCACCGTAGCTATCTCTTAGCTTTAAGCCCTCAGATAATGGGCCAGTTTCAACATAGCTCTGAATCATCTACAAGAATTCTCTTACCAACATCTGGTCAATAAATTCCTTCAAGATCAAGGCTACTTTTCTGGTCTTACTAGAGGCATGGGTGTATATTAAAGTTGTAGCTCCTCGATTCCAATCAACAACAACTACGTTCATGTCTTCAACAGAGAGCAAACCCTTTACTAAGTCCTCCATCCAAACAGGAGGGGAGCCTGTTAGCCTGAATCCATGGACAATGAAGGTGGTTTTCTTGGTCACATTCAAGTTCCCAAAAGCTGAGGAGTTGATGGTTTGTGCGCAGGTTAGGTTTCTCCTTGTGTAGAGCAACAGCCTCACGTTTAGTCCCGTACCAACCACTGCACTGTGAAAGCTCAGCCTGGTGAATGAAGGACATGTTTCTTCTGTGTCTGAAAATAAAAATGAGATGGCATCACGACAGGTCTTTCCTTAGTTGGGTATCAAGCAAGAGTGTTGTTCTATATTTGTAGGAGTTCTTCCTATGTTCCTGATAGGACCTGGTTAAGGGCTGGATCCAGTTGAATTAAGTTGCAAAATCATATATACATATTTTGAGACAGGGTCTCACTCTCACCCAGGCTGGAGTGCAGTGGCACAATATCAGCTCACTATAACCTCCACCTCCCAGGCTCAAGCAATTCTCCCACCTCAGCCTCCCTGAGTAGCTGGGACTACAGGCACACGCCATCATGCCCGGCTACTTTTTGTATTTTTTGATAGAGATGGGGTTTCACCATGTTGGCCAGGCTGGTCTCAAACTCTTTTGACCTCAAGTGATCCACTCACTGCAGCCTCCTAAAGTGGTAGGATTACAGGCCTGAGCCTACTGCACCTGGCTGCAAAACCATATTTGTTTTTTTCTTGTTTTTGTTTTTGTTTTGCTTTGTTTTGTTTTGTTTTGTTTTTTGGAGACAGAGTCTCACTCTGTTGCCCAGGCCCAAGTGCAGTGGTATGATTTCAGCTCACTGCAACCTCCACTTCCCAGGTTCAAGTGATTCTCATGCCTCAGCCTCCCAAGTAGCTGAGATTACAGGCGCCCACCACAATGCTGGGCTAATTTTTGTATTTTTAGAAGAGATGAGGTTTCACCATGTTGGCCAGGCTGGTCTCGAACTCCTGACCTCAGGTGATCTGTCCACCTTGACCTCCCAAGGTTCTGGGATTACAGGCATGAGCCACCATGCCTGGCCAACAAAATCATATTTGTATGTAGTGACCTCTTGCTTCACCAGAAAACCATTCTTTCAGCCGGGTGTGGTGGCTCACACTTGTAATCCCAGCACTTTGGGAGGCCAAGGCAGGTGGATCACGAGGTCAGGAGATCGAGACCATCCTGGCTAACACGGTGAAACCCTGTCTCTACTAAAAATACAAAAAATTAGCTGGGTGTGGTGGCGAGCTCCCATAGTCCCAGCTACTCAGGAGGCTGAGACAGGAGAATTCGCCTGAACCTGAGAGACAGAGTTTGCAGTGAGCCGAGACCATACCACTGCACTCCAGCCTGGGTGATAGAGCAAGACTCCATCTCAAAAAAAAAGAAGAAGAAGAAAACCATTCTTCCAAATCCTATCCTCCTTCAAGGTTTAACCCAAAAACCACCTTAATGAAGCCTTCTCTGACCCTCCCAGCCATAAGTACTATGCTTCACCCCAGAACTCCCAAAACTCCCTTTATGCACCTCGTTGATGACACAATGGAAACCCACTTTCAGGCATGCATTATAGGTATCTATGTACATATGTGTCTATCCTGCTAGAATGCAATCTCTTTGAAATGGCAGCTCATTACTTGTATATCCCTCATAGTGCCCAGCACATGGTAGAGGACTCAATAACATGTCGAACAGCAAGTTATCCCCAGCTCCAAGTGGGAGATGATGAGTATCTTCTGTAAGATACTCAGAAGAGGCAAGGCACTACTGATGGCCATTCTTGGTGGCCAAGAGCAAAATGGGAAGGCTGTTAACATGCAATGGGCCAACAGAAGACAAGAGTGCCCTGGGAAACATCTGTCTGACTCCCTCCAAAGGAAGCATTTGCTCTGGGTCCCTGTTCTCAATGAATCTTCATTTGCACATCCAGGAATTATTCTCCTTCATTCGAAGCCTCAGAGTAGCCTTCGTCTTGGGGTCCCTGCCCATCTTTAATAACCTGAGTCTGTTCATGTATGCATTTATTGAAACTTTTCGCAAAGGCTCTGGTACTCAGGAGTGAGTGAAGTTTCATAATAGAATCAGCACAAAACTGACCCCCCAAATAAATAAATATGTAAATAAATAAATAAATAAAAATTAAATGAACTTAAAGGAAATTTACACGTGAGTAGATGTTACTTGTTGGTTACACTTAAATTGATGGTTCTTATCGTTACTTCACAATTAGTGAAATTTGTTCCCAGAAAACACCGTCTGTAGGATTTCTGCTTTCATGAAGTTAAAAAGACTTATCTAGGACTAAAAGCTTCCTATTTTATTTATTTATTTATTTATTTGATACAGAGTCTTGCTCTGTTGCCCAGACTGGAGTGCAGTGGTGCAATCTTGGCTCACTGCAACCTCCATCTCCAGGATTCAAGTGATTCTCCTGCCTCAGCCTCCCAAGTAGCTGGAATTACAGGCACCTGCCACCATGCCCAGCTAATTTTTGTATTTTTAGTAGAGACAGGGTTTCATCATGTTGGCCAAGGTGGTCTTGAATTCCTGACCCAGGTGATCTGCCCGCCTCAGCCTCCCAAAATGTTGGGATTACAGGTGTGAGCCATTGTGCCCAGCCAAGCTTGCCATTTTAAATAATTTTTCTTGGAATCTGAAAATTATCTGCATCCTCTGTTTAGTGCTCAAAACTGTGGTAAATCAGGTAGATAAATAATCGAGACTCTCTCTCTTAAAAAAAAAAAAGAGTTAAGGAGGCTTTGAAATCCCTCATCCTAGAAAACAGGTGGTTAATGTTGAACCCCAAATGCACGCAATCCTCCTTTTACTCTACTGCATCAAGTAGCATGTGTAGTGAGGCATGCTCGTGATGTAAACATTTTCTCCATCCATTAGCCTCTTTCATTTCCTCTTCCTGTAAGTTGCATGCTCCTGGGAACAGGGACTTGCCTAGTTGTTTGTAGAGAAAGACCCAGAGCAAAGAGTTGCCTGTGTAATTAGTCATCTTCTTATTGATCAGGAAGTGTCTTGGGGTAGGGCTGAGTCTCTCCTTCTTAGCTATCAGTAAGGCTGGGTTTTGTTCCTGGGTGTACAACTGACTCAACAAGTGGCCTGGGGAAATTATGTCATCTTTCACTTGCCACGTATCTGCCCAAGAGAGGAATCCTGGGGAGACTAATCTGAATGAGATCATACTTGAGAAGACAAAGATTCATTTCCCAAGAAGAGGACTGTTTAATTGTCTGGTTTTGTGTTTTGTTTTGCATTTTGAGACAGTGTCTTGCTCTGTCACCCAGGCTGGAGTGCAGTGGCACGATGTCGGCTCATGCAACCTCTGCCTCCTGGGCTCAAGCAGTCCTCCCACCTCAACCTCCCAAGTAGCTGGGGCTACAAGCGCACACCACCATGCCTGGCTAATTTTTATATTTTTTGTAGAGACAGGCTTTCGCTATGTTGTCCAGGCTAGTCTTGAACTCCGGGGCTCAAGCGATCCACTTGCTTCGGCCTCCCAGAGTGCTGGGATTACAGCATGAGCCTCCACGCCCAGCCCTACATAATTTTTTTTAAGTCTTAGTTATTTTTGTAATGGCACTGTCCCCTGGAGAAGTCCATCATAAGTATTGAGTGAAATGGATTTCCTTGTTCCCCTAAATACTAAATATTATAAGAGCTTTACATATATTATCTCTCATCCTCAGAGAATATGTGCAATTCATTCCAAAAGAATCTACTCTATCCTAGATTCTATGTCAGGTGGCATTTTAGAGGAAGAATCAGTCAGTAATGAAATAATACACACAAATAAGTATAAAACTGCTACCTGTGATGTGTGCCATGTAAAGGAGATAGAGTGTAAGATGAGAACTTAAATAGGGAGCTTGGTCTGGTCTGGGAATCAGGAATCTTCTTTCTCTTGCATCCTCTGAAAATAATGAGTATCTAAATGCCAACAATGGGGGATTCTTTTTAAATAATAAAAACATAACATCAAAGTACGATAACATCACAGTTGGGCAAATTCAAGTTACCCAAACTATTAAGCTTTATTTTTGTAGTTTTTTTATTTTATTACCTATACTTAATGTCTCAGGTGTTATGTCCTTTTTAATTTTATATGCCCCTTTTACCTTTAATTCCACCAAATTTTTTATATATATATATATATATATATATATATTTTTTTTTTTTTTTTTTTTTTTTTTTTTTTTTTTTTGAAACAGAGTCTTGCTCTGTTGCCAGGCTGGAGTGCAGTGGTGTGATCTCAGCTCGCTGCAACCTCCACCTCCTGGGTTCAAGTGATTCCCCTGCCTGTCTCCCGAGTAGGTGGGACTACAGGCGTGCGCCACCATGCCCAGCTAATTTTTGTATTTTTAGTAGAGATGGGGTTTCACCATGTTGGCCAGGCTGGTCTCGATCTCTTGACCTTGTGATCCTCCCGCCTCAGCCTCCCAAAGTGCTGGGTTTACAGGCGTGAGCCACCACGCCCAGCCTCAAATGATATTTTTATCATAACTGGGCTCTCTTTTCATCAGCATTTGCCTACTATATCTTTATCCTTTTTACCTTCTGAATCCCTTTATTTTACAGACCTTTTTTTTGAGATGGAATTCCACTCTGTTGCCCAGGCTGGAGTGCAGTGGTGCGATCTTGGCTCACTGCAACATCTGCCCCCTGGGTTCAAGCGATTCTCCTGCCTCAGCCTCTCAAGTAGCTGGGATTATAGGTGCCCGCCACAATGCCCAGCTATTTTTTTGTATTTTTAGTAGAAATGGGGGTTTCACCATGTTGGCGAGGCTGGTCTCGAACTCCTGACTTCAGGTGATCCACCCACCTCAGCCTCCCAAAGTGCTGGGATTACAGGCGTGAGCCACCACACCTGGCCCCATTTTATGGATCATATATATAGGATCAAATTGGGTTTTATTTTATGACCCACTCTCAGATCCTTTAAAAAAGATAAATGAGTATATCCTTTTACATTTACTGGCATAACATATACTTGGCGTGGTACCCACAGAAGTGCCTAAGACCTGCCTTTCAGAGAAACTTCTGGAAGAAGTACAGCTGAGTTGGCCGATAGCCCATGAAGCCATGGCTCCCGATGCTGCTCCCCACCAATCACTAAGCCAGGCCAGGCAGGTCATTCCTGTCCCATGTGGCACTCTCCACTTGGAAACTTTGGCTCAAGGATTCCCCATCAGTCTGGCTGAAATATCCTCAGAACTGTGCTGGGGTCTGAGGCTCTTCCTACCCAACTTTTCCTTTCTCCTCTCCATTCTCAGGTGCCAAACTGCCCGCATCATGGTGTGAAGCCTCCCTCTGCCTATTCCCACTCCCTCCTCCTTTATCCTTCACACTCTCTGAAATAGATCTCTTGCACATCCATCCCCATCTTCTCAGAGGTCCCACATGGACACAACTGAATTGAATTCTGCAATGCTATATTTTCCAGGGTTAGTGACTTCTAGGTTCACTATCTTTTGCTTTATGGATTGTCTTCTTCTTTTTTGTTGTTGTTTTCTCGGGGGTTCTTTTGTATGTATGTATTCTTTCTCATATTGGGAAGTTTATAGCTTGTTTTAATTCTTCTGGTAAACACCTTGATAACTCTATATGAAATATTTACGGCTGGGCCCGGTGGCTCACTTCTGTAATTCCAGCACTTTGGGAGGCCGAGGTGGGTGGATCACCTGAGGTCAGGAGTTTAAGACCAGCCTGACCAACATAGTGAAATCCCGTCTCTACTAAAAATACAAAAATTAGACAGGCATGGTGGTGTGTACCTATAGTCCCAGCTACTCGGGAGGCTGCGACAGGAGAATTGTTTGAACCTGGGAGGCAGAGGTTGCAGTGAGCCAGGATATCACCACTGCATTCTAGCCTGGGCAACAGAGCAAGACTCCCTCTCAAAGAAAAAAAAAAATTAAAATCCTTTTTCATGGAATGTAGATGTGTGACCTGTATACCAGAAGTAGACTACATGCAGAACTGTTCCAGACTGAAATACATCTATCCACAGTTAATTATTCACCAACATGCAACCCCTGGCAAGGATTTCTGGGCATCTGGAAACTGGATTTCCAACTCGGAGTGCGCTGCCCACTTCTGCCATGTGCTCCGTTGCTGATCTTTGTCAGAACAGCTCTTTCCTGACTCTACTCTAGCCCTGGCGTTAGTACCTTGAGACAATATCTAATGATTATTTGTGATAATGTGACGAGGACATTAACACACTTAATACTTCTCTCCACTAACCAGACTTCTACCTTCTGATTTTTATTAGTTATAACATTATTTTTAGCTCACCTGGTGATTCCTTATATAGTTTCAGAATAAATATTTAAGCCTCTGTGTATTGATATATCAGTCACAGAGTTTCTGTTCTATTTACTGTATCTGTTCTATCAACTCATTCTCTACCAAGAAAAATGAGAAAGTTAATACACCTATATTGCCTCTCAAATCCTCCTTGATCCTTCCTTCAGAATACATACATACACCCCTAGAAACACGCACTCTCTTCCCATTGTCAAATACAGTCGATTCTCGTTATTTCTGGAGCTTTCTTTCTTTCTTTCTTTCTTTCTTTCTTTCTTTCTTTCTTTCTTTCTTTCTTCCCTTCTTTTCTTTCTTTCTCTCTCTTTCTTTCTTTCTTCTTTTTTTTTTTGTTTGTTTGTTGAGACAGGGTCTCACTCTGTCACATAGGCTGGAGTACAGTGGCACGATCACAGCTCACTGCAGCCTTGACTTCCTAGGCTCAAGCAATCCTCCTGCCTCAGCCCTGAAAGTATCTGAGACTACAGGCAAGTGCCACCACATCCGACTATTTTTTTTTAAATTTTGGTAGAGATGAGGTCTTGCCATGTTGCCCAGGCTGGTCTTGAACCCCTGAGCTCAAATGATTCTCCTGCCCCAGCCTCCCAAAGTGTGGGATTATAGGTGTGAGCCACCCCAGCCAGCCACATTTGTGGATTTCTTTTTGGTTTTTGTGTTTTATTTATTATTATTATTATTATTATTATTATTATTATTTTGAGACAGAGTCTCACTCTGTTGCTTAGGCTAGAGTGCAGTGTCGTGATCTTGGCTCACTGCAACCTCCACCTCTCGGATTCAAGCAATTCTCCCACCTCAGCCTCCCGAGTAGCTGGGATTACAGACGTGTGCCACTACGCCTGGCTAATTTTTGTATTTTAAGTAGAGACAGGTTTTCGCCATGTTGGCCAGGCTGGTCTCCAACTCCCGACCTCAGGTGATCAGACTGCCTCAGCCTCCCAAAGTGCTGGGATTACAAGCGTGAGCCACTGTGCCTGGCCATATTTGTGGATTTCTTATGTGCAGATTTATTCATCACCCCAAAATCAATACTCGAGGAACCTTTTCAGTCATTCATGGACATGTGTAGAATGGCAAAAAAATTGTGTTGCCTGACATGCATGATCTCAGCTGAGGTCAGAGACAGCAACACTCTGCCTTCTTATTTGTTTCAGCTCTCACACTCTAAACAGGTATCCTTTTCACGGACACTTAGGTGACAGTCACTTAGTGCCACGTTTTTTGCTTCCTGTGCTTTTTCTTTTTTCTTTCCATTTTCTTTTCTTTTCTTTTCTTTTCTTTTTTTTTTGAGATGGAGTTTTGCTCTTGTTGCCCAGGCTGGAGTGCAGTGGTGTGATCTCAGCTCACTGCAACCTCCACCTCCCAGGTTCAAGCGATTCTCCTTGCCTCAGCCTCCTGAGTAGCTGGGATTACAGGCGGCCACCACCACGCTCCGCTACTTTTTGTATTTTTAGTAGAGACAGGGTTTCACCATGTTGTCCAGGCTGGTCTCGAACTCCTGAACTCAGGTGATCCACCCACCTCAGCCTCCCAAAGTGCTGGAATTACAGGCGTGAGCCAACATGCCCAACCACTTCCTGTGCTTTTTCTTGGTTATTTCACTGTTTAAAATGGTGTCCACTCATAGGTTTATTGCAGCACTATTCACAATAGCAAAGATACTAAATCAACCTAAGTGTCTATCAACAGATGATTGGAAAAAGAAAATATGATATATTTTATCATATGTATATTTATAATATACATATTTTATGTATATATGTATATATACAATGGAATACTATGTACTCATAAAAAAGGATGAAATCATGTCTTTTGCAGCAACATAAATAGAACTGGAGGCCGTTATCTTAAGTGAAATAACACAGATGCAGAAACACAAATACTGCGTGTTCTCACTTATGAAGGAGAGCTAAATAATACATCTAGGGCTGGGCATGATGTCTCACGCCTGTAATCCCAGCACTTTGGGAGGCCAAGGCAGGCAGATCACTTTAAGCTCAGGAGTTCAAGACCAGCCTGGGCAACATGGTGAAACCCTGTCTCTACTAAAAACACAAAAATTAGCTAGGCGTGGTGGTGCACTCCTGTAATCCCAGTTACTTGGGAGGCTGAGGCAGGAGAATTGCTTGAACCTGGGAGGCAGAGGTTGCAGTGAGCTGAGATCATGCCACTGCACTCCAGCCTGGGCAACAGAGCAAGACTCCACCTCAAAAATAATAAATAAATAAATAAATAAATAAATAAATAAATAAATAAATAAATAAAATGGTACCCAAGCATAATGCTAAAGTGCTGTCTAATGTTTCTCAGCAGGAGAAGGCTATGATGTGCCTTATAGAGAAAATACATGTGTTAGGTAAGCTTCATTCAAGCATGAGTTAGAGTGCTGTTGGCCATAAGTCCAATGTTAATGAATCAACAGTATGTATTAAATCAGATGCCTTTAAACAGAAACACACAGAAAGTTATGTATTGATCCGCTGACAAAAATATTGTGACCAGAGGCTTGCAGAAACCTAACCTTGTACTTCCCCTAGGAGCAATGGTTCAGTATTTGCTAAGTCAGTGTTTGAGGCTGCTTAATAGGGCATAACTAACACAAATAACGAGAACAGGCTGGATATAAAAATTATCTTCTGGACTCACGCCTGTAATCCCAGTGTTCTGGGAGGCCAAGGCAGGAGGATTGCTTAAGCCCAGGAGTTTGAGACCAGCCTGGGCAACATAGCAAGATTCCATCTCTATTTTTTTGTAATTATCTTCTGAAATCATACTGCTCCAGTTATGTCGTTTTAGTTCTATAAAGTGCATGTCCATTGCTCACTGAGTCCTTTTCCTAAGCTTCTCCCTTCACCACTAGGTGACTGGCTCTTGCTGTCTTTTTTTTTTTTTTTTTTTTTTTTCTTTGAGGCAGAGTTTCTCACTCTTGTCTCTCAGACTGGAGTGCAATGGCATGGTCTTGACACACTGCAACCTCCACCTCCAGGTTCAAGCGATTCTCCTGCCTCAGCCTCCCATGTAGCTGGAATTACAGGTACATGCCACCACGTCCAGCTAATTTTTGTATTTTTAGTAGAGACGGGGTTTCACTGTGTTAGCCAAGCTGCTCTCGAACTCCTGACCTCAGGTGATCCACCCGCCTCGACCTCCCAAAGTGCTAGGATTACAAGCTTGAGCCACCATGACCGATGCTCTTACTATCTTTTCAAGGAGGTTTCATGGTTAATATAATCCCTAAATTCGTTTGTATCTGGGAATAAATTCCTTAGCCTAAATGATGACCTGGCTTTGAACCATATTCTTTCCTCCAGGAAAGATCAATATTCTATTTTCTTGTACTGAATTTCACCCTGGAGAATTTTCCTCACTTTTTTTTTTTTTTTTTTTTTTGAGATGGAGTTTCACTCTTGCCACTCAGGCTGGAGCGCAATAGCTTGAACTCTGCTCACTGCAAACTTTGCCTCCCAGGTTGGAGCGATTCTCCTTCCTCAGCCTCCCCAGTAGCTAGGATTACAGGCGCCCACCACCATGCCTGGCTAATTTTTGTATTTTTAATAGATATGGCATTTCACCATGTTGGCCAGGCTGGTCTCGAACTCCTGACCTTGGGTGGTCCTCCTGCCTTGGCCTCCCATGGTGCTGGGATTACAGGCATGAGTTACTGAGCCTGGGCAAGAATTTTCTCCTTTTTATATCACTGCATTTTTCCTACCACATTCCTGAAGCCTTATTTCCTTTTTCCAGAAAAATTCCCCACTGATGTAGAAGCTCCAGGATAATTCATCTGTTCCACCCATTGTATTCTCAGTGCCAAGAACAGGGCCTGGTTCAGAGTTAGCATCAATAAATGTTGATTGAACAAATGAATATCAACACGTTAGCATGTTCTGCAGAGACCAGATCCTCCGAAGTGTTGCAATTACAGGTGTGAGACACTGAACCCGGCCTCATTCTTTAAATATTCATTTCTGTTGATATTTCCGAAGTCATCAGGTACTTGTATGCCTTCAGAAAGCAAAACCCTTTTGAGTTATTTTATTGTTATGGTACAAAGTCAAGGTTGTTCAGAGGTAGTGCAACAGAGCACATATAACCAGTGACCACAGAACATGTTAAAGTGGTTTTTAAAGCTTAACTTCTTCTATTAGAGTTTATCTGAAACAGGGGAAATTTTGCCTGTCCTTTTCAAACTACTCTGAAATTCATTTACTCTGAAATACCATTTCCTGTTGATCATTGGAAAATTACAGTTGGATGAGTGGTGTTTCCAATATACTTTGATAAGGAATTCAGACTCCTATTTAGAACAGGCATGATTATCATTTATTCCTTTCTATCTCTTAAAAGAAAAAGAAACATATCCAGGTAGGATACCAGGGCAATCTGACTGTAACTTCTTTAGCATAACTGTGCCTGAGATGTTTTCTTGCAATTTAATGCATGGTCTCCTGCAGACCAAATCTGGCCATGCCCATTTATATATTGTCCATGGCTACTTTCCTGCTCTAAAGGCAGAGTTGAGTGGTTATGACTAATGGTCCATAAAGCTGAAAATATTTACTATCTGTCTCTTTACAGAAAATGTTTGCCAACCCTAGTCTAATGTCCTAAACACAAATACAGGCCAAGCATGGGTGGCTCACACCTGTAATGCCAGCACTTTGGGAGGCCGAGATGGGAGGGTCCCTTGAGGGGAGGAGTGCGAGACAGCCTGGGCAGCATAGTGAGATCCCATCTCTACAAAACAAAAAAACAAAACACAACCTTGGAAAGAGCGTGAGTTTTGGAGTCAGACCTAGGTTTGACATCCAACTCCACTGCCTATTAGCTATGTGACCTCTGGTAATTAATTGCCTAACCTCTCTGGGCCTCAGCTTTGCATCTGTAAAATAATCATAATAGGCCAAGCATAGTGGCTCATGCCTGTAATCCCAGCACTTTGGGAGGCTGAGGCAGGCGGATCACTTAAGGTCAGGAGTTCGAGACCAGCCTGGCCTACAGAATGAAACCCCATCTCTACTAAAAGTACAAAAAAAAAAAAATTAGCTGGGTGTGGTGGCACATGCCTGTAATCCCAGCTACTTGGGAGGCTGAGGCAGGAGGATCACTTGAACCCGGGAGGCAGAGTTTGCAGTGAGTCGAGACCCAGTCACTGCACTCCAGCCTGGGTGACAGACTGAGACTCTGTCTCAAAAATAAATAAATAAATATAAATAAAAATACAAAAATTAGCCAGGTGTGGTAGTGCACACCTACAATCCCAGCTACTCAGGAAGCTGAGGCAGGAGAATCACTTGAACCCAGAGGGCAGAGGTTGTGGTGGGCCAGGATTGCGCCACTGCACTCCAGCCTGGACGACAAAGTGAGACTCCGTCTCAAAAAAAAAAAAAAAAAAGAAAAGAAAAAATTTCTAAAGCTCAGCGTGGTGGTGCAGGCCTATATAGTCCAGCTACTTGTGAGGCTGAGGCAGGAAAAACACTTGAGTCCAGGGTTCAAAGCCTGCCTGGGCAATATGGCAAGACCCATCTGTTTAAAAAAAAAAAAAAAAAAAAAAAGGCTGGGCGCGGTGGCTCCTACCTGCAATCCCTGCACTATGGGAGGCCGAGGGGGGCAGATCACGAAGTCAGGAGATCGAGACCATCTTGGCTAACAGGGTGAAAACCCATCTCCACTAAAAATACAAAAAATTAGCTGGGCGTGGTGGCAGGTGCCTATAGTCCCAGCTACTCAGGAGGCTAAGGCAGGAGAATGGTGTGAACCCTGGAGGCGGAGCTTGCAGTGACCCAAGATTGCGCCACTGCACTCCAGCCTCGGCGACAGAGCGAGACTCTGTCTCAAAAATAAAAAAATAAAAATAAAAAATTCCCGCCCGGTGCTGTGGCTCACACCTATAATCCCAACACTTTTGGAGGCCAAGGTGGGAAGATCACTTGAGCCCAAGAGTTCAATACCAGCCCAGACAACAAGGTGAGACCCTGTCTCTACAAAAAATCAAAAAGTTAGCTATGTGTGGTTGCACGTGCTGGTGGTCCCGGCTACACTGAGCCTGTGGCAGAAGGTTGGTTTGCACCCAGGAAATCAAGGCTGCAGTGAGCTGTGAGCTGTGATCACACTACTGCACTCCAGCCTGGACAACAGAGTTAAGACCTTGTCTTAAAAAAAAAAAAGAAAAGCTGCCTATGCTGTCTCAGATACACACTCAGCTCTGGCTTCTTAGCTTCTACCTCATTTTGGAGGAATTAATTTTATTTCCCACATTTCTGATTGGGAGAAAACCTCTTTAAAGAGAGGAGACTCCTCATTCATATCCAAAGAGGTATCTGTGTAAAAAGAAGACAGAATTGTGGACAGAGGAGAGGAAGTTCTGAGATTCTACGACAGTCAATAAGCAAAGGTGGGAATTGCTTGAACCCGGGAGACGGAGGTTGCAGTGAGCCAAGATCACGCCACTGCACTGCAGCCTGGGTGACAGAAAGACTCCGTCCCCAAAATCTAAGGTATCTCAGACCTGTGGTTGATGAAGGTGCCTTGGACCCTTTGGTCCACTGACCTCCAAACTTATATGACAGAAGTCCTACATGACAGAATTTCACGTCAATTTCATGTCCTACATGAAATTAATCTTGACGTGTAGTGCCCAGTCAGGAAGTAAAACAGCCCTGACTCATACTGCTTTTTAATCTGGAGTTTTGCTTTCTAAGGTGTGCTTGAGCTTTCTACCCCTCCACCCTGCCCCCACACATGACAGATGTGTATTAATAACTTCTTTAGAACAGAGGTCTACAGTCAGGTTTACTGACTTGATGCTGCCTGAAAGTATTTACTGAAGGCAGGGCATGGTAGCTCACGCCTATAATCCCAGCACTTTGGGAGGCTGAGGAGGGTGGATCGCCTGAGTTTGAGACCAGCCAGGCCAGCCTGACCAACATGGTGAAACCCCGTCTTTACTAAAAATACAAAAAATTAGCCAGGCATGGTGGCGGACACCTGTACTCCCCAGCTACTCGGGAGGCTGAGGCAGGAGAATCGCTTGAATCTGGGAGGCAGAGGTTGCAGTGAGCCGAGATCGCATTACTGCACTCCAACCTGGGCAACAAGAGGGAAACTCCCTCTCCAAAAAAGAAAGAAAGAAAGAAAGTATTTACTGAAACCCAGATAAAGATTAAGAGATACATTTTCAAGTAATCTGCATGGTTGGCAATGGATGTTAGTATCCGGGATACAAGCTCATTACGCGTTGATGCCAAAATGTTCACAGTAACCTATGCTTGAGCACACTCTTATGCTTGCCTGAAAACACTGTTCCAAAGGAATTTCCAAAAGTCCAAGAAATAAAAATCTGAAGTTTTTTTTAGGCCAGAAACTTTGCCTTCCTTGTGTTAGAAAATGAGTTGGGGCCGGGTACAGTGGCTCAAGCCTGTAATCCCAGCACTTTGGGAGGCCGAGGCGGGCGAATCACCAGATCAGAAGATAAAGACCATCCTGGCCAACCTGGTGAAACCCTGTCTCTACTAAAAATACAAAAATTAGCAGGCTGGGCACGGTGGCTCACGCCTGTAATCCCAGCACTTTGGGAGGCTGATGTGGGCAGATCACAAGGTCAGGAGATTGAGACCATCCTGGCTAACACAATGAAACCCCATCTCTACTAAAAATACAAAAAATTAGCCAGGCGTAGTGGTGGGTGCCTGTAGTCCCAGCTACTCAGGAGGCTGAGGCAGGAGAATGGCGTGAACCCAGGAGGCGGAGCTTGCAGTGAGCCGAGATCGCGCCACTGCACTCCGCCTGGGCAACAGAGCAAGACTCAGTCTCAAAAACAAAAAGAAAAAGAAAATTAGCTGGGCGTGGTGGTGGACACCTGTAGGTCCAGCTACTTGGGAGGCTGAGGAAGGAGAATTCCTTGAACCCAGGAGGCAGAGGTTGCAGTGAACTGAGATCGCACCACTGCACTCCAGCCTGGCCAACAGAGCAAGACTGTCTCAAAAACAACAACAACAACAAAAAACAAACAAAAACAAAACAAAAAAACTCATCCTAGGCCGAGCACGATGGCTCATGCCTGTAATCCTAGCACTTTGGGAGGCTGAGTTAGATGGATCACCTGAGGTCAGGAGTTCCAGACCAGCCTGGCCAATGTGGTGAAACCCCGTCTCCACTAAAAATACAAAATTAGCTGGGCGTGGCGGCACATGTCTGTAGTCCTAGCTACTTGGGAGACTGAGGCAGGAGAATCACTTGAACCTGGGAAGCAGAGGCTGCAGTGAGCCAAGATCACGCCACTGCACTCCAGCCTAGGTGAGACAGAGCAAGACTCCACCTCAAAAACAAAACAAAACTCATCCTGAGCCAGATTGTGAAAGGATTACAGTTGGACAGGGTCAAACCTTGTAAAGCATTTGTTTCGCCAGGCGTGGTGGCTCACACCTATAATCCCAGCACTTTGTCAGGCCAAGGCAGGTGGATCACAAGGTCAGAAGTTCAAGACCAGCCTGGCCAAGATGGTGAAACCCCATCTCTACTAAAAATACAAAAATTAGCTGGGCATGGTGGTGGGTGCTTGTAATCCCAGCTTCTCCGGAGGCTGAGGCAGAGAACTGCTTGAACCCAGGAAGCGGAGGTTGCAGTGAGCCGAGATCACGCCACTGCACTTCAGCCTGGCAACAGAGCCAGACTCCGTCTCAAAAAAAAAAAAAGAAAAGGAAAGAAAATATTTGTTTCTTTTTTACCCTGGGCAGAGACAGGCAAGAAGCATATGGGCAGATTGCCCTCTTGATTAGAAGGATATGTCTGCTTTAAACCACTGGCTGTATTTCTTTTTTTTTTTTTTTTTTTTGAGACGGAGTCTCACGCTGTTGCCCAGGCTGGAGTGCAGTGGCGCGATCTCGGCTCACTGCAAGCTCCGCCTCCTGGGTTCACGCCATTCTCCTGCCTCAGCCTCCTGAGTAGCTGGGACTACAGGCGCCCGCCACCGCGCCCGGCTAATTTTTTGTATTTTTAGTAGAGACGGGGTTTCACTGTGGTCTCGATCTCCTGACCTTGTGATCCGCCCGCCTCGGCCTCCCAAAGTGCTGGGATTACAGGCTTGAGCCACCACGCCCGGCCCACTGGCTGTATTTCTTTAGGATGCAACCGAGAAAATAAATGAGATGCCAGATTTTGTCATTCTCATTTCTGAATCATGTGCATAAATATGCACATTCACACCCCCTCATTCACCTTTGCCAACTTGTTAGAGAAAGATGAGTCACCATACAGGAATAGTTTTAAATCATTCTAGAGGATTACAAATATCTGAGGAAATAATTCTGGTTTTGGCACTAAACACTTTCCTCTGGGAAAATATCTACCTAGTTTTACAGTTGCTAGGGCCAAAATATTGATAGCAGAGTAACTTTAAAAAATACTTATGTCAAGCAGCCTTAATTTAGAACAATATTTTAAAACCTGTGTTTATTGTACCACCTGTAGCTGAAAAACCCTGAAGGCTTGTTAAAAATGCAGTTTCCAGGCCAGGCACAATGGTATGTGCCTGTAAGTTCCAGATACAGACAGGGCGAGAAAATTTTTAAGACAGGGTCTTGTTCAGCCAGCTGAAGTGCAATGGCTACTCAGAGGCACAGTCATAGCTCACTGCAGCCTCCAACTCCTGGGCACAAGCGATCCTCCAGCCTCGGCCTCCCCAAGTGCTGGGACTACAGGTGTGAGCCCCTAGGACCAACCAGAAAAGTGTTTATTTTTTTTTTTTTTTTTTTTTTTTTTTTTTTTTTTTTTTTGAGACGGAGTCTCGCTCTGTCGCCCAGGCTGGAGTGCAGTGGCGCGATCTCGGCTCACTGCAAGCTCCGCCTCCCGGGTTCACGCCATTCTCCTGCCTCAGCCTCCCGAGTAGCTGGGACTACAGGCGCCCACAACCGCGCCCGGCTAATTTTTTGTATTTTTAGTAGAGACGGGGTTTCACCGTGGTCTCGATCTCCTGACCTTGTGATCCGCCCGCCTCGGCCTCCCAAAGTGCTGGGATTACAGGCGTGAGCCACCGCGCCCGGCCAGAAAAGTGTTTAAAATGTAGATTCCAGGATCTCACTCCAGACCTACTAAGTTTGGATTTTTGGAGGTGGAGTGCATTTTAATCATGACCTCAGGGGATTCTAGTGTACTTTAGTTTGTTAGCTGTTGCTTTGTTCACTGGTAAGATTATGGCAAACATTCCTAACATGGTTTCACAAAGATTAGAAAACAAAACAAAGATCTCTGAAACTGAATGACTTGTATCCTTGGGACTTCTGAAGCTCATTTTAATGCTTGGTAATTTTTGGACTGCAAGCAGAAGGGAAAAACAGAAAGTGCATGCATTTGAGATTAATAATGTCTGCTACCAGATGAATATTATCCAACACCCTCCCTAATGAAAGTTCCAAGTTTATGGTTTCCTAGACACTGAGAAGACTAGAATTAGCTTACAGCTATACTATTTTTTTCCTTCTACGTACAGAAGTTTATTCTTGTGTGTCTCTGTCTGCTGAGATTCTATCATGCAGCAGTGACAGTCTTCTAGAATCATGTAAAACAAGACTTTACTTCTGAGAAGATGCTAAGGAAAAGGAAGGTCACAAAAAAATTAAGTTGCTGTTTTTTCAACTTTATAAATGGAGATGTATAATGAAAGACTGGAAGAAGGTACCCACAAGCCATCTCATGTTTTTGTGTTAGGGTTGGCCCTGACCCACTTAAGATACCTCTACCTTTATATTCTTTTTTTTTTTTTTTTTTTGAGATGGAGTCTCACTTTGTTGCCTAGGCTAGAATGCAGTGGCACGATCTTGGCTCACTGCAACCTCTGCCTCCCAGGTTCAAGAGATTCTCCCGTCTCAGCCTCCCGAGTAGCTGGGATTACAGGCACATGCCACCAGGCCCGGCTAATTTTGTATTTTCAGTAGAGACGAGATTCACCATGTTAGCCAGGCTGGTCTTGAACTCCTGATCTCAGGTGATCCACGCGCCTCGGCCTTCCAAAGCGCTGGGATTATAGGTGTGAGCCACTGCGCCTGGCCATTTATGCTTATTTTTTTTAATTTAAAAATGATAATAGGCTGGGCGCGGTGGCTCACGCCTGTAATCCCAGCACTTTGGGAGGCCGAGGTGGGTGGATCACGAGGTCAGTAGATTGAGACCATCCTGGCCAACATGGTGAAACCTCCTCTCTACTAAAAATACAAAATTAGCCAGGCACAGTGGTGCACTCCTGTAGTCCCAGCTACTTGGGAGGCTGAGGCAAGGAGAACCGCTTGAACCAGGGAGGGAGAGGCTGTAGTGAGCTCAGATCGCAACACTACACTCCAGCCTGGGTGACAGAGTGAGATTCTGCCTCAAAAAAAAAAAAAAAAAAAAAAAAGATAACAAACATATACTTTAAAAAGTCGAATTCTCAGTTAAAAATATCATCATTGCTATGATTTTAACTTACTAGAAAATCAACTTCAAAACCATATATCAAAGAAAAATTTATAGGCCAGAAATCCTAATACTATTTTTCCATTTCCCTTCTAAACTTCATTCACAGGCATACATACATGATTTTAACATAGTTGTAATCATAGTTTACCAACAAATTTAAGTTCTATTTTTTCTACTTGGTGTTACTTTAAAAATGTTTGCTTATTTCTGCATAGCATCAGAATTAGTTTAAAGGCTACTTTAAAAAAATTAAGTTGATATACTGTCTTTTATCCATTCCTGTATGTAGAAACATTTTGGTTATATCTAGTTTCAAGTTACTGCAAGTAATATAGTTAGACTTATCTCTGCATAGGAGGCTTTTCTCTTTTAAAAGTTATTCATTTAGAATAAATTCCCAGCAGTGGTTTTACTAGCCTAAAGTACAGGAACATTTTTATGGGTCTGAATATATAACATATTTACCCTTTGCCCTTCAAAAAAATTATATCAACCTTCATTACCATAGCTATCTGAAACAAAACTGAATACTTAAAAAGGTTGCAAAGTGTCGAATTTTATTTTTTTAAGCATTTCACTTTGTTTTTGTTACATTATCAGGTACATTAGGGTTTTAATTTTGATTTCCTCATTATGATTAACAATTTTTAAGTTATAAGTATGCCAGGAACCATTCCAAGTAGTTTATCTATATTAAATTATGTTTTCTCTAAGAATAATTTAAATAAACTCTCGATGTATGAAAATGTAAAAACCAACCCTCGATATATTAAATACAAGATAAATTTTTGTATTTCCAGAAAATAAATCATCTCATTTCACAGAACTAGAAAGGCATAGATAAAGACTAAGAAAGAAAATAAGACTTCTAGATTTTACAGCAGATTTGATTGTTGTACATAAGAAGAAATTAATTTGAAGACATAATAGCTTCTTTTATTATTGAGAATTTTTTTTCAGGATTAGAAAGTTCATCTAACCTGTATCTTTTTTTTTTTTTTTTTTTTTTTAAGGAAAAGCTAAGGAAATGATACAGGCTTCCTATATCTTTTTCCTTAAAAACGACTCTATGGAACTTAAAAAGTTCACTGAAGGAAGTGGAATGATGACATGCAAAATGACAACACAACTAATTCTATTTTTTAAGCAGTTAAGAAAACCAGTTAGTAAATAACCTACCTGATCTTGCCAAGCACATCAAACTGATGAATAAGTAGAATCTCAACATATGGAAACTGGAGAGATCGTGTGTCACATTCACAAGAATGATTTACTTCGCAGAGGCTTAAGAGTTTCCACTGCGGAGTTTTGCTCACAGTGAGCTCAGACGACTCAGAGGTGTGGTGACAACAGGAAGTTCCCTAGGGACTGACTGCAGGCAGTCCCAACCCTTTCAGGAGCTTTGACTCCTCCTCTTTTCAATAAAAGGTCAGTTACTGTCTACTTTATACAATTTTATGCATATCTTAGTATTATAATCTGCATTTGCAGAATGACGAGTTCAGAATAGTTTCATTCTTTGTGGGCGGTTTATTAGTTGTTTGGCTTGGTGTGTTGAAATCCAGTGTGACTTGAGATCTTTTCCCCCTTGGTTCCTGTGAATGAAATAACAAATCCAGTTTGTATCTGTTGGCCTGTATATACAAAACCAGTTTTTACATTAATTCATACACTCATTCATCATAGGGCAATCTTTAGATTTTATTAAGAACATTTCGGCTGGGCGCGGTGGCTCAAGCCTGTAATCCCAGCACTTTGGGAGGCTGAGACGGGCGGATCACGAAGTCAGGAGATCAAGACCATCCGGGCTAACACGGTGAAACCCCGTCTCTACTAAAAATACAAAAAATTAGCCGGGCGTGGTGGCGGGCGCTTGTAGTCCCAGCTACTCGGGAGGCTGAGGCAGGAGAATGGCGTAAACCCGGGAGGCGGAGCTTGCAGTGAGCTGAGATCCGGCCACTGTACTCCAGCCTGGGTGACAGAGCGAGACTCCTCTCAAAAAAAAAAAAAAAAAAAAAAAAAAAGAACATTTCATTAGGTCCAATTATACATCTACTTTTGCCAAAATATATGTATGCTTCAGATTAAAGGAAACTTTTTTTGGTATTATATCTCTTTATTTGTATTTCTTCCTATCTAGAATTTCTACATCTCTAATAGTTCTTTTTTAAAAAGGAAAAATAGGCCAGCGTCGTGACTCACGCCTGTAATCCCAACGCTCTGGGAGGCTGAGGCCTGCTTGAGGTCAGGAGTTTGAGACCAGCCTAGCCAACATGGTGAAACCCTGTCTCTACTAAAATTACAAAAATTAGCAGGTGTGGTGACACGCACCTGTAGTCCCAGCTACCTCAGGAGGCTGAGGCACAAGAATTGCTTGACCCCAGGAGGCAGAGGTTGCAATGAGTCAAGATCACATCACTGCACTTCAGCCCGGGGGACAGAGTGACTGTCTCAAAAAATAAATACATAAATAAAAAGGAAAAATAAATGGAAAATTTTCAAATAGAGAGACATGCCAGAATCTATGCATCTCAGTGATAGAGGTAACTAAACTTGTGCTGCATAGCTCCAAGGTAATTTAATTCTCTTTCTGATGAGAGTGCTTGCAACACTAACTCAGGCTTCTGGTGGTCTGATGAGCTTAAAAATAAGCCGGGCACGGTGGCTCATGCCTGTAATCCCAGCACTTTAGAAGGCCGAGGTGGGCGGATCACGAGGTCAGGAGATCGAGACCATCCTGGCTAACATGGTGAAACCCCATCTCTACTAAAAATACAAAAAAATTTAGCCGGGCGTGGTGGTGTGCGCCTGTCGTCCCAGCTATTCAGGAGGCTGAGGCAGGAGAATGGCGTGAACCCGGGAGGCGGAGCTTGCAGGGAGCCAAGATCGCACCACTGCACTCCAGCCTATGCGACAGAGCAAGACTCTGTCTCAAAAATAATAATAATAATAAATAATTTTAAAAAAATTAACATGCTGGGTGCGGTGGCTCATGCCTGAAATCCCAGCACTTTGGAAGGCTGAAGCGGGTGGATCGCTTGAGTCCAGAAGTTCCAGTCCAGTCTGGACAACATGGCAAAAACCCGTCTCTGAAAAAAAATACAAACATTCTTTAGTGCACCTGTGGTCCCAGCTACTCAGGAGGCTGAAGTGGGAGGATCACCTGAGCCTGGGAAGCAGGAAGTTGCCATGAACCAAAATCATACCACTGCATTCCAGCCTAGGTGACAGAGTGAGACCCTGTCTCTAAAGAAATAAATAAATAAATAATAAAGACACAACTTAAGAATACATTTCGGCCGGGCGCGGTGGCTCACGCCTGTAATCCCAGCACTTTGGGAGGCCGAGGCGGGCGGATCACAAGGTCAGGAGATCGAGAACACGGTGAAACCCCGTCTCTACTAAAAATACAAAAAATTAGCCGGGCGCGGTTGTGGGCGCCTGTAGTCCCAGCTACTCGGGAGGCTGAGGCAGGAGAATGGCGTGAACCCGGGAGGCGGAGCTTGCAGTGAGCCGAGATCGCGCCACTGCACTCCAGCCTGGGCGACAGAGCGAGACTCTGTCTCAAAAAAAAAAAAAAAAAAAAAAAAAAAGAATACATTTCATCCAAAGCATCAGGCAAAAGCAATTAGTCATTTAGCATTGTCTACCTGAAGTATGGGTTTGTGAAGTAATAGTACCCCTCATATAAGTTTAACTGTTAGTTCTCTTCATGTTCCCACATCATTTGAATAGCAAGAGATTCCTTTGCAGGAAGTAGATTCTAGCAATGCTTCCCAAGAAGTCAGTAAATCGGAATCACCCGGGAGGTTTTAAAAGTACTGCGTGCAGATTTCTGTTTCACACGTCAGATCTAATGAATGCCAAGACTCCCTAGGGCTGACTTACTATATTAACCTGAGTTCAAATCCCTTGTCTTCCACTAGCTTAGTTGTGTAGACTTATGCAAACCATTTAAGTTTTGTGTTTTTTTTTTTTTTAGACGGAGTGGAGTCTCGCTCTGTCACACAGGCTGGAGTGCAGTGGCGTGATCTCGGCTCACTGCAAGCTCCGCCTCCCGGGTTCATGCCATTCTCCTGCCTCAGGCTCCCCAGTAGCTGGGACTACAGGCGCCTGCCACCACGCCCGGCTCATTTTTTGTATTTTTAGTAGAGACGGGGTTTTACTGTGTTAGCCAGGATGGTCTCGATCTCCTGACCTTGTGATCTGCCCGCCTGGGCCTCCCAAAGTGCTGGGATTACAGGCGTGAGCCACCGCGCCCGGCCCGTGGCTTTTTTTTTTTTCCAGACAAAGTCTCACTCTGCCACCCAGGCTGGAGTGCAGTGGTGCAAGCTCACTGTAACCTCAAACTCCTAGGCTCAAGTGATTCCCCTGCCTCAGCTTCCCTAGAACTACAGGTGTATGCTACCACGCCCGGCTAATTTTTTGATTGTAGAGATGGGATGCTTGCTACATGGCCCCGGGCTGGTCTCAGAATTTCTAGATTCAAGTGATATTCCCACCTCAGCCTCTCAGTGTTGGGATTACAGGCGTGAGTCACCGTGCCTGACCCAACATTTAGGTTCTTAAAGTCTGTTTTCTTAGCTGTAAAATGAAGATAATAAAATCACACGTTTCACAGAGTTGTTATATGGACTAAATGAGATATTACAGCTAAAGTCCTTAGCACTGTGCTAAGGTAAGCGCTCTGGCAACTTGATAACTGTTGTTATTATCTAGCTGGCCACACATCTGTACCTTTCCTTCCCAGCAGAAGGCAGCCAGCACAGTGTTGAGAAGAGAGACTCAGATGGGATTTTTACGACTGGGGGGCACCCTAAGTCTTGGTGCTTCAGCTAAGAGACTTCAGTCACCACTTCAGCCTGTTTTTGGTTTTTGTTTTGTCTCCTGCTTGGAGAAATAAATTAAGGAACTGTGAATAAGTCAAACAAAATAGGCCAGGTGTGGCGCGGTGGCTCACGCCTGTAATTCCAACACTTTGGGAGGCCAAGGTGGGTGGATCACCTGAGGTCAGGAGTTTGAGACCAGCCTGGCCAACATGGTGAAACCTCATCTTTACTAAAAATACAAAAGTAAGCCAGGCATGGTGGCACAGCCCTATAATCCCAGCTACTTGGGAGGCTGAGGCAGGAGAATCGTTTGAACCCGGGAGGCGGAGGTTGCCGTGAGCCGAGATCGTACCACTGCACTCCAGCCTGGGTGACAGAGTGAGACTCTGTCTCAACAACAACAAAAAAAGAAAAACCAAAGAGATAGCCTGTAAGCCTGTCTATTTTTCGCTCAGCTTTTGTTTAGTTTAGAGGAAAAAATTTGCTTTTATTTCTGTAAGCTTTACTAATTTGAAAACAACTGCCCTCTGGAACAAATGGAGACTTGTTTCACATCTCTTTTAGGAACATATTAGGGAATGCCTTGCTCCCTGTTCAATCAGTGTATTTGCCTGATAAATATTTGTTGAGGTCCTATGAGTTTTCAGTACCATGCCAAGTGCTTATCTACATGGAACTAATGTACATTTTTCTGGAAACTATCCAGTTATAGGAATGGGAATCATTTCTGTTGGGAGGACTCTTTGTGCTACTTTTTGTCGTTTTTGTTGTTTTTGAAACAGGGTCTCACTCTGTCACCCAGACTTGAGTGCAGTGACTCGATCACAGCTCACTGGTCTTGACCTCCTGGGCTTAAGAGATTCTCCCACCTCAGCCTCCTGAAGAGCTGGGGTCACAGGCACATGTCACCATGCCCGGCTAATTTTTTAATGTTTTTGTAGAGATGGGGTCTCGCAGTGTTGCTCAGGCTGGTCTCAAACTCCTGGCCCCAAGCAGTCCTCCTGCCTCGGCCTCTCAAAGTGCTGGGATTACAGGCATGAGCCACCGTGCCTGGCCTCTTTGTGTTACTATTAATGATTTTCCTGCTGGTGGGCACAGAAGGTCTCTAACTTCTTAACTGTGCTCCTTTCTATTTTAGGCATTCAGAACAGCACAAAAATCAATGGGAGAAACTGTCCCTTATTTTTTTACAATAGTGAGAAATATCAAATATAAGAAAACATAAAACAGTCCCAAGAATGGGAGAGAGGAGAGGCAGGGAGGAGAGGAGAATAGATGTGACTGTAAAAGAACCTTTTAGTTGGCCGGGCTCATGCCTATAATCCCAGCACTTTGGAAGGCCGAGGCAGGTGGATCGCCTGAGGTCAGGAGTTCGAGACCAGCCTGGCCAACATGGTAAAACCCTGACTCTACTAAAAATACAAAAATTAGCTGGGCATGGTGGCGGGTGCCTGTAATCCCAGCTACTTGGAAGGCTGAGGCAGAAGAATCACTTGAACCCAGAAGGCAGAGGTTGCAGTGAGCCAATATCGTGCTATTGCACTCCAGCCTGGGTGACAAGAACAAGATTCCGTCTTAAAAAAAAATCATCTTTTAGTGAAAATCATCTTTTAGTGATGAAACAATTGTGTATCTTAATTGTGGTAGCGGCTATGTGGTGGTGGAAAGGTGATAAAATAGCACAGAACTACACACACTTGCATATGAAACTCTAAATGAGGTCTGTGGATTGTCAACCAGGGTCAATTTTTTTGTTTTGTTTATTTTTATTTTTATTTTTTTTACTTTTTTGAGACAAGGTCTCACCCTGTCACCCACCACAACCTCCAACTCTTGGGCTCAACTGATCCTCCATCTCAGCCTCCTGAGTAGCTGGGACCATAGGCACAAGCCACTGCACCTATTTTTGTAACTTTCTGAGAACCAATAATTCTTTTTTTTTTTCTTTTACTTTTCTTTTTTTTTTTTTTTTTTGAGACACCGTCTTGCTCTGTAGCCCAGGCTACAGTGCAGTGGTGCAACCTCAGTTCACTGCAACCTCCGCCTCCCAGGTTCAAGCTATCCTCCTGCCCCTCAGCCTCCCAAGTAGCTGGGATTACAGGCATGCGCCACCATGCAGAGCTAATTTTTGTATTTTTCAGTAGAGACAGGGTTTTGCCATGTTGGCCAGGCTGGTCTCGAACTCCTGGACTCAAGTGATCTACCCTCCTCGGCCTCCCAAAGTGCTGGGAATTACAGGTGTGAGCCACCATGCCCGACCCAAAAATTATTTCAGAATAAAGTTTTTCAGGCCGGGTATGGTGGCTCACATCTGTAATCCCAGCACTTTGGGAGGCTGAGACAGGTGGATCACCTGAGGTCAGGAGTTTGAGACCAGCCTCATCAATCTGATGAAATCCCGTCTCTACTAAAAATACAAAAAAAAATCACCAGGTGTGGTGGTATGCACCGGTAATCTCAGCTACTCAGGAGGCTGAGACAGGAGAATCACATGAACCCAGGAGGCAGAGGTTGGGAGGCAGAGGTTGTAGTGAGCTGAGGTTGTGCCATTGCACTCCAGCCTGGGAAACAACAGCAAAACTCCATCTCAAAAAAAAAAAAAAAAATATATACACACACACACACACACACACACACACACACACACACACATATATACACACACACACAAAAATTAGCCGGGCATGGTGGCGGGCGCCTGTAATCCCAGCCACTCGGGAGGTTGAGGCAAGAGAATCACTTGAACCCAGGAGGTGGAGGTTGCAGTGAGCCAAGATTGCGCTACTGTATTCCAGTCTGGGTGACAGAGCAAGACTCAGTCTCAAAAAAAAAAAAAAAAAAAAAAGAAGTTTTCCACAATTTTAAAAGATGAGTCAACTCCTAATCATTTGAAATCATTTATTCAAAGGTACTCTAAGAAAAAGCATTTCTTCATTTCCAATCAGTTAATTAAGATTTTCTCAATTCTGTCACCTCCTGATTACAACTCAAGAATACCAGTTTTCCTATTTTCCAATCTAGTATTACCTCTGGGTTTTTCTTCTTCTTTATTAAACCTAGAAGTCACTTGCTACAGAAAGCGTATTTAAAAGGTACAGGCAAGCTTCCAAACACATGGACAGGAAAAACAGGTATGAAGTGTAATGGAACTAAGGGGTGGAGGTTTTATAACTCTCATTTGTTTTGACAGCCAAGAAAGGTGACCTGTGTCCCCACCTGCCCAGGTCTAGGGCTCCAAGCTGGCATATGACTCACTATAACACCCTTTTGCCTTCCCTTCCACATCAGTGACCCTGCCATTTCTCACTTTCATTCCAAGTTGGGAAAGATAAGCGAGTTTCTTCAATTCATATCCTGCAAAGAGATAAGGGTAACTTTCCCCAATTCCATTTATTCGTTTCATTTCATCAGTCCCTCATTGATCGAACATTTCTAGAGCTCTCAGTACAAGAAATAAGGAAGAAATAGAACATGCTCCTTACATCAAGAAGACAGACACATTAATAATGAAAGTGGTAATAATAATGCTAATATAGGCCAGCATGGTGGCTCATGCCTGTGACGCCAACTGTGGGGGTGCAGGGCAACATATTCAAGCTTATGTACAAGGCGTTTGAGGTCGGGGCATGGAAAAATACGGAGGCGCTGTGTGTATGTTATTTGTGCATGAGAATGAAACTTGACCCTGAAAACAGGACAAGGAGTGGAGTGTGTGGTGTGATAAGGAACGCTGAAAACAGCCTCCTGAGAATGCAGTTTGAGTGTTTTTACAAGGCCACAGGTGCCTCACGACCCGACCTCAAAAAAGCCATCTAGTGGATGTTTGTGGTTTAACAAGCCCTTTCAATAAATACTTGGTGGACAGATGCTGGGGCGGACTCTCTTAGAAGAGCTACCCCCCATTCTAACTGGTGTGAGATGGTATCTCATTGTGGTTTTGATTTGCATTTCTCTAATGACCAGTGATGATGATCATCTTTTCATATGTCTGTTGGCTGCATAAATGTCTTCTTTTGAGAAGTGTCTGTTCACACACTGGGGCCTGTTGTGGGGTGGGGGGCTTGGGGAGGGATAACATTAGGAGAAATACCTAAGGTAGGTGACAGGTTGAAGGATGCAGCAAACCACCAGGGCACGTGTATGCCTATGTAACAAAACTGCACGTTCTGCACATGTAACCCAGAACTTAAAGTATAATAATAAAAAAAAGAAGAGTTACCCCCTGCCCCGCTCAGCTGGAATTGTCTGAGAACTCATTCGTGGCATTCATTGCAAGCTATAAGCTCTGCAAGTGGTGCCCCGACATGATCGCCTTGAAGTTCCGTGTGAAGGAGGCCAGCTCATCAATTTTGGGGGAATCCCGGTAAGGGACAGTCCTGACTCCCATCAGGAGGACGCGACCCACACGTAAAATATCAGGGGTTGGGTTACCGTGGGTCAGGAAATGACCAAAGAACAGAAAGTATTTTTTAACAGTGCAACAGCTACTTAAGGCTATCCAGTGCACTGTAGAGCCTGGAGCTCTACACAAGCTCATGCTTTTAATTCGGCAGGAATGCCCTTGGTTTCCTGATCAAGGAACCTTAGATTTAGAGCTATGGGAGCAGGTAGGTCGCTGCCTGAAGAGGACATGAGCAAGGTCATTTTACTAATTTTACTATTTTGACCACCTGGGCGTTGTATCCTCTTTATCTGTCAGATCGCGGTTAGACGGCCCATTATCTCCACCTGAAAAGAATTCAGAAGATTTGAAGGGAGAGATTCCTCTCCCCACTTCATTCCCTTCTATGGTGAATAACGAGATTTTTTCTAGTGAGGAAAAACAGGCACCAGAACAGCGGGGGCGGGGCGGTGCTCCTCTCTCTACTTCAGTCCCTTCTGTAGAGGGGCCTAAGGAGGACATTTTTTCTAGTGAGGATAAGGACGGACCGGAGCCTTTTCCTCCCCGTATAGAAAACCCATTGCCCTCCTTTCCTCTACCCTTAAAGGGACCTGCATTTGTTGGCCCTGTTCAGCCAACAGCATCTCCCATCCCCCTTAAGGAGACTGGAGGCTGCCCCAGGGACAGTTCTTAGATTAAAACCCCTGGTCAGCGACGTGGGTATAATCGGGTGGCGGCGCCTCCTCAACAAACTTCCCTGCTGGAGGGGTGCCGCCAGGAGTAAAGGAAAGTGGGTGATTATGATTGTCTTCCTAACATGCAAGTTCCCATTTCCTACTTCCAGCATCAGCCTTTCTGGCCTTGTCTTTTTTCTGTTTTTCTGGAGTATAAGGGGAAGTTGCATGCTACTTCCTGGGTTTTATCCCAGCTAGCTCTAGCTTTCTTGCTGCCCACAGAGGCCTGGGGCAGCAGAGTTGCTAAGATGCCAGGGAGTGCCCATTTGGTCACTGGCAGTCTGGGCAGGTTACCCCTTTCTGGGTTTGTGGTGACAGAGGGGAGGCCAAAAAGCACAGAGCAGGCAGCTCCAGCCCCGTCCTGAGGATCCACCTCACCACCGTCACGTGCCTTAGTAACTGCGCCCAGGAAGTGGCCTGCTGCTTGCTGTGCTGCTGCTTTTCCTACTTCTGCCCTTCGCTGCCACCCCTCACATGTCTCAGTTGACAAGCAATTCCTTGTCTTCCCTGGCCCCCTAGGGAAAGGGCTAAGAAACAGTCCATGTGCACCCCGACCTTACTAGCCTAAGGTGGGCAAAGGAGTGTGGAGCAGCCTAGAGGACAGAGCCCTGGGGGAGGAGCCCGCTAGTAAGGGGCGCTCTCCTGTAGCTAACTAGGCTAAGGTGGACGAGATCTGCCACCTGTTGTCATCTTCAGAAGATAGACGCAGCAGTAAGGAATGTTTGTTTTGCTTTTTTATAAAATGTTTAAAAACACTGTGGCTAAGAAACTTCAAAGCAGACCCTGTGCTGCAGGGTCTGCTCCTCCCCTGAGCCTCTCTGCTTGGGGGTGGTAAAAGTAATAAAAAGCCCAGCATATTTTCAGTACCTTACCTAACAGGGTTGGCTCCAGGCGTCGGTGGCCTAGAAGATACGGGGAATGGTTTTCTCCCAGCCTGTTACCCTCTTGCCTCCAGCCTTCCCGCTTACACACGCACTTTACCACCCAGTCATTCTCTAACCTCTTACTGCCACTTGTAGTCTTCCTTCCTTCCTCTCAGGATAAGGACAGCAACAAGTGGCAGGCTATTAAAAAGAGAAGCTGCCTAAGGAGCCCAGAACGAATAAAAAGAAACCAGCCACAACCCTACTTTCCCAAGCTCACTTCTAAGACATTCCAGTTAAAGGCTGTTGCAGGAAAATGGCCAACACCAAAGGACATTTTTAAAAGTTTTTTGTATTTTTTTTTTTTTAACACATTTAAGTTAACTCAATGCAGGTTTATTATCCTGGCGACTTGCAGTCACATTCTAATTACTTTCAAGGGCCAAAATATAGTGAAAATTACTTAAAATATCATGCCTTAGTTTAACAGCTGGCTTTATCTTTTGCCATTTCTGTATTTTATATGTTATGTACCTGTCTCATAATCCCCCTAAACATATACAAAAGACTACAGATTTAATAGCTTCTCTTCTCATAAAGGGATGCCAGTATTGCATCTGGCTGTCAGGATATGACCCTGCTATTGTTTTCCTACCTTTAAGCAAGGAACAATTTCATACTTTCTTAGCTTATGATCTTGATTGGCAAGTAGCTATGCTTTATTGCTGACTTTATTGGTAATATCAGCTTTCATTTACCAGCCTCTAAGCTCCTGAACTTTTTACAAACTGTACCTGTTAAATTTGTATCTATTGTTGTCTCTGAGCCTTTACTTCATGCCACCACTGTCTTTACAGGTGGCTCAAAAAAAAAAAAACCAAAACTGAAAAAGCAGCTGTAATGTGGCAAGATGCCATGCAGAACTGGCAGCACAAAATCCAGGAGCATTTTAAAAACTACGCAACAGGTGGAATTAGGTGCCCAGATATTGGCCTTACAAACTTGTCCTCACCAAGACATAATATTCGCTCTCATTCTGGGTTACCTGGTCCCTTATCAGAAGGCAACGCTCGAGCTGATGCTCTGGTATGACCATACGTGTGCTTTGCAAATTCACCTGCCTTTTTGCGAGCTCAAGCTGATCTTGCTTTTTTTCATCAGAATGTCCGCAGTCTTAAACAAGTTTCATTTGACACTTACTCAAGCTCGCATGATTATTAAAACTTGTCCTGATTGCCGACGGCATTCTCTAAGGAAGGAGACCACTACTACTCCTGCTGCCCTCCTCCCCCCACCTTGCCTAGTTCACAAGACAGGAGGAAAGAGAGAAAGAAACAAAAGTAAGATAAATAGCCAGACAACCTTGGCACCACCACCCGGCCCTAGGAGTTAAACAAAGTAGTAATAGTAACATCAACCCCTGGCCTAAACTACTTGTGTTATCTGTAAATTCCAGACACTGTATGAAAAAAGCATTGTAAAACTTTTTGTTCTGTTAGCTGATACATGTAGCCCCCAGTCACGTTTCCCAAGCTTGCTCAATTTATCACGACCCTTTCACGTGGACCCCTTAAAGTTGTAAGGCTTTAAAAAGGCCAAGTATTTCTTTCTCAGGGAGCTTGGCTCTTAAGACGCGAGTCTGCCGATGCTCCCGGCCGAATAAAAAACCTCTTCCTTCTTTAATCCGGTGTCTGAGGAGTTTTGTCTGCGGCTCGTCCTGCTACATCTCCTTCCCCCTTTTCCTTAGGCCTTGGTGCCAACCCACGAGGTCTGGTACCTAATGCTATCTGGCAAACTGATGTTACTCAGTATCCACCCTTTGGATGTTTCAAATTTCTCCATGTTACCATGGGCACTTATACAGACCTGATACATGCCACCCTCCAGACCAGAGAAAAAAACAAAGATGCAATTGCTCATTTGTTTAAATCTATTATAACTCTAAGCCTTCCACACACTATAAAAACTAATAATGGGCCGGGCACAGTGGCCTATAATTCCAGCACTTTGGGAGGCCGAGGCGGGTGGATCACCTGAGGTCAGGAGTTCAAGATCAGCCTGGGCAACACAGTGAAACCCCATCTCTACTAAAAATACAAAATTAGCCAGGTGTGGTGGCACATGCCTGTAATCCCAGCTACTCGGGAGGCTGAGGCAGGAGAATCACTTGAACCTGGGAGGCGGAGGATGTGGTGAGCCGAGGTGGCGCTATTGCACTCCAGCCTGGGCAACAAGAGTGAATCTCCGTCTCACCAAAAAATAAAACAAAAACAAAAACTAATAATGGACCTTGCTATCTTAGCGCTCAATTTGCATATGCACTGCAACTTTGGCACATACAACGCAAAACTGGTATTGCTTATAACTCAACCAATCAGGCCATTGTTAAATGTGCTCATCAAACTCTTAAAGTATATCTTAATAAACAAAAAAGGGGGAATATGGGACTCTCTTCTCGAGAACAGGACCTGTCGTTGGAGAACCAGCTGACAATGACAGTGATGACTCGGAAGGCACCTGACATTACCTGGAGACAGCTAAAGAAACTGGATCAACAGGCATCTATTCAGCTTGCAGACGTGGAAGGCCCTGCAACTGCAGAGAATTGGTTTCTTGTGTATCTGATGGTAATTAGGGAAACTTCTGAGAAAGTAAGACAGACATGGATGTTGGGGTGGCTGGTAATTCTTGTCCTTTGCCAATTGGGATCAGCTCAAGAACATGTTTATTGGAGTCATGTTCTAGATCCCCCTGGTTTTTTGTTTGTTTGTTTGTTTGAGACAGAGTCTTGCTCTGTTGCCCAGGCTGGAGTGCAGTGGCGCGATCTCAGCTCACTGCAAGCTCTGCCTCCGGGTTCACAACATTCTCCTGCCTCAGCCTCCCAAGTAGCTGGGACTACAGGCACCCCCCACCACGCCCAGCTAATTTTTTTTTAGTTTTAGTAGAGATGGGGTTTCACCATGTTAGCCAGGATGGTCTCCATCTCCTGACCTCATGATCTGCCTGCCTCAGCCTCCCAAAGTGCTGGGATTACAGGCGTGAGCCACCACACCCATTTTTAATGTTATTACATGGTGGGATGCTGACTTGCCTTTGTCATCTAATGATACTTATTGGACAGGAGGCTGATGGATGCCCCTGTCTTATCCCTTAACTGAAAATTTGGGATGAATTAAATTTAATTACTCCTTGATTTTATTGTCTAGTAATCCCCCTCTTTGTTTTTCCACAATAGCACATAAGTGTGTTACTCTCATCCCTCAGGAGTGTCTTTACTATAAGCCTAAAAGGGATGCTAAGCTTGCAAACTTGACTTTTATTTCTACTATTACCAGTAATCTTACTGAGGTCTCTAATGAAGCTTCACAAGTGCCTGATCTTCCTATATGCCATCCGAGTAGGGACTGGCGATATAAGTTTGAGGCCGTCCAGTGGTCACCGTACAGACAGCCTGCGCCACGTCAAGGGCCTCTGTTTGATAATGGCACCTTATTTGATTGGGGTCCCCATGGTAATCTTCTGTCTGCAAATCAGACTATTGGATTTAGAAGTCCCTCCAATAGTTCTATTACCTAGTCAGAGTGTGGCCTTTCAGGACCAGTATTACAACTGAAAGGGAAACAAGCTTTAAGCCCTGCTCATACCCAAATTTGGAGATTAGGATTTCCCTTTTTGAACGGGTTCTTTCACATGGTGAGTATATTACCAGCAGTGGCAACTATACCCTCTCTTTGCGTAATAATGTTACTGACACTCTCCTGATTTGTACTATGCACCCTTATATAATTTTGTTTGGGTAAGGTGTTCCTAACGTAGAGCAGAATCAATCCTTTTACAGTATTAAAGTCTCTTCCAGTAGTTGGTGTGCTACATGCTTGTCTCACCGAAATGTTACGCAGTTGAATATAACCTATGTCATGATCTTAAAATGATGTGTGGAATTGTGGCTACCTGTAAATTTAACCCAGAGCTGGGAAGCAGATTCCACCCTGCAGCTGTTTAGAAAAGCACTGTCTCATACTTGAAAAAATAAAAGATTTCTGGCCACTTTAATTGCCTTTTTAGTCTCAGCTATTATTATATTAGCAACTGCTGCTACTGCAGCTGTTTCTCTGACAGAATCTATTCACACAGCCTCAGTGGTGAACCACATGGTATATAATGTAACCCATGAATTTCAAGAACAGGTAAATATTGATAAAACTATTCTGTCTCACCTGAAGGCTCTTGAAGCCGCTGTTCTATAGCTGGGGAATCAATAGCAGGCATTCATTACCCGTCAACATTTACATTGTGATTGGCAATATCATTCTGTATCACACCCCTGACACATAATAGCTTCCAATATGCTTGGGAGAGAGTGAAAGCACATCTGCAAGGGGCTTATCACCACCATTTGTGTTCTCAAATTTCCACTCTTGAGTGTGAATTAAAGAAACAACTTGAGGAATGGTCGCAGCAATTACAAACAAGTACTCTTCAGCAATTAGAAGAGGCTTTCAATGGTTAAACCCGAACACTTGGTTGTCTGGTTTAAATATATGCATTTGGATGATGGCTGTTGTACTTATTCTTTTTTGTATCTGTTTGCTAGGCATTTGCAGAAGGCCCTATACTGCCACCTGATGCATCTATGACCAGGGAAGAATGATAGAAGCTTGCCTTGCATGAGATGACCAGCAAGCTTTAAGAATTAAAAAAGGGGGAGATATGGGGGGCACATGGCAACATATTCAAGCTTATGTACAAGGCATTCGAGGTCGGGGCATGGAAAAATATTGAGGCGTTGTGTGTATGTTATTTGTGCATGAGAATGAAACTCGACCCTGAAAACAGGACAAGGAGTGGAGTGTGTGGTGTGATAAGGAATGCTGAAAACAGCCTCCTGAGAATGCAGTTTGAGTGTTTTTACAAGGCCACAGGTGCCTCACGACCCGACCTCAAAAAAGCCATCTAGTGGATGTATGTGGTTTAACAAGCCCTTTCAATAAATACTTGGCGGACAGATGCTAAGGTTGACTCTCTTAGAAGAGCTGCCCCCGCCCCCGCCCTGCTCAGCTGGAATTGTCTGAGAACTCATTCTTGGCGTTCACTGCAAGCTATAAGCTCTACACCAATACTTTGGGAGACCGAGGCAGGTGGGTCACCTGAGGTTAGGAGTTTGAGATCAGTCTGGCCAACATGGTGAAACCCTGTCTCTACTAAAAATACGACAATTAGCCGGGCGTGGAAGCAGGTGCCTGTGATCCCAGCTGCTCCAGAGGTTAAGGCAGGAGAAGTGCTTGAACCTGGGAGGTGGAGGCTGCAGTGAGCCAAGATTGTGCCACTGCATTCCAGTCTGGACAACTGAGTGAGACCCTATCTTAACAAAAAAAAAAAAAAGAAAGAAAAAAAATCATATATAGAGACATGGACACAAATCCTATAGGAGAACAGATGGGAAAGCAATGAGATATGGGGAATCCCAGACACCGTAAGCATTGTAAAAGTCTCACGGAGGAGGTGCCTTTGGGCTGGGTTCCAAAAACTAGGTAAGTGTTCATGAGGTACAGAAAGTGGGGGAAGGGCGTTCCAGGCAAAATGAAAAGACCAGGAGACATGAAGTCATGAAAGAAGTGCAGCTGGCCGGGCGCGGTGGCTCATGCCTGTAATCCTAGCATTTTGGGAGGCCAAGGCGGGCATATCACGAGGTCAGGAGATCGAGACCATCCTGGCTAACACAGTGAAACCCCGTCTCTACAAAAATACAAAAAATGAGCCAGGTGTGGTGGCAGGTGCCTGTAGTCCCAGCTGCTGGGGAGGCTGAGGCAGGAGAATGGCGTGAACCCGGGAAGCGGAGCTTGCAGTGAGCCGAGATCGTGCCACTGCACTCCAGCCTGAGCGACAGAGTGAGACTCCGTCTCAAAAAAAAAAAAAAAAAAGAAAGAAATAAAGAAGTGCAGCTTAAGGGTTTGGTGTGTATGAATAGGGAAATGATAAAGTAATTTGAAGATAGTCTGTGAAGAACTTCATAGCCTTGCTTAAGATATTGGATTTTACCTTCAGGGTGGTAAGAACCTGACCATCTTCTTGTTAACTCATTTATAAGTTAATATGTTTTATTATATAATAATACAAATGAATATAATATAATACATAATATATACTATACTACATGATATCAAATATAACGTATCTGTATGTTAACTTATTAACAATATACACAAAAAAAGTTGGTCATTTATTACAACACAAGAAGGAAAGGCTGGGCATGGTGCCTCACGCCTGTAATCCCAGCACTTCGAGAGGTCGAGGTGGGTGATCACCTGAAGTCAAGAGTTCAAGACCAGCTTGGCCAACATGGTGAAACCTCGTCTCTACTAAAAATACAAAAATTAGCCGAGCGTGGTGGCGCGTGCCTGTAATCCCAGCCACTAGGGGGCGCTGAGGCAAGAGAATTGCTTGAACCCAGCAGGTAGAGGTTGAAGTGAGCCCAGATGGCGCCACTGTACTCCAGCCTGAGCAACAGAGGGAGACTGTCTCAAAAAAAAAAAAAAGAAGAAGGAAAAATCTATTTAAGATTAAAATCTGACCCGACGTGGTGGCTCACGCCTATAATCCCAGCACTTTGGGAGGCCGAGGCGGATGGATCACTTGAGGTCAGGAGTTCAAGACCAGCCTGGCCAACATGGTGAAACCCCATCTCTACTAAAAATACAAAAATTAGCTGGCTGTGGTGATGTACACCTGTAATCCCAGCTACTAGGGAGGCTGAGACAGGAGAATCATTTGAACCTGGGAGGCAGAGGTTGCAGTGAGCTGAGATCATGCCATTATGCCATTGCACTCTAGCCTGGGCGACAGAACAAGACTTCCTCTCAAAAAAAAAAAAAAAAAAAAAAAAAAAAAAAAAAAAAAGATCAGATGGGCGTGGTGGCTCACGCCTGTAATCCCAATACTTTGGGAGGCCAAGGCGGGCGGATCACCTGAGGCTGGGATTTCGAGACCAGCCTGACCAACATAGAGAAACCCCGTCTCTATTAAAAATACAAAATTAGGCCGGGCATGGTGGTTCACACCTGTAATCCCAGCATTTTGGGAGGCCGAGGTGGGAGGATCACCTAAGGCTGGGAGTTCGTGACCAGCCTGACCAACATGGAGAAACCCCATCTCTACTAAAAATACAAAATTAGCTGGGCCTGGTGGCGCATGCCTGTAATCCCAGCTACTCGGGAGGCTGAGGGAGGAGAATCACTTGAACCCCGGAGGGGCGGAGGTTGTGGTGAGCCAAGATGGTGCCATTGCACTACAGCCTGGGGCAACAAGAGTGAAACTCCGTCTCAAAAAAAAAAAAAAAATCAGCCGGGCTGGGTGGCACATGCCTATAATTTCAGCTACTCCGGAGGCTGAGGCAGGAGAATCGCTTAAACCCAGGAGGCGGAGGTTGCAGTGAGCCGAGATCCTGCCATTGCACTCCAGCCTGGGCAGCAGGAGCAAACTATTTCTCAAAGAAAAAAAAAGATTAAAATCTACTTACAAAGTATTGTTCATGGCACAGAGCTACCATGACTTCCTTACAGACAATGTATCAAATACGATCAATTCAAGTCCACCCTGTCAGTTACTGCTTGTTTTTAGAGCAGCTGTACAGAACATTTCAAGGAGAGATGGCTCTAACAAGACCAGTATACACACTAGTAAGACAGAGACAAAATGCCTTTTCTTACTGAAAACTCACTTTTTAAATTTGTTTTTTTTTTTTTTTTTTGAGACGAAGTCTTGCTCTGTCTCCCAGGCTGGAGTGCAATGGCACGATCTCTGCTCACCACAACCTCCGCCTCCTGGGTTCAAGTGATTCTCCTGCCTCAGCCTCCCAAGTAACTAGGATTACAGGTGCCCGCCACCATGCCCAGCTAATTTTTTGTAATTTCAGTGGAGACGGATTTTCACCATGTTGGCCAGGCTGTTCTTGAACTCCTGACCTCAGGTGATCCTCCTGCCTCGGCCTCCCAAAGTGCTGGAATTACAAGTGTGAGCCACCATGCCTGGCCTAAAATTTTAAAGTAGAGAGGGGGTCTCACAATGTTGTCCAGGCTGGTCTTGAACTCCTGGGCTCAAGCAGTCCTCCTGCCTTCACCTCCCAAAATGGAATTACAGGCGTGAGCCACCACATCTGGCCTACTAAAAGTTTTTTTTTTTTAATTTAATGCATCCCACTGAAAAGTTTTTTTTTGGTTTTGTAATTTGTTTGGTTTTGTTTTTGTTTTGAGACAGGGTCTCACTCTGTCACCCAGGCTGGAGTGCAGTGGCACAATCTCGGTTTGCTGCAACCTCCACCTCCCAGGTTCAAGTGATCCTCCCACCTCAGCCTCCCCAGTAGCTGAGACTACAGGCCTGAACCACCATGCCCAGCTAATTTTTTTTTTTTTTTTTTTTTTTTTTTTGAGACAGAGTCTCACTCTGTAGCCCAGGCTGGAGTGCAGTGGCACAATCTCAGCTCACTGCAACCTCCGCTTCCGTGGCTCAAGTGATTCTCGTGCTGCAGCCTCCTGAGTAGCTGGGACTACAGGTGTGTACCACCATGCCTGGCTAATTTTTCTTTTTGTATTTTAGTAGAGATGGGTTTCACCATATTGCCCAGGGTGGTCTTGAACTCCTGAGGTCAGGTGATCCACCTTCCTCGCCCTTCCAGAGTGCTGGGATTATAGGTGTGAGTCACTGCGCCTGGCTGCTAATGTTTGTATTTTTAGTAGAGACTGGGTTTCACCATGTTGGTCAAGCTAGTATTGAGCTTCTAACCTCAGGTGACCCACCCGCCTCAGCCTCCCAAAGTGCTAGGGTTACAGGCATGAGCCACCGCACCCAGCCATAATTTTTATTTTGAGATGGAGTCTCACTCTGTCACCCAGGCTGGAGTGCCACCCAGGCTGGAGTGCAGTGATGCAATTTTGGCTCATCACAACTTCCGCCTCCCAGGTTCAAGCAGCTCTCCTGCCTCAGCCTCCCAAGTAGCTGGGATTACAGGCACGCACCACCACGCCCGGTTAATTTTTATATTTTTGGTAGAGATGGGGTTTCATCATGTTGGCCAGGCAGGTCTTGAACTCCTGACCTCAAGTGATCCTCCCACCTTGGCCTCTCAAAGTGCTGGGATTGCAGATGTGAGCCACCACGCCCAGCCTGAAAAAGTTTAAATAAATAAATAAATAAAAATTTGAGGGAAGTGTTCAATTAGTGCCACATATTTTAAATGTACTTGGATCTTGAACTGTTATTTTAAAATATTATTTTTAGGGCCAGATTTCTGTTGTTATTTTTACTTAACTGGCTTCCCGAGCTTTGGTCATGAAACTGGGAGCCTTTGTTAGACAATTGTTTCCTGTGGCATGCATGAAGGGCTGTCTCTCCACATGAGAAGCAAGTCTACGGAAAATTTCCATAATTTGGAAGGCTGATCCTTATGACGTTTCTTGGGCCATCATTTAGAACCTTCATGAACCATTGAAGGGGTTCATGCTCTTTCACTCTGCACGGCATTTCTCACTTTGAGGAATCCCTGTCTTCTGGCTGCTCCTAAATTGCGGCTGCTTCCAGAGATAACTGTCTCTCTTTTCTAGGCTCTCCCCAGGGCCATCCAAAGTTAATTTTAGGGTTGGCCAGGCACGCTGGCTCACACCTGTAATCCCAGCATTTTGGGAGGCCAATGTGGGCAGATGGGCTGAGCTCAGAAGTTCCAGACCAGCCTGGGCAACGTGGCAAAACCCCGTCTTTACTAAATATACAAAAATTAGCAGGGCATGGTGGCGAGGGTGCCTTTAGTCCTAACTACTTCAGCTACTTGGGAGACTGAGGAGGAAGGATGGCTCGAGCCCGGGGAAGTCAAGGATGCAGTAAGCCAAGATCGCTCCACTGCACTCTAACCTAGGTGACAGAGCAAGACCCTGTCTCAAAAGAAGAAAAAAAATTGTTTAAAGGTTGCCATATGCTCTATATTTTAAGTCAGACCACCCCAAACAAACCTCCCAAATTTGGTGAAAATCAATCCAACCATTTTTAGTCATTTGGTAATAGAAAAAGAGAAACTTAATTTATAAATTTACCTTTCTTAATAAATAAGAGTATAAAATTTAGTTCCTTAACAACAACAGAAGAACAAAAGACAAAAGACAACAAGAGAGATCATCCTGCAAACAGCATAAGTTAACAAGACGAAAGGCAGAAGCAGAAATGTCTATTGCAACCGTGTGAGAAATGATCAGCCCCTATAAAGGACTGTAGTTCTGGGCCAGGTGCGGTAGGTGGCTCACACCTGTAATCTCAGCACTTTGGGAGGCTGAGGTGGGTGGACCACTTGAGGCCAGGAGTTCATGACCAGCATGTCCAACATGGTGAAACTCCGTCTCTACAAAAAATACAAAATTAGCCGGATGTGGTGGCAGGCACCTGTAATAGCACCACTGCCCAGCCTGGGCAACAGACGGAGACTCTGTCTCAAAAAAAAAAAAAAAAAAAGGAAGGACTGTAGTTCTGATAGGTTTGGAAAGAGGAATGATACAGACCAGGCAAGTTAAGATTTATTAGATATGAAAAGGAAGGAGAGGCAAGAGAAATGTTAAGCATCAGCTAGCTGTGCTGGGCACTGACTAGGCCCTTCGTCTATATAAACACTTTTCCTTTTCTTCCTTTTCTTTTCTTTCTTTTCCTTTTTTTTTTTTTTTTTTTTTTTTTGAGAGGGAGTCTTGCTCTGACACCCAGGCTGGAGTGCAGTGGCACGATCTCGGCTCACTGCAACCTCCGTCTCCCGGGTTCAAGTGATTCTCCTGCCTCAGCCTCCCGAGTAGCTGGGACTATAGGCGCACGTCACCACGCCTGGCTAATTTTTGTATTTTTTTAGTAGAGATGGGGTTTCACCATATTGGCCAGCCTGGTCTCAAACTACTGACCTCATGATCCACCCTCCTCAGTGTCCCAAAGTGCTGGGATTACAGGTGTGAGCCACAATGCCCATCATCTTTTCTTTTCTTTTCTTTTTTTTTTTTTTTTTTTTGAGACAGTCTCCCTCTGTCGCCCAGTCTGGAGTGTAGTGGTATGATCTCGGCTCACTGCAATATCAGCCTCCCGGGTACAAGCGATTCTCATGCCTCAGCCTTCTGAGTAGGCAGGATTACAGGCACCCACCACCACGCCCGGCTAAATTTTTGTATTTTTAGTAGAGACGGAGCTTCACCATGTTGCTCAGGCTGGTCTGGAACTCCTGACCTCAAGTGATCTGCCCACCTTAGCCTCCCAAACTGCTGGGATTACAGGCCTGAGTCACTGCGCCTGGCTCACAAACATATTTAACTATCCATAGATCTGAGAGGCAGGTTTTATTAACTCCATTTTATAGATCAGGACGCAGGCTTAGGTAAGGTGTGGCGCTATGTCTCCATAGGAGGTGGGCTGGGCCATTTGCAGTCAATGTTGGCCAGTTTTATGATGAAATTTATGACACAAAAGGGGTGTATTCACCTTTGGTATAGTATGGCCCAGGTTATTATTGCACAGATTGAATAAGATCAGTCTTCGTGTGTTGTCGTGTTGCACTGGAGGGCTATCAAGTGTGACCCCAATATATTTTTTTCTTTTCCTTTTTCTTTTTTTGAGACTATAAATCTCACTCTGTCACTTAGTATTAGGAGGACACGTTTTTCTTAAGTACCAGAAGAGTTGGTACCTAGAAAGAAATTACTCTTCAGAGTGGTGAATTATGTTGGATTTTAGGCACATTAGGCCTAAGCCAACACGACCTCCTCTAGGCGCCCTTACCCCTTCCCACAGATGGCCTAGAATTCTTTTCTGTCCAGGGGTCAGGAAAAACAAAGTTGAGAAGAAATTCGTTAACGTTCTTTGAATGCTTTAAAAGGGGAAATTTGCAAGACTAAAGAATGGATTGGAGGGGAGGTAGGTTTGGAGGAAGAAGGGGGTGGGGCCCTGAAAAGGCTTCAAGGAGCTGCTCTCAGCTGGAAGGGGATAAGCATCTTCTTGGAGAACTGTGGCATCTGGTTGGAACACCTACAAAAGCTTAAGCAATGAGGTTGTGCCCCTCTTGCAGTACAAAGCTGAAAATTATCCAAGCCAAGGGCAGATATCTCAATGTCCTTGTTACTCCATATGGCCTTGGGATTCTCCTATGGCCTTCCAGTAAAGAGCTGCTGGGTCCTGGCAAGGCTGTGGCAGTGGTGGGGTTGGGGTTAAGGATAATCCCACTTGGCCAGTGGCTGGACAGTCACCCATGTCTCTACTGTGGACCACAGGACAGCGAAGGCACCAATCGGCAGACAAGTCCCAGGTGGGAGCGAGTATAAGGATGTGTCTCCTTTTCTTCCTTCTAGAGGGTAACTGAGAGGATATGGAGGGAGCATGCATGGTGGGAGGCTGAGGATTGCCACGTTCGTTTCTTGAGTTATTGTTTGCTGTTGGGGCCCTGGGATTCTGATTGAGATCTGTAATTCTGAAGCCTTCTCACTCTTCCTGGCAGATGGCCTGTGTTTCAGTATTGAGTTTGTAAGGGTGCTATTTATGAGGCAGGAAAAGGAAAAAAAAAATGTGTTGTTGTGTTGCACCTCAGGGCTATCAAGTGTGACCCCAATATATTTTTTTCTTTTTCTTTTCTTTTTTTTTTTGAGATTATAAATCTCACTCTGTCACTTAGGCTGGAGTGCAGTGGTGAAATCACAGCTCACTGCAGCCTTGACCTCCCACCTCAGTCTCTCAAGTAGCTGGGACTACAGGCACATGCCACCACTCTTGGCTAATTAAAAATAAAATTTTTTTAAAGACAGGGTCTCCCTGTGTTGTCCAGGCTGGTCTCAAACTCCCTGGCTCAAGTGATCATTCGGCCTGGACCTCCCGAAGTGCTGGGATTACAGGCATGAGTCACCACACCCAGCCTACCACAATATTTCTTAAATCTCAGTGGCCAGACCTGGAATAGGTTGCTATTCAAAAGCAGCTTGTAGTTTTTGTTTGTTTGTTGTTTGTTTTGTTTTGTTTTGTTTTATTTGAGACAGTCTCACTCTGTTGCCAGGCTGGAGTGCAGTGGTGTGATCTCGGCTCACCGCAACCTCTGCCTCCGGGTTCAAGCAATTCTCCTGCCTCAGCCTCCAGAGTAGCTGGGATTACAGGCACGCGCCACCACGCCCAGTTAATTTTTAGTGGAGACGGGGTTTCACCATGTTGGCCAGGATGGTCTCGATCTCTTGACCTTGTGATCTGCCTGCCTCAGCCTCCCAAAGTGCTGGCATTACAGGTGTGAGCCACCGTGCCCGGCAGCAGCTTGTAGTTTTCTGATTTATGTGTTTTTTTTTTTAACTTGGAAAAAAATCGTTCTCTTAGGACGTATGATTTGTGTTTAAATGAAGACTGCTCTTTTATTTGGGAGAATCCTCTCCCAGTACTTGAGCGGGCTTCTTGGTTTGGCAAAGGCAAAGCCCAACACTCATAGTGAGTGGAAGGGACAGACGTAACTGAACTGCTCTGCACAATAATGCCAATGGTTGTCTTTTGTTAATAGGAGTCCTGACTCTGATTACATTTACGGGGAGTCCAGCCTGAAATATGTCGGGATAGAGGTAGAGGGAAAAGTCCCTTCTGTTGACAGCTTGCCAAAGGTGTTAAAAGTAAAGGGATGGCCTTGAGGTGAAGAGAATTCCTTTGCGAGACAGGCCAGGGACTATAGATGCTGCATAATCTAATAGCCACTTCTAAGTCTTCTCAGCTTTGTAATGCCCCAAACTTTCAGCAACAGCCTGGTTGGTGTTTGCTATGCTTAGGGGAATAAGGGAGGGGGCTGTGTCCACACTTAAGATTTGCTTCCATCCTCTAGGATATGACCCCAGCCCCCAGGCCAGAGTGGTGGTAGCTGCAGGTGTGTGGCTGGTGATTCTGAAGCTCTAGGTGGTGGCTTGCAGCAGAATTCTGGAATTTTTTTTTTTTTTTTTTTTTTTTTTTTGAGACAGAGTCTTGCTCTGTTGCCTAGGCTAGAGTGCAGTGATGTGATCTCCGCTCACTGCAACCTCCACCTCCCAGGTTCAAGCAATTCTCCTGTCTCAGCCTTACAAGTAGCTGGGATTACAGGAGTGTACCACCATGTAGCCACCATTAGCCATGTCTGGCTAATTTTTGTATTTTTCTTTTTTAGTAGAGATGGGGGGGTCTCACCATGTTGGCCAGGCTGGTCTTGAACTCCTGACCTCAAGTGATCCGCCTGCCTTGGCGTCCCAAAATGCTGGGATTACAGGCATGAGCCCACCACACCCGGCCTGGAATGCTGTCTATTGAGGAAAGGAAGAGGCTGAACTGGGGAATGCCAGGGTTGAAGTTCAAGCAAGTGTAAAACTCTGGCCTTAACTGAATCACGAGTAGGAAACAAGTTAGTCAGGAATGGATTTGTGGGGCATGAAAACCTTTGAGGATTCTCAGGATTGTTTGGAAGAGGGGACTGAATTTTCTGTCACTAAGTAGGGTGGGATTTGTTTTCAGTTGGTAATTTTTTGATGGGGTGCGTCAGGGTCCCACTCTGTCACCCTGGCTGGAATGCGGTGGCATGATCACGAGTCAGTGCCGCCTCAACCTCCTGGGCTCAAGCAATCGTCTCACCTCAGCCTACCAAGTAGCTGGGACTACAGGTGCATGCCACCACACCCGGCTAATTTTTGTATTTTTTGTAAAGACGGGGTTTTACTATGTTGCACAGACTGGTCTCAAACTCCTAGGCTCAAGCGATCTGCCCACCTCAGCATCCCAAAGTGCTGGGATTAAGGGCAGGAGCCACCGCGCCCGGCCTATAGTTGACAATTAACTAGAAATGTGACGTTGGAATTATAGAGGGAGGGTAACGAGACTCATTACTAGCGCAGGGTAGGAGACATTAGTGGGCCGCAGGTTTCATCCTTAAATTTCTGTGAAGCCTTTCTTGAGGACATCTGTCCTTTCCTTCTCGCCCTCAGTGTGTGGTTTTCCTTTCTCTGGCTCCCACTGCACTCTGCACACACCTTTATCACAGTAACCACTTACAGTGTATTGTAACTTGTAATTATCTATGTACACGTCTCCAAGTAGACTGACCTCAAGGGCAAGGGACTGGCGCTGGTACTCAGACCCCGGGTTCAAGTTCCAGCTGCATCTCTAGCTAGTTTTGTGATCTTAGGCAAATAACTTAATCGCTCTATGACTCAATTTCCTTGACTTATAAAATTGGCATAAGACTGTCATATGCCGTTGCTGGGCATATTAAGGTTACAATGCATGAAAAGTACGAGGCAAAAGGTAAGTGCAAAATAAAGGGCGCCTAAAACGGTATTTGTGTGTTAATTAACCTGAGCTACCTTTACGTGTGCACTCAGCAAACACTGAGCACCTATTCTCCTCTGGGACCCTGGAACGCCTCCTCCGGTGTGGAGCAGCCTCACGTGAGGCCTGTGGGCCTTGTCCCACGGGCCGGCTCGGGATTGGCTCAGCCGAAGAGAAAACCCTGCCGACAGCCCTTTCGATCTCGTCAGCGATTGGGCCGGGACCGTCCCACAATTACTCTTGTTGCTGGGCTCGGAAATAGGTAGCGGTGCTAGGTTGCGCGTGCGCAGATTGAGAATGGAGCTTTCCGGTCGGGCGGGAGGAGGTGACGTCAGGAGTGGTGGCGGGCGGGGGCCTCTGGTAGCCCTGGGGACGCTGTATCTGTGGGCCCTTCAACCGCGTCACAAATCAGCGACCGAACTCTGGCGGTGGTGGCTGAGACGGCGAAGGCGGCAGCGGCGGCGACAGCTCTGGGGTTTGCGTCTCGGGGTGTGTCGGCCGCCGCTGCTGCTCGGGCCTGGTATGTACAGATGGCTGGTTAGGATTCTCGGCACCATTTTCCGTTTCTGCGACCGGTCGGTGCCCCCTGCCCGGGCCCTCCTGAAGAGGCGGCGCTCAGACAGGTGAGACCAGAGGGGGCTGAGCGCCGGCCTGGCCTTACCCCCTCCCCCACAGCAGGCTCCTCGGCCGTGATAGCTTTGATTCAGCCAGGCTCACCCGAAGCAGGTCGCCGGGATCCTAGTGACGTAGTCGTTCCCGCCGGGCTGTGGGGAGGCAGCTCCTGATGAAGGAGGAGCTGGTCGTCTTCGGAGCGGCCGGTGATGGCAGGGTCTTTGACATTCTTGTCAGAGGCCAAGCTGGTTGCTGATAACAAATGGGGCTTTGCCGCTCTTAGGCTGAACACTAACATTGAAGGAATACTGTCTTTGTTGTGGCTCACTGTTTACAAAGCACCCTCCCAAGTGTCATCTGCAGACATTAAGTGCAGTTAAAGGAAGTGAGATTCATAGCTTGCCCAAAGCCGTTTTGACTGCAAGTACTGTCCTTGCAGCAAGAAACAGCAGCTGTTTTCTTCTAAAACAGCTGTCAAACAGTCTGTGTGTTGGGGGCCAGAAGGGTTTTGTGCTTTAGAATTAGTGAATGAGTAAAAAGGCTTAGGTGCCTCACTCCTTTAAAACAATCACTAGTCTGTACTTTTAAATTCGGTTAAAATGTGGGGGAAACTCAAAGCTGTTCTTTTCTTTCTTTTCCTTTTGGTTGAGACGGAGTCTTGCTCTGTCGCCCAGGCTGGAGTGCAGTGGCGCGATCTCGGCTCACTGCAAGCTCCGCCTCCCCCCTCCCCCCGCCCCCTCCCTGGGTTCAAGCGATTCCCCTGCCTCAGCCTCCCAAGTAACCGGAATTACAGGCGTGCACCACCATGCCTGGCTAATTTTGTGTTTTTAGTAGAGATGGGGTTTCACCATATTGGCCAGGCTGGCCTTGAACTCCTGACCTCAAGTGATCCGCCCACCCCAGCCTCTGGAAGTGCTGGGACTGCAGGCATGAGCCCCTGCACCCGGCCCCAAAAGCTGTTCTTATTTAGCATCTACTCTTTGGAGTGTCCCATTTTTATTGTATCGACCTCCTTGCCTGAAAATCTAGAAAATAAAATACTATACAAATGCTGTGCCCCTCTCCAACTTTAGTGATCAAATGTTAATTTCTTTTTTTTTTTTTTTTTTTCCGGAGACGGAGTCTCGCTCTGTCCCCCAGGCTAGAGTGCAGTGGTGCAATCTCGACTCACTGCAAGCTCCGCCTCCCGAGGTCGCGGCATTCTCCTGCCTCAGCCTCCCGAGTAGCTGGGACTACAGGCGCCCAACACCACACCCAGCTAACTTTTTTTTTTTTTTTTTTTTTTTTTTGAGACTGAGTCTGGCTCTGTCGCCCAGGCTGGAGTGCAGTGGCCGGATCTCAGCTCACTGCAAGCTCCGCCTCCCGGGTTTACGCCATTTTCCTGCCTCAGCCTCCGGAGTAGCTGGGACCACAGGCGCCCGCCACCTCGCCCGGTTAGTTTTTTGTATTTTTTAGTAGAGACGGGGTTTCACCGTGTTAGCCAGGATGGTCTCGATCTCCTGACCTTGTGATCCGCCCGTCTCAGCCTCCCAAAGTGCTGGGATTACAGGCTTGAGCCACCGTGCCCGGCTAACTTTTTTTTTTTTTTTTGAGACAGAATCTCATTTTGTTGCCCAAGCTGAAGTGCAGTGGCACGATCTCGGCTCACTGCAACCTCTGCCCACTGGGTTCAGGCGATTCTCCTGCCTCAGCCTCCCTAGTAGCTGGGATTACAGGCTCCTGCCACTGCACCCAGCTACTTTTTTTTGTACTTTTTAGTAGAGATGGGTTTTCACCATCTTGGCCAGGCTGGTCTTGAACTCCTGACCTCGTGATCCACCCACCTCGGCCTCCCAAAGTGCTGGGATTACAGGCGTGAGCCACCGCGCCCGGCCACGCCCGCCTAATTTTTTGTATTTTTAGTAGAGACGGGGTTTTACCGTGTTAGCCAGGATGGTCTGGATCTCCTGACCTCGTGATCCACCCGCCTCGACCTCCCAAAGGCTGGGATGACAGGCGTGAGCTACCGCTCCCGGCTGTTAATTTCATTTTTTTAACTAAGCCTCAATATCAAGAAAAGTGGAAGAAGTGTTCATTTGTGGGAGCTTGAGAGAACAAGATGTCTAATACATTAGACTGAGAATGCAGGTTATTGATGAGATTGGTTGTTAACTAAATTGTATCATGTGTTCCAGAGATTCATGGTTTTGCCTTATTTTTCTCTCCTATCTTTCTGTAGGGTTGATGTGAGGATCATTTGATAATGATCATTTGATGTGGTGTAAAGTGCCTAAACTGATGCTTACTGTATATAAGGGTAGTGTTTGTCTATTCTACCCTGGGGCCTTTTGCAGAGTCTGGTGCATGATAAGCACTTGGTCCCTATTTATCGAATAAGGGAAAGCTAATTTCCTCTCCCTTGTCCTGTCTTTGATGTGAATCCCTGCTAGTCGGTGGAACATGGTTTGGTGATCAAAACCTTGATTTTTACTATACTTCAGATGTTCACATTCTTAATCCAAAACAACGCTTCTCGGTGTAAACCATTTTTCAGTCAAAATGAAGCCCAGCAGGGCTTGTTGGAATGTATAAAGCTGAGTTGAATAAAATCCTGGGATCTCATTTTATTCTATTCTTTTTTTTTTTTTTTTTTGGCATGTGTGAATATAATTGATCAGAAGGGTTCAGAGAGATGATAAGTAATATGATATGACCCTTTACCATTCTTGACATCTGGGTCCTGAAACTTTCCACAATTCCAAAGTTCTTTATTACCACCATAATATAGTTTGCGTGATAAAAATGAAGTTAAATATAACCCTTGATTAAGATTTGTCTTTTTTAACTTGTAGAAGTTTTTTTTTTTTAAACTCCCTTACACACAAAAGAAAAAACAATAAAAAAGAATTGTCTTTTAAGGCCGTTCATATTAATACTGTCACTTAAAGTAAAAGATGACTTTCTTTGGGGATCATTTCAAAAGGAAATTGTTTGTTTGTTGGTTTTTTTTTGAGACAGAGTCTCGCTGTCTCGCCCAGGCTGCAGTGCAGTGGCGCGATCTCGGCTCACTGCAAGCCCCGCCTCCCGGGTTGACGCCATTCTCCCGCCTCAGCCTCCGAGTAGCTGGGACTACAGGCACCCGCCACCACGCCCGGCTAGTTTTTTTTTTTTTGTATTTTTAGTAGAGACGTGGTTTCACCATGTTAGCCAGGATGGTCTCGATTTCCTGACCTCGTGATCCACCCGCCTTGGCCTCCCAAAGTGCTGGGATTACAGGCTTGAGCCACCGCGCCCGGCCTGTTTGTTGCTTTTAAATCATTTCTAGAGTGAAAGAGAAAATACTAGCCCTAAACTCTTACCTGGATTCATTTACTAGCTAAATGACTTTGGCCAGTTTTAAGTTTGTACTTTAACCAGATGCAAATTATTATTTGTTAAGAAGTTTGGGTCTCTCTCAAATAGTTGAAACTGTAGCAGTAAGTCTTCAAATGTGAAAAACCTACTATAGAATAGCATTCTCTCTTTTATTTTGCTTTTATTTTTATTTTTGTTTCTTTTTGAGACAAGGTCTCACTCTTGATTAGGCTGGAGTGCAGTGGCATGACCTGGGCTCACTGCAGCCTCAACTTCCTGGGCTTAAGTGATCCTCCTGTCTTAGCCTCCCGTGTAGCTGGGACCACAGTCTCGTACCACCAACGCTGGCTAATTATTTATTTATTTATTTTTTCATAGAGATGAGGTCTTACTTTGTTGCCCAGGCTGATGTCAAACTCCAAGGCTCAAGCAATCCTCCACTTTGGCCTCCCAAAGTGCTGGGATTATAGGCATGAGCCATTGCGTCCCACCAGCATTGTCTTTTAAAACATCAGTTGGATCTCATTTTATGACAAAGTGACAGAAGGGGGATGTGTTATATGAATAGTAAGTTTACATAAATGAATGTGTGCATAAATATATATATATTTTTTTTCTTTGTCTCTTTCAGCACTCTGTTTTCTACAGTGGACACTGATGAAATACCAGCCAAAAGACCAAGATTAGGTACTGAATATAAATTTTAAAAATTTTTAAATAGGAAAAATAAGGCCGGGCGCGGTGGCTCAAGCCTGTAATCCCAGCACTTTGGGAGGCCGAGACGGGCGGATCACAAGGTCAGGAGATCGAGACCATCCTGGCTAACATGGTGAAACCCCGTCTCTACTAAAAATACAAAAAACTAGCCGGGCGAGGTGGTGGGCGCCTGTAGTCCCAGCTACTCGGGAGGCTGAGGCAGGAGAATGGCGTAAACCCGGGAGGCGGAGCTTGCAGTGAGCTGAGATCCGGCCACTGCACTCCAGCCTGGGCGACAGAGCGAGACTCTGTCTCAAAAAAAAAAAAAAAAAAAAAAAATTTTTTTAAATAGGAAAAATATATGCATAGAACAAAATTCAAAAGGTAAAAAGTATGTGGTAAAAAGTAAGTATTGGCCAGGCGCAGTGGCTCACACCTGTAATCCTAGCACTTTGGGAGGCCAAGGCAGGCGGATCACCTGAGTCAGGAGTTTGAGACCAGCCTGGCCAACGTGGTGAAACCCCGTCTCTACTAAAAGTACAAAAATTAGCTGGGTGTGGTGGCAGGCACTTGTAATCCCAGCTACTCAGGAGACTGAGGCAGGAGAATGACTTGAACCTGGGAGGTGGAGGTTGCTGTGAGCCGAGATCGTACCACTGCACTCCAGCCTGGGGCGACAGAGCAAGACTGTGTCAAGAAAAAGAAAAGTCTCTTTCCTGGCCGGACGCGGTGGCTCAAACCTTTAATCCCAGCACTTTGGAGGCTGAGGTGGGAGGATCACTTGGGATCAGGAGTTTGAGACCAACCTGGCCAACATGGTGAAACCCCATCTCTACTAAAAATTAAAAATTAGCCAGGTGGCGCATGCCTATAGCCACAGCTACTCGGGAGGCTGAGGCATGAGAATCACTTGAACCTGGGAGGCGAAGGTTGCAGTGAGCCAAGATTCTGCTACTGCACTCCAGCCTGGGTGACAGAGCGAGACTCCGTCCCAAAAAAAAAAAAAAAAAACACCAAAGAAAGAAAGTCTCTTTCCTGTCCCTTCCTTATCTTTTCTAGAGGTAACTACTGTTACCAAGGACTTGTCTAATCCTTGCAGGTAAATAAGCCTAGGTGCAGACTGTGCATTTTAAAATTCTAAATCCTATAAAGAGAAGATACTTCTTATTTTTAAGGAGGAAATGTTGTCAATATTTCAAACTGAGGTGACTGTAGTTCAGATGGCTGAGGGAACCCATCTTACTTTTTTTTTTTTTTTTTTCGAGACAGGGTCTCATTCTGTCACCCAGGCTGGGATGCAGTGGCATGATCATGGCTCACTGCAGTCTCCACCTCCCTGGGCCCAGGTGATCCTCCCACCTCAGCATCCCAAGTAGTTAGTTGGGCCTACAGGCGCATTATCACACCTAGCTAATTTTTGTATATTTTTGTAGAAACAGGGTCTTGCCATATTGCCCAGGCTGAAAATAGGCAGCAGTGGCATTTTGAAAGAATATTCCTATCTTTAGGAAGCGGTAATATTTTTCTTTTCTTTTTCTTTCCTTTTTTTTTTTTTTTTTTTTTTTTTTTGAGACAGGCTGTTGCTCTGTCTTGATCTTGTCATCAACAGTTTTTGTTTTTTTTTAAATTTTGTAAGAGGCAAGGGTGTCACTCTGTTGCCCAGGCTTCAGTGCAGTGCAGTGGCACGATCGTAGCTCACTGCAGCCTCAAACTCCTGGGCTCATGCGATCCTCCTGCCTCAGTTTCCTGAGTAGCTGGGACTACAGGCAGGTACCACTACACCTGGAAGATTATTTTATATGTAGATACTGGGTCTCTGTATGTTGCCCGGACTGATCTCGGAACTCCTGGCCTTCCAAAGAGCTAGGATTATGGATATAAGCCACTGTGCCCAGCCAAGTCTTATACTTCAGTATATGTGAATGGATAAAGAAAATAAAAGTAGATTAAAGGAAAAAAGGCATAATAAAATACTATAATAATATATTCTTCTCAAAAATGTTGATAAATTTGGGTCTACCTCCAGATGTGGTAACTGAGTGTGGACATATTTGTGTTAATATTTTGTTTAAATTCAGCAAGTACTTATTGAACATGTCTCAGTGCTAACCAATGTGTTAGGTTTTACAGAAAATACAAAAATTAGTAAGACAGGGTCTCCATTTTTTTTTTTAGATGGAGTCTTGCTCTGTTGCTCAGGCTGGAGTGCAATGGCACAATCTTGGCCCACTGCAACCTCCACCTCCCGGGTTCAAGTGATTCCCCTGCCTCAGCCTCCCAAGTAGCTGAGACTACAGGTGCCCACCACCACGCCCGGCTAATTTTTTTATTTTTAGTAGGGACAGGGTTTCGCCATCTTGGCCAGGCTGGTCTCAAGCTCCTGACCTCAAGTGATCCACCTGCCTTGGCCTCCCAAAGTGCTAGCATTACAGGTATAAGCTACTGCACCCGGCCTGGGTTTCCATTTTTAAGGACCTTACATGATTATATGGTAGGGGTATAAGACAAGCACGTAATAATGCTAATGTCAATGAAAATATGATAAAAAATTTTAAAAAAAGGTAGTAACAAAATCCTATCCAATTTTCATCTCATGGAGTCTCAGTAAATGTTTGCTGGAGTTAGTATGAGTTAGTATGTTAGCCCAGGTTTTGAAGGGTGGATAGGATATCAAAGGAGAGCAATAGGAAGGAAAAATATTCCAGGCAGAGGGAACAGTATGGGAAAGTTGTGCAAATTCAAGAAATAGCGAACAGAGCTCGGGAAAAAAAATGGCTGAAGACAGGTAGATCAAATTATCGTTTTGTTTTGTTTTGTTTTTTAATGGAGACAGCATCTTGCTATATTGCTCAGGCTGATCTCCAACTCCTGGGCTTAAGTGATCCTCTCACCTTGGCGTTCCAAAATGCTGGGATTACAGGCGCGAACCACCATACCCGGCCAAGCATTTTCGAATGACAGGAATTTATACTAAATTCATTAGAACAGCATTTCCCAAAGCACAGGATAGATACCAATTTAGGAAATGATTTTAGGGGATTCCACATTCACAGTATTGTGTAACATTTGAATTGTGATTATGTATTAAGAAAGGTGTATCCAAAAAAAAAAAAAAAAAGAAGGGTGTATCCTTTTCAGTTATTTATTTGAGGTGCTCACATCCTGTTTATTTCAAACAGAAAATCTTGATTTAATGCTAGTATATCTTCAATACTTGCCTAATATACGCTAATCTCTCATTTTTTAACAGGCCCAACTAGAACTTAGTATTATTGTGTTTTCATTTCTTTTTTCTTTCTTTTTTTTTTTTTTTGGAGTTTCGCTCTCATTGCCCAGGCTGGAGTGCAATGGCACGATCTTGGCTCATTGCAACCTCCGCCTCCCAGGTTCAAGCGATTCTCCTGCCTCAGCCTCCCCAGTAGCTGGGATTACAGGCACCTGCCACTATGCCCGGCTAATTTTTGTATTTTTAATGGAGACAGGGTTTCACCATGTTGGCCACACTGGTCTTGAACTCTTGACCTCAAGTGATCCGCCCACCTCGGCCTCCCAAAGTGCTGGTATTACAGGTGTGAGCCACCGCACCGGGCTGTGTTTTCATTTCTTTATAAGGCATGTGATGTTGGCTTTACATATGCAGTAGTAATTTAAAATTATCTTTTTTTAAAGCCAAAAAAGGAAGTCAGTTTTAAAGAAAAATATAAATAGCTTGTACTTGGATGTGGTTAAAAAAAAAAAAAAAACCAAGAACACAAACTTTGGTGTTACAGAAGGTTTCTGATTGAATTATTTAGGATAATCCTCTGTTTTATGGACTTCTGTGTTAAGGATCACTTATTACATCATTCCCATTAAATATGTAGTATGATTTACTTTTTTTTTTAATTAAAAAGTAAACTAATGTCGAAAATGCAAACTTGTGTAGTATGATTTTCTTTTTTTTTTTTTTTTGAGACGGAGTCTCGTTCTGTCGCCCTTCCCAGGCTGGAGTGCAGTGGCGCGATCTCGGCTCACTGCAAGCTCCGCCTCCCGGGTTCACGCCATTCTCCTGCCTCAGCCTCCCGAGTAGCTGGGACTACAGGCGCCCACAACCGCGCCCGGCTAATTTTTTGTAATTTTTAGTAGAGACGGGGTTTCACCGTGGTCTCGATCTCCTGACCTTGTGATCCGCCCGCCTCGGCCTCCCAAAGTGCTGGGATTACAGGCGTGAGCCACCGCGCCCGGCCAAGTATGATTTTCTGAATGGCAAATTGTAGAAGGAAATCTAAGCCAAAGGGTAGGCAGTGGGTAGCAGAGTTTGTAAAGGTCTGTAGAGTGCTGTCCAAGAGAACTTCTGCAGTGATGACTGTTGGGCACTCGAAATGTGGCTAGTTCAATTGAGGAATTGAATTTTAAATTTTATTTGATTCTAATAAAATTTTAAGTTAGGTAACCATATCTGGCTACTAGCTATTGTGTTGGACAGTACAACTCCACTGGTTGCTTTTGAGAGAAAAAAAAGCAAAGCAAGGGTAAAAGAAGACCTCAGAATTTCAGGCTCATGATCTTTTTTTTTTTTTTTTTTTTGAGACGGAGTCTCGCTGTGTCACCCAGGCTGGAGTGCAGTGGCACAATCTCGGTTCACTGCAACCTCCACCTCCCAGGTTCAAGCGATTCTCCCGCCTCAGCCTCCTGAGTAGCTGGGATTACAGGTGTGTACCACCACGCCCAGCTAATTTTTGTATTTTAGTAGAGATGGGGTTTCACCATATTGGCCAGACTGGTCTCGAACTCCTGACCTCAAGTGAGCCACCTACCATGGCCTCCCAAAGTGCAGCTAATTTTTGTATTTTAGTAGAGACAGGGTTTCACTATGTTGGCCAGGCTGGTCTCAAACTCCTGACCTCAAGTGATCCACCCACTTTGGCCTCCCAAAGTGCTAGGATTAAATGAGCCACCGTACCTGGCTCAGGCTCATGACCTTAAAGGTGAAAGGGATTTTAAGAGATCTATGTAGTTCAGTCTCAGAAAAGTAAGGTGATCTTTTCCCCATTTTACAGATGAGGCAGGCCTTCTGTTTTTTAAAAAAATTAGTGAGATCTTTTGACATAATCTCAGGGACATATCCAGATTTTGATAACACTCATAGGAAAACAAATATTATGATATTGTTTAGTAGCCACAATTTGCTATGTTACCAAGAGTACTCTTGTCCTCTAGGGTCTGGATGACTGTGGTTAAGCATCAATCGCTAAAGCTCTTTTTCTCCTCCTTGTAAAGCACAGCAGAGTGTGTAATATCTCTCAGCAGTATTAGAGGGGGATAACCTGGAATTCTCTGTGATTCCTAAAATGAAAAACAACTGTTTGCATCGTTTGGTACTTATAACTATTAGCAAATTACTCAAATTGGATTGTGCTTTACCTGGCCATTACTTTTTCTCTTTTGTTTGTTATTCCCCTGTGTTTCTGGAAAGTATTTTACATGTTCTGGAGCACTGCTTAAAAGCTACCATTGCAGTCTATCTTTCTCTAAAGCAGATTGGCTAACGTGATGTTCTGTTTTTCTCAAACTAGTGTTTTCAAATACCCTTAATTAGGAAATAGGAAATTGTAGAAAGCTTACATCAGATATACAGAAAGTGAGAAAGAGGTAGTGTAATAAAAGGAGGAAGTGAGGAAAGCACTGAAACCAACCCTTTCCCTTTATTTTTGGTGGCAAGGGGATGAGCCTGAGATTTTTTTTTTTTTTTTTTTTTTTTTTTTTTGAGACGGAGTCTCACGCTGTTGCCCAGGCTGGAGAGCAGTGGCGCGATCTCGGCTCACTGCAAGCTCCGCCTCCCGGGTTCCCGCCATTCTCCTGCCTCAGCCTCCTGAGTAGCTGGGACTACAGGCGCCCGCCACCGCGCCCGGCTAATTTTTTGTATTTTTAGTAGAGACGGGGTTTCACTGTGGTCTCGATCTCCTGACCTTGTGATCCGCCCGCCTCGGCCTCCCAAAGTGCTGGGATTACAGGCTTGAGCCACCGCGCCCGGCCAATTTTTTTTTTTTTTTTTTTTTTTTTTTTTTTGAGACAGGGTCTCCCACTGTCACCCATACTGGAGTGCAGTGGCATGATCTCAGCTCACTGCAACCTCCACTTCCCAGTTCCAATGATTCTCCTGCTTTAGCCTCCCAAGTAGCTGGAATTACAGGCATGTGCCACCAGACCCAGCTAATTTAATTAATTAATTTGTTTATTTATTTATTTTTTGAGATGGAGTCTCACTCTGTTGCCCAGACTGGAGTGCAATGGTGCCATCTTGGCTCACTGCAACCTCCACCTCCTGGGTTCAAGCGATTCTTTTGCCTCAGCCTCCAGAGTAGCTGGGATTATAGGTGTGTGCCATGATGCCCAGCTAATTTTTGTATTTTTAGTAGAGATGGTTTTGCCATGATGGTCAGGCTGGTCTTGAACTCCTGGCCTCAAGTGATCTGCCTGCCTCGGCCTCCCTAAGTGCTGGGATTATAGGAGTGAGCCATTGTGCGCAGCCAATTTTTGTATTTTTAGTAGAGACGAGATATTGCCATGTTGACCAGGCTGGTCTCGAACTTCTGACCTCAAGTGATCTGCCCGCCTCTGCCTCCCAAAGTGCTAGGATTACAGGCATTAGCCACGGTGCCCGGCCTAAGATCTTCTAACACATCTCCACTAGAGGGATAGTCTTGTTCCATCTTAGATGTTTAAAAGCTACATATTTTAGGCCAGGTGCAGTGGCATACACCTGTAATCTCAGCACTTTGGGAGGCTGTGGCAGAAGGATCATCTGAGCCCAGGAGTTCCAGACCAGCCTGGGCAATATAGTGAGACCCTGCCTCTACCAAAAAATCAAAAAAAATTAGCCAGGCATGGTGGTGCATGCCTGTGATCCCAGCTACTCAGGAGACTGAGGTAGGAGGATCACTTGAGCCCGGGAGGTTGAGGCTGCAGTGAGTAGTGATCATGCCACTGCACTGTAGTCTGGGTGACAGAGTAAGACCCTGTCTCAAAAAAAAAAAAAAAAAAAAAAAAAAAAAAGCTGCATATTTTATACTTAGCCAAGATTTAATAGGGGCTTAGTAAATAATTGTTTAGGGTAACTACAGTACATTGTTACTTGCCTGGGAAGTAAGGACAAACTAGTGAGACTATGACAGAATTCCACCATACTTGGTGGCTATATGCTCCTTGTTGTTTAATCATGCCCTCATCTCTGTGGTAAAAATTTATCTATTTATTTATTTTGTTTATTTTTTGTGAGACAGAGTCTCACTCTGACGTCCAGGCTGGAGTGTAATGGCACGATCTCAGCTCACTGCAACCTCCACTTTCCAGGTTCAAGTGATTCTCCTGCCTCAGCCTGCCAAGTAGCTGGGACTACAGGCACACACCACTGAGCCCAGCTAATTTTTGTATTTTTTTTAGAGATGGGATTTCACCATGTTTGCCAAGCTGGTCTTGAACTCCTGACCTCGTGATCCATCTGCCTTAGCCTCCCAAAGTGTTGGGATTATAGGCGTGAGCCACCACGCCTGGCAAAAATTTATTTTATATATCCTGGAGAACTCATTGCTTAACAGCTGTCATTTCAGAACATTTTGTGTATGTGTGTGAATCAGTACGGATTTGCTAAAGTGATGGTTTTATGTTTTTATGTTCAGATGTTTTATTTTAAAAACACAATTACAATACTGATGTTCCAGTTATTCAGTTAGAAAAAGATTATTTATTTATTTTGAGATGGAGTCTCACTCTATCGCCCTGGCTGGAGTGCAGTGGTGCGATCTTGGCTCACTGCAACCTCCGCCTCCCTGGTTCAAGAGATTCTCCTACATCAGCCTCCTGAGTAGCTGGGACTACAGTCGTGTACCACCACGCCCGGCTAATTTTTTGTATTTTCAGTAGAGATGGGGTTTCACCGTGTTAGCCAGGATGTTCTCGATCTCCTGACCTCAAGTAATCCACCCTCCTCAGTCTCCCAAAGTGCTGGGATTACAGGTGTGAGCCACGAGTCTGGCCTAATTTTTTTTTTTTTTTTTTTTTTTGAGACAAAGTTTCACCCTTGTTGCCCAGGCTGGAGTGCAGTGGAGCAATCTTGGCTCACCACAACCTCTGACTCCTGGGTTCAAGCGATTCTCCTGCCTCAGCCTCCTGAGTAGGTGGGATTATAGGGATGTGCCAGCACGCCCAGCTAATTCTTTGTATTTTTAGTAGAGATGGGGTTTCTTCATGTTAGTCAGGCTGGTCTTGAACTCCCGACCTCAGGTGATCTGCCCACCTTGGCCTCCCAAAGTGCTGGGATTACAGGCATGGGCCACCACACCTGACCTAGAAAACGATTATTTTTGTAAATACCTTTTTATTTCAATGGTTGAAAATAGGACTTTTTTAAATTTTTGTTTTTGGAGACAGAGTCTCACTCTGTTGCCCAGGCTGGAGTGCAATGGCACAATCACAGCTTACTGCAGCCTCAACCTCCTGGGCTCAGGTGATCCTCCCACCTCAGCCTCCCAGGTAGCTGGAACTACAGGCGTGCAATACCATTTCCTGCTAATTTTTTGTACAGATGGGGTTTCTCTATGGTGGCCCAAGCTGGTTTCGAGCTCCTGGGCTCAAGCCATGCTCCCACCTTAGCCTCCCAAAGTGTTGGGATTACAGGTGTGAGCACCACACCCAGCCAATAGAACTTTTAATAAAAATTGAGAGAGGCTCTTTCTAAAATATCGTTTTATTTTTTTGCTGGAAGTTTATTACTCTATATTTACAGTTTGTTAAAACTTTCTAGATTGCTTTATTCACCAAGTGAAAAACAGTCTCTACAATGCTGCCAGCTTATTTGGATTCCCATTCCAGCTGACCACAAAGCCCATGGTAACTTCTGCTTGTAATGGAACACGGAATGTGGCCCCTTCAGGAGAGGTCAGTGGGGATGAGACTCCATTAGGAATACTGATCTTTATACTTTATCATTACATTTTAGACAATTATCTGTTTGAGAGTTAATGTATACAATTACATTTTTCCAGAAATACTTGTATCTTTATTAGCTGTGATATAAAGGCCAAGAAATTAAAGGTTAATACATTGAACATTTAAAACGTGTTTGTAAGGAGCTAAATATTATTACATATGCCTTCTTCTTTAAGTTTGTACAAAGAAACTGGAATTGTTATTTTATTTTATTTTTTTTTTTTTGAGACAGAGTCTGGCTTTGTCTTCCAGGCTGGAGTGCAGTGGCATGATCTTGGCTCACTGCAATCTCCACCTCCCGGGTTCAAGCAATTCTCCTGCCTCAGCCTCCCAAGTGGCTGGGACTACAGGCACCCACCACCATTCCTGGCTGATTTTTGTATTTTTAGCAGAGACGGGGTTTCACCATATTGGTCAGGTTGGTCTCGGAACTCCTGACCTTGTGATCCGCCCTCCTCAGCCTCCCAAAGTGCTGGGATTACAGGCGTGAGCCACTGCGCCTGGCCTTGGAATTGTTATTTATTTCTACATCATTTTGTGAGTCTTGACAAATTAAACCTTAGGTCTTATTGATGGTATCTCTTCTGTGAGCTACCTAAGAAAAAGTTATGTTTTCATAATAGAAACTTACTTAGATAACAAAATTGAGATGCTACAGAAGTGATTATGTTTGATTTTAAGGTATTTTCGAACTCTTCATCTTGTGAACTGACAGGTTCTGGATCCTGGAACAACATGCTGAAACTGGGTGAGGTGGTCAAAAATATTTCAGTTCCCCCCTACCTCCTTCTGCCCATTTTTTCCTACATTTTGAAAATATGAAAGGAAAACACTGATTTGGATTGGGATGAGAAAGACATTCTTTCTACTGTTCTAAAAAGCAAATAGCTTTTCTTCAGAATTGTTGTCTTTCAATTTACTGTTGTTTTTTGTTTGTATTATCAGTGTCCTCAATGTGACTTAGATCAAGGTCATATTAAAAAGGTTCATTCATTTAAAAAAAAAGAAAAAAGCAAAAACATTTCCTGAGAACTTACTCTGTGCCAGGTCCTGAGCTAAGTTATCAAGAATAACAAAATAATAAAACCTTATTCCTGTCCTTTAGGAGTTCATCATCTAGTTGGGGAGCAGCCTTAGGTTCCCAGTTATCACAGTTTTATCGACTAGGGACTTCCATGTCATCCTTAGATCTTAAAGTTGAATTGTCATTATTATATATATGCACTATACAAAATGCTGTGGTGGGGAAAAGTAGGAAGAAGCCAGAATCCGGCAAAATAGTTGTGATGTCTGCCACTCAGGTAGGCTTGTAAAACTGGAAGGGAAGGAAGTTAGGGAAAATGAGCTTAGAGAAGTTGTAGGTTTAAAATTCAAAAGTGGAAGAAGTTAAGAAAATGATAGAAGACTTAGAGTTGTGCTTTTCAAACTTTTTTAAAAAGTACCTCTAGGGGTAGAGAAAAGCAAAGGAGAATAAATACATACCCCTATGTCTGAGAAGCTAGCTCCTAAAATCTTGGAACAAAGATGATATTTTTTTTTCTTTTTTTTTTGAGATGGAGTTTCGCTCTTGTCGCGCAGGCTGGAGAGCAATGGTGCTATCTCGGGTCACTGCAACCTCTGCCTCCCGGGTTCAAGCGATTCTCCTGCCTCAGCCTCCTAAGTGGCTGGGATTACAGGCATGCACTACCACCCTGGCTAATTTTGTATTTTTAGAAGTAGAGACGGGGTTTCTCCATGTTGGTCAGGCTGATCTTGAACTCCTGACCTCAGGTGATCTGCCCACCTTGGCCTCCCAAAGTGCTGGGATTACAGGTGTGAGCCACAGCGCCCGGCCCAAAGATGATATTTCTTTGAAGCCTTTTATTTTATTTAGAAAATTAATAGAAATTGAATTTTATCATCTGTTTGGAATATTTGTTTAGAGTTGTTTACCATTAAAATTGACATATGTGAGGGATGGTAGATTTATCTTGTGCCTCTAGATGCTGGCACTACTGTGTTTCTGTGGGTTTTGTGTAGTCTAATCAGAGAAGCCCATGTATTCCTAGGGCAGGTTTCTTGTGTAAAGAGGTCCACAATCTCTTTATCTGCAACCCCTGGGAGCGAGATGTGCTTAGGAATTCAGAATTTTTCATATTTTAGGTATGTTACCAGCCAAGCATATGGCTGGTTTGAATTTGAACAGTTTACTCCAGTTGATTAGATTACAGAGAGTTATAATCTTTGAGTTCTTCATGGCCTCTTAATAGTTCCATCAAGCAAAATAAGCAAAGCCTGCTAGTGAATTCTGTTATTACCTGTCTGAGATCAAAAACAAACTAAGCCCTATTGCTTTCCTTTAACTTCTACAAAATTTGTGCTTGACTCCTGTGCTCTTAATAGAAATTGAAAAACAAGGTGTTTATTTAGCTCTATGATGTAGGTTGCTCACAGATTTTTTTTCTTTCCTTATGCAGACTGTTTGCAGGTGATTTTTCATTTCGCAATTACAAATACATTTTTTAAATAGGTAATAAATCTCCTAATGGAATAAGTGACTATCCAAAGATCAGAGTGACAGTAACCCGAGATCAGCCACGCAGAGTCCTGCCTTCCTTTGGGTAAGTGTTAAATTCTGTCTTTCTGTAAATGGAAACTTAGCATTTATTAGGTGCTCATTCTTGCTAGGCAGTCTCACTTTTGTTCTATTATGTAGTCCTACTAAGTACTCTGAGGTTAGTAACTTGCTGAATGTCATGCAGCCAGTGAGAGACTTGAGCTTAGGTGTGTGTTATATTTTCTTTTTTTTTTTTTTGAGATGGAGTTTTGCTCTGTCACCCAGGCTGGGGTGCATTGGTGCGATCTTGGCTCACTGTGACCTCTGCCTTCGGGGTTCAAGCAATTCTCCTGCCTCAGCCTCTTGAGTAGCTGGGATTATGGGTGCCCCCCACAACCATGCCCGGCTAATTTTTGTATTTTTAGTAGAGACGGGGTTTCACCATGTTGGCCAGGCTGGTCTCGAACTCCTGACCTCAGGTGATCCGCCTGCCTTGGCCTCCCAAAGTGCTGGGATTACAGATGTAAGCTACCGCGCCCGGCCTTACATTTTCTACTGTATTATATGCCCATAGCATCTGATTTTGAAAACTGTTTTAGAAAGACTTGTCACTTATTTTATTCTCAACTTAAAAATATAATTATGCATACAGAAGAGTGCTGAAATTTTAAGTGTACATGGCCTGGTTAGTTTTCATACAGTGGTCATAGCCATCAATTCTGTGAAATGTTATTATTAATAGTTTTCTTCCCTCCTGTTTCTATATCTTTGTAGAATTTTTATGGCTTGGACATTAGACTTTCTGGATTTATCTAATTTTCCCATACATTCTCTCCTTCTGTTGTTCTTGCTTTTTTTTTTTTTTTTTTTTTTTTTTTTTTTTTTTTTTGGGATGGGGTCTCCCTCTGTCACCCAGGCAGTTCGGTGGCACAGTCTCGGCTCACTGCAGCCTCTGCCTCCCGGGTTCAAGCAATTCTGAGCCTCTCGAGTAGCTGGGATTACAGGGGCACGCCACCACTCCCAGCTATTTTTCGCATTTTTAGTAGAGACAGAGTTTCACCATGTTGGCCAGGCCAGTCTCAAACTCCTGACCTCAGGTGATCCGCCCACCTCAGCCTCTCAAGGTGCTGGGATTACAGGCGTGAGCCATTGTGCCCGGCCTTCTTGCTCTTTTTAAAAACATTTTTTACTAATTCTTTTTTGACTCAGTTTTTAAGTTAGAAAAGTTCTCCCCCTGCCTATTCCCAATATTTTTTTTCTTTCTCTAAGCATCTTGTTCTTATAAGGATGCAAAATCTTTCCTTTTCTCTCTAAAGCTGTTTATTATTTTAAAATATGTTTTGAGTGCTCCCTTCTGGTTTGTGCCCTCTCCCTGTTTGTTTATTTTGGTCTGATCTTTCAGGTTAGTCTTTATTCAGATACTTGGTACTCCTTGGCTATCCACTTATATATAGGGATGAGGAGCTAAAAACTAGTGCCCTCTGGAGTGGAGTAATGGTTGACTGTAGGGCTAGGAAGGAAAGTATAAAGTGAGTCTGAACATCTTGTGCCAGCAAGTAAAGGAGTGTTCAAAAACTGGGGCATGCCACCCTGACAGAGGAGGAGATTTCGAAGGGGCTTTCACTGGCCAGATGGGATAATTTAAACATCAAAATGAATAAAGACAGGGACTCAGATGCTAATAAATAAATATATATGGTTGGGGAGGGAAAGATCTTTATAGTAGAATGCCAACTAATAAGTGTGGAAGGAATGATAGAATTAGAAAATCACCATTTTGTAACTGTCATGGTAGTAACTGATATGGGCAGGAATCATCAATTGAGCCAAAAACTAGTAAATAAGTTTGCAGCCTGGCCAAACATGGTGACATCCCGTCTTTACTAAAAATAGAAAAATTAACTAGATGTGGCGGCACGCACTTGTAATCCCAGCTACTCAGGAGGCTAAGGCAGTAGAATTGCTTGAACCCGGAGGCAGAGGTTGCAGTGAGCTGAGATTACATCACTGCATTCCAGCCTAGGAGACAGTGAGACTCTGTCTCAAAAAAAAAAAAAAAAAAAAAAGTTTGATGAGGCACTGAAATTTACATAAACTCAAAATATCTCCTTTCACATTACTTTTTTTTTTTTGAGATGGAGTCTCGCTCTGTCGCCCAGGCTGGAGTTCAGTGGCATGATCTCAGCTCACAGCAACCTCTGCCTCCCAGGTTCAAGCGATTGTCCTGCCTCAGCCTCCTGAGTAGCAGGGACTACAGGGACGCGCCACCATGCCCAGCTAATTTTGTATTTTTAGTAGAGACAGGGTTTCACTATGTTGGCCAGGCTGGTCTCGAAGTCCTGACCTCAGGTGATCCACCCGCCTCGGCCTCCCAAAGTGCTGGAATTACAGGCATGAGCCACCACGCCCAGCCCACATTACTTATTAATTACAAAGGGAAAAATAAAGTGGAGAAGCACAACTGACACCACCTTAACCAAGAGATCAAAGTGAAATTGCCAGCAGTTGGACAGACTGACATCATGGCATTCACATGTATTGTCCTGAGAAAGACATCATCACTAAATGCAGCATTCCTGCAAAAACGATAGACTTTATGAGTCTATTATGAGAAAGACTGGTTAAACTGAAATTAATGTTTATTCTACAAAACAATAGGTCTGTATTCATTAAAAAGATAAAGAAAAGCTGAAAAATTGTTTCAGACTGAAGGAGATCAAAGATAGGTGATAACTAAATGCATGCAATGTGAGATCCTGGATTAGATTTTAGATGGGACAAAATTGCTATGAAGGTTATTTTTTAATAGCTTTAGAGATATTTGAATATGGGCTACATATTACGTTATACTATTGCAAAAGTTCCTGAATTTGGTGATCATGTTGTGGTTATTATAAGAGATCTCGGCCAGGCGCGGTGGCTCAAGCCTGTAATCCCAGCACTTTGGGAGGCCGAGGCGGGTGGATCACGAGGTCAGGAGATCGACACCATCCTGGCTAACATGGTGAAACCCCGTCTCTACTAAAAATACAAAAAAACTAGCCGGGCGAGGTGTTGCGCACCTATAATCCCTGCTACTCAAGGGGCTGAGGCAGGAGAATCGCTTGAACCCAGAAGGCAGAGGTTGCAATGAGCCGAGATTGCGCCACTGCACTCCAGCCTGGCAACACAGTGAGACTCCGTCTCAAATAAATACATAAATAAATAAATATTTTCTAATTTCTGTTTTACTTCCTCTTTGACCTGTGGTTTAAAAGAATAGAAATATGTTGTTTAATTTCCAAATATTTGGGACTTTGCAGATATCTTTCTGTTATTGATTTCTAGCTTCTATTATGGTTAGAGAATATGCTTTGTATGATTTAATTTCTTTTAAGTTTTTTAATGTGTGTTTTATGACCTAGAGTATGGTCCAGTTGGATGATGTTCCATGTACACTTGAAAAGAATGCATATTCTGCTGTTGTTGGGTAGAGTGACCTAAATGTCAGGTCAGGTTGGTTGATAATGTTTTCCAGGTGTTAGTGATTTTTCTGCCGACTTTTTTATTGATTGATAAGTCAGGAATTGAGTTTTCTACCAAAATTGTGGATTTGTCTATTTCTCCTTCAGCTTTGTTAGTTTTTGCTCCATGCTTTTTGTTTTTTTTTTTGGTTTTTGGTTTTTTTTTTTTGAGAAGGAGTCTCGCCCTGTCGCCCAGACTGGAGTGCAGTGGTGTGATCTAGGCTCACTGAGCCACTGCACCTGGCTGAGTCTGTTTATTTCTTAAGAATAAGGGCATTCAAGGCTGGGTGCGGTGGGTCACGCCTGTAATTCCAGCACTTTGGGAGGCCGAGGAGGGCGGATCACCTGAGGTCAGGAGTTTGAGACCAGCCTGGCCAACGTGGTGAAACCCCATCTCTACTTAAAATACAAAAAATTAGCCAGGCGTGGTGGCAGGCACCTATAGTCGTAGCTACTCGGGAGACTGAGGCAGGACAATTGCTTGAACCTGGGAGGCAGAGGTTGCAATGAGCTGAGATCGCACCATTGCACTCCAGCCTGGGGGACAAGAGCAAGACTTCGTCTTAAAAAAAAAAAAAAAAAGGCCGGACGCGGTGGCTCACGCCTGTAATCCCAGCACTTTGGGAGGCCGAGGCGGGTGAATCACGAGGTCAGGAGATCAAGACCATCCTGGCTAACACAGTGAAACCCCGTCTCTACTAAAGAATACAAAAAATTAGCTGGGCGTAGTGGCGGGCGCCTATAGTCCCAGCTACTCGGGAGGCTGAGGCAGGAGAATGGTGTGAACCCAGGAGGCAGAGGTTGCAGTGAGCCGAGATTGTGCCACTACACTCCAGCCTGGGCGACAGAGCAAGACTCCGTCTCAAAAAAAAAAAAGAATAAGGGCATTCACTTACATGATCATGGATTACCAACATCAGGAAATTAACATAGATATAATACTATTATGTAATCTACAGGTCTTATTTAAATTTTTCTCTTACAGCTTTTTCTTTTTCCTAATACAGGATCCAGTGCAGGATTGTGTATTGCACATAGTTTTCATGTCTCTTTGATCTACTTTATTCTGCAACAACTCCTTGCCCTTTCTTTGTGTTCATTGGCATTAATATTTTAATTTTGTCTGATATTTACTGATGATTTGTTTCAGATTATGCCTTTTTTTTTTTTTTTGAAACACCACATAAGTGGTATTCATTTCAAAAGTGTCACCCAAGGAAAGAAGGGCATGATGTCAGTTTGTCACATTGTTGGTAATGGCAGGAAAGGCAGATTTTGTCACCAGCAACTGTGACTGGGTGCAAATTCCAGGCTTCAGTTCTTTCGGCATTTATTAATTTAGCATTCGACAGATATTCATTGAGGGCCTTTTGGCTTAGACCCTGTACTAAGATACAGTGGTGAAAGGATGTAAGCTCTTTTCATGGAATTTAAAAGTTTAGTGTGGCATATAGACATTAAATAAATCACACCAATAATGAATTTCAGTGGTTCCAGGTGACTAAAGGAAAAATGCAGTTATCAGAAGGGGTATGTGCAATAGGGGAGCTAAATCTAGAGTTGGGGTTGGAAATGGGCATGAAAAGGAAGGCAGAGGCTTTCTTTGTGTGGCAGTTCTAGTTTAGAAACAGACATTCCATAGTGGAATGCTGGGGTGCCCTGTGCTCTAGGGATAGATCTAACTTTTGCATAATTGTACTTGTCTGACTTGCCAGGAGTAAGCTTCACCTAAAGCAACTTAATCACAGGATGGTCTAGAGCTTAGATTCCAGCAATTTAAGCAGCATGATGACACTTTTTTCTTCTTTTTTTCTGTTGCTCAGTTTTACTTTGAACTCAGAAGGCTATAATAGAAGACCAGGTGGCCGTCGCCATAGCAAAGGTAATCCAGAGAGTTCTTTAATGTGGAAACCTCAGGAACAGGCTGTAACAGAGATGATTTCTGAAGAGAGTGGCAAGGGTCTGAGGCGTCCCCATTGTACTGTGGAGGAGGTAAGCCTTTTTAGCTTGATTTGTTTAAAAAAAAATTTTACAGCTCTTCCCAAAGATGCTGCCTAGAGACACTCAGAATGGTTCAAAGTTTGACATACCATTGTAGGTTTTCCTACAATACAGCCTTTAACAAAATGAGGCTGTCTCAAACCCAGATGCACCAAAAATCTGCATGCAGCTTGTGCCCAGGCAGACTTTGAGGGGTTCATGCTATGAGACCTAAAGTTCTTATGAGATTGTCCAGATCACATTAGCAGGGCCTATAGTGGCCATGTGTGCTCAATGAGTCTGTGACAGGATCAAGCATGTTGCTTATCAAGGAGCAGAAAATCGTTGTGAAAGTGCTGAAGACACAGACACACAGTCAGACAGCTAAATTTAAAAATGAAACTTTTTTGAGTAATAAAAATTAGAAGACTAAAAATAATTTTTAATGAATATTTTTGGGAGCAAATAATATATCTACTATGTTATATATTTCTTTTTTCCTTTTTTTTTTTTTTTTTGAGACAGAGTGAGACTCTATCACCCATGCTGGGTGCAGTGGTGCAGTCTTGGCTCACTGTAACCTCTGTCTCCCATGTTCCAGCACATGTCATATATTTCAAAGGGTACTAAAGTATGTACAGTGACTAAGTTTCTCAGACTCCCTTCCATACCTGGCTTCCACCACCATGTTTACTTCTTGGCAAGTAACCTCTGATACCTATATGTATTCTTCTATAGATATTCTAGATACCTATAATTTAGTCAAGTTTTAGATGTAGTTATTTTTATTATAGGGAAGAAAAAAGAGTCATATTAGGAAGAGATAAGATTAGATCCTTTTTTTTTTGAGACAGAGTTTCGCTATTGTTGCCCAGGCTGGAGTGCAATGGCACTATCTTGGCTCTCTGCACCCTCCACCTCCCAGGTTCAAGTGATTCTCCTGCCTCAGCCTCCCAAGTAGCTGGGATTACAGGCATGTGCCACCACGCCCAGCTAATCTTTTGTATTTTTAGTAGAGATAAGGTTTCACCATGTTGTCCAGGCTGGTCTCGAACTCCTGACCTCAGGTGATCCACCAACCTCAGCCTCCCAAAGTGCTGGGATAACAGGCATGAGCCACTGCACCTGGCCAAGATTAGATTCTTTTTGGGTACCTGAATTAGTCTAACTTGCTTTTTTTTAAAAAAATTACCAAGTTTTTTTTTTATAGAGAGAGATGGGATATCACTATGTTGCCTAGGCTGGTTTCAAACTCCTGGGCTCAAGCAATCCTCCAGCGTCAGCCTCCCAGAGTGCTGGAATTACAGGCGTGAGCCACCGTGCCCAGCCCTAACTTGTTTCTTTTTATAAACTTTAATAACTGTGACTAAGGAAGGGAAGTAAATGGTGTGCATCTCTGCTTTTTCCTTCACCTTTCAGAGCACTCAGCATGGTGAAGAGTCAATCTTTTTACTTTCCTTTTGAGGTTTTCCTTTATTCCAGGAAAATTTAGAATTATTCCTGTATCTGGCACTCCCTAGGACCATCTGCTATTTCACTTGCCAGCTAGTTTTCTGAGTCACTTGTTTAATTTAGTTCATCAAAGAAATATTTATTTGGGTCCCAGGTACTGTGCTAGTTGTACTGTGCTAGCAATTCAAGATTAAATGAAATGCGGTTCCTGCCCTCTAAGAGCTTATACATAAATAGTTGCTATTTGATGAGCAGGCAGAGAGAGGGGAATGAACCATAGCCCTGAAAGGGGTTTTAAGATGATGTATTAAAGGCCAGGCGCGGTGGCTTAGCCTGTAATCCCAGCACTTTGGGAGGCCGAGGTGGGCGGATCACGAGGTCAGGAGATCGAGACCATCCTGGCTAACATGGTAAAACCCTGTCTCTACTAAAAATACAAAAAATTAGCCAGGCGAGGTGGCGGGCGCCTGTAGTCCCAGCTACTCTGGAGGCTGAGGCAGGAGAATGGCGTGAACGCGGGAAGCGGAGCTTGCAGTGAGCTGAGATCGCGCCACTGCACTCCAGCCTGGGTGACAAAGCGAGACTCCGTCTCAAAAAAAAAAAAAAAAAAAGATGATGTATTAAATATTTCAGTCTCTTAGATGAGAAGTCAGAAATGGGTCTGAGCAAATATCTACAGGGGAATATGCAGAAGATACACTCTAGAAATATTGGTAAGTAGTATTAGCAAGGACGTATCTGTTGATTAAGTGTGATATAAAGTACATAGAAGGGTCTAAGTCCCAGATTTCAGTTTTGGAGTCACTATGTGTCACTTACCAAGATAACCCTATGTTTACGGGGAAGATGATGACTCCAGTTTTGGACGTTGTTTAAACTCCCTGTGAAACCCACAAGAAAACCTCTCCTGGAAGCTCATGGATATAGGTGATGGGAATTTTGAGGAGGAGACACATTTCTGAATCTTTAACCTATTGCTGCTATTTAAATCAAGGGACCTGATGAGATTATTCAGGGAAGGAATGTAGTGCAAGAAGAGATATGGGCAAAACCATCAGTATGATGTAGGCAGAAGGAATAATCTGCAGTGGAGACAGAAAAAAAGAATCAGAAGAACTTATTGTCTAGGAAGGCAAGGCAGGTCAGCAGGGTGAGATGCTGAAGAAAGATCAAGTAACATAAGGACTGGAAAAGTGTCTGTTGAATGTAGCCATAGGGGTTACTGGTGATGTTGGTGAGGCCAATTCATTTTGGAAGCTGCATGTTCTCGTTATGCAAGTGGATGATTTCTGCTGAGTTTTTTTGTAGTTAACCTAATTCTGTTCAACCCAGTTCTGTCAAAAACCTAGATGCCATCAGAATTTAGCAGATAACATGAATAAAGTGGCCTGGAGAGCAGTGGCTCATCTAAATGGGATAGCCCTACATAGCTATAGATTGTGGATTCAGTTGATTGAAGGAGGCCAGATTTTTTGATTTTTTTTTTTTTTTTTTTTTTTTTTTTTTGAGACGGAGTCTCGCTCTGTCGCCCAGGCTGGAATGCAGTGGCCGGATCTCAGCTCACTGCAAGCTCCGCCTCCCGGGTTTACGCCATTCTCCTGCCTCAGCCTCCCGAGTAGCTGGGACTACAGGTGCCCGCCACCTCGCCCGGCTAGTTTTTTTTTTTTGTATTTTTAGTAGAGACGGGGTTTCACCATGTTAGCCAGGATGGTCTCAATCTCCTGACCTTGTGATCCGCCCGTCTCGGCCTCCCAAAGTGCTGGGATTACAGGCTTGAGCCACCGCGCCCGGCCAGATTTTTTGATTTTTAAAAAATGTATAAAGTTAGTAATTAATTCAAAGAAATATTAAAAACACAGTGCTGGCAAATAAAACACATCTATGGGTTACATTTGGCCTTTTAATTATAAATTTAATGTGCTGGTACTTATCTAACATGCTTTCTTTTATTTAGGGTGTTCAAAAAGAGGAAAGGGAGAAGTACCGAAGGTTATTGGAACGACTTAAAGAAAGTGGTCATGGAAACTCTGTCTGTCCTGTAACTTCAGGTTATCACAGGTAACAATGAGCTAATAGATAATGTTTTGCTAGGCATCTTTTTTTGGTTTGTTTTTGGAGGAAGTATTGGTGGGAAGGGCTTTATTGAAAAAAGAGGTTAAACCTGAGAGAACTAGCCCTGTCATTTGCCTGGATATTTATCTAGTAATGGATAATATATAACAGTGGTTTGCAAAGTAAAATTTTATGTTACCTTTAGGACCCTTTGTTGAAGTAAACTTTTACTTTAAACTCTTATATAAAAAAGTAGATCACTGGTTGAAGTAGGTCTCCCAGGAGGCAGAGAGTTTCTTCAACCTTCCCAGCATACATTTCCCACAATCTCTCTCTCTGCCTCCCTTCCCCACCCTGCTCCTGCCCATCTCTCCATTTCTCCCATCTCCCTTCCTTCCTTCCTTTCTCCTTCACCTCCTCACAGTCTTTCTTTTTGTCTTTTTTCCTTCCCCCGCCTCACCCCCACCCCATGAGACACACCTAGTCCCTGTGGCAGCATAGAGATTGAATCTTAGCACATTTGGAAACCCGCTAGAGGCAAGATTAAAGTCTCCCAGGTCATAAGAATTTTCCTTATAATACAGCTTGTTAATTAAATAATGATTTGAGCAAATATTAATAGATGAGAGTGACAGAGGGAAGTGATATCTGGCCTTGTATTTGCCTATGAAAGGAGGACAAAAAATGTGTGAGCTCAGGACTGAGGTACGCTGGGTAATTCTAACAAGTGGTGTGAGAAAACACAGGGATCCCAGAAATTATATAAATAGCAAATTGAAGGTTAAAAAGTCACGCAATACTATCTAGCTTTTTTTTTTTTTTAGATAGAGTTTCACTCTTTTTTTTTTCTTTTTTCTTTTGAGATGGAGTCTCGCTGTGTCACCCAGGCTGGAGTGCAATGGCATGATCTTAGCTCACTGTAACCTCCACCTCCCAGGTTCAAGCGATTCTCCTGCCTCAGCCTCCTTAGTAGCTGGGATTACCGGCGCGCACCACTATGCCTGGCTAATTTTTTGTATTTTTAGTGGAGATGGGGGTTTCACCATGTTGGTCAGACTGGTCTTGAACTCCTGACCTCATGATCTGCTCGCCTCGGCCTCCCATAGTACTGGATTACAGGCATGAGCCACCGTGCCTGACCGGAGTTTCACTCTTGTTGCCCAGGCTGGAGTGCAATGATGCAATCTCGGCTCACTGCAACCTCCGCCTCCTGGGTTCAAGTAATTCTCCTGCCTCAGCCTCCTGAGTAGCTGGAATTACAGGCGTCCGCCACCATACCCAGCTAATTTTTTGTATTTTTGGTAGAAACGGGGTTTCGCCATGTTGGCCAGACCGGTCTCGAACACCTGACCTCAGGTGATCCGCCCGCCTCAGCTTCCCAGAGTGCTGGGATTACAGGCGTGAGCCACCACACCCGGCCTACTATCTAGCTTTTGAATGCAGAAATAACAGATTATTTGAGAATAATCAGTTGTGAACTTTTAAAAAAATTCTTTAGGTTTAGTCAGAATGTCAGTATTTTCTCCATTTTGAGCAGCCACATGTTGGAAGCAGCAGTATGTTTAATGATCTCTTGGCTTTGTCATGTTGGCGAAACCCTCAAACTATTTATGCTTTTGAAAGTTCCTGCTTTTGGCCGGGCGCGATGGCTCACACCTGTAATCCCAGCGCTTTGGGAGACTGAGACCGGTGGGTCACTGGAGGTCAGGACTTCGAGACCAGCCTGACCAACATGGCGAAACTCCATCTCTACTAAAAATACAAAAATTAACCAGGTGTAGTGGTGGGCGCCAGTAATCCCAGTTATTTGGGAGGCTGAGGCAGGAGAATTGCTTGAACCCAGGAGGTGGAGATTTCAGTGAGCCGAGATCATATCACTGCACTCCAGCCTGGGTGACAGTGTGAGACTCCGTCTCAAAAACAAAAAACAAAAAAAAGAGTTCTTGCTTTTATTTTTTTCTATTTTTTAAATTTTAAATTTTTTATTTTTTGAGATGGGGTCTCCCTCTGTCACCCAGGCTGGAGTGCAGTGGCTCCATCTCCGCTCACTGCAACCTCTGCCTCTCGGGTTCAAGCAATTCTCCTGCCTCAGCCCCCTGAGTAGCTGGGATTACAGGCGCATGCCACCATGCCCAGCTAATTTTTTTTGTTTGTTTTTAGTAGAGACAGGGTTTCAGCATGTTGGTCAGGCTGGTCTCGAACTCCTGACCTCGTGATCCGCCCGCTTCGGCCTCCCAAAGTGCTGGGATTACAGGCGTGAGCCACCACGCCTGGCTGAGTTCTTGCTTTTAATGTATTGTTTCAGGATCGATTTAAATATATAGCTTAAAAAGTTTTTTATCTTTTAATCTGAGTTTTGTCACACTGAGATTTTTTGGTTAATGCGTCACTGGGGATTCAGAACCTCTGATTTTACAAATAGAGAAACTGGAGTTCAGGTAACTTGGCTGAAATATTATTAGAATCAGGATTAGACTCCTTTTATCCTAGTCCCATGTAGTTGTTTCCTTTCTGTTGTAATTTGATATAATTGGGTAGTCAATCACCCCTATTTGGAGAAGCTTGCTGGACAGAGATAATGCATATTAATGATACACTTTGCTTTTGTATCTGATCTCCCTCACTTTTTGTGTTTCTAAGTTCTCAAAGAAGTCAGATGGACACATTAAAGACCAAAGGCTGGGGGGAAGAGCAAAATCACGGAGTCAAAACAACTCAGTTTGTTCCAAAACAATGTGAGTTCCTAGATTTCGCCTTGTCTTAATATATTGACCTTATTTCATGTTACAGTGTTCATATGAGGTAGAAAATTGACATTCAAGTGTAGATGGTGTACCAAAATACTGTCAAATCTCACGGCGTTGGGCCAGGCGTGGTGGCTCACGCCTGTAATCCCAGCACTTTGGGAGGCCAAGGCAGGTGGATCACCTGAGGTCAGGAGTTCAAGACCAGCCTGGACAACATGGTAAAACCCCATCTCTACTAAAAATACAAAACTTAGCCAGGCATGGTGACACTTGGCTGTAATCCCAGCTACTTGGGAGGCTGAGGCAGTAGAATCGCCTGAACCTGGGAGGTGGATGTTGCAGTGAGCCAAGATCACACCACTGCACTCCAGCCTGGGCGACAGCGAGACTCTGTCTCAAAAAAACAAAAACAAAAAAACCTCACAGCATTGACTGGGGCTAATCTAGGAGTTTAGTAGAACAGCTGTTTCAAGGTGAAGTAGATTCATAACATGGCTCTGGATAATTATCCTTAAGCTGCTAGATAGTAGCAACTCTTTTGTGAGCTGAAATTTTATTATATTCCCTATATAACAATTTCCTTATATTTCTCCACTTACTGTCCACTAAATGACAGCTTACCAAATGAGCAGATATCACTCAGTTTATAGTAAAGATTATATTTAAACAACAAAGATATGTAGCAAAGATATGTATGCATTTTTTAAGGCAACTTAGTGTATAGGGAGGCTAGTGTCTTTGGAATTCACTGTAGCATTTCAATGTATAGGAATGTCTTGACATTGTGGAAACTCTGTAACCTGAAATTCTAACTATATTATTCATTAATGAAGGAAACATTTAATCTTTTCTTTACCATCCTCACAGATAGACTTGTTGAAACAAAGGGACCTCTATGTTCATTGAGAAGTGAAAAGAGGTACGTATATTCAGTTCTTTCTTTTAATATATATTTTCTTATTTTCTAAGCCATATTTATGAGTAAGCAGTTCTGAGTAACTGTGAACTCTCTTGAGTTCTGGTAGTTGGTCAGCATATTTAGGTAGATAGGTAGCTAGCTCTTGTGTCAGATGCCCACCCTAGCCTGGTGGGTTGGGGGGTGCCCTTTATCTCTCAGGCATCAGTGGTTGGGAGAAACACATGCTTCTTAGATGGGAGTTTGGTTGGTGTGGGGATGTCTAGTGATCAGTGTTTTTAGGATAGGAACAGTAAAGGCAGCTCTGCATGCTTTAGGATTTTGGGATGATGGTTTACAGCAGAGTTTGTAAACTATGGCCCATGGGCCAAATCTGGTCTACTTACCTATTTTTGTATAGTAAATTTCTACTGGAACATGCGAATTCATTTACACACTATCTATGGCTGCTTTTAAATTACAGTGGCAGAGTTGCCACGATGTGCCCAAGACCATAAAACCTGCAAAGCCTAAAATACCGTCTGTTCCTTTTCAGAAAAGTTTGTCGACTCTTGGTTTAGAGTATTGTATAAACTCAAGGCAATTTTTATTTACAAATTATGAAATCTTATTTCTAAAACTAGGATGTAAGTCATCTAGCAGAAGTCTGTCATCTCTCAATTTGTTTCCTTAGGTGTTCAAAGGGGAAAATTTCTGATACGGAGAAGATGATCGGAATTAGATATGAAAATGAAAGTGTAAGTGAAAATCCCCGTTACATTTGATATCTGTGTTCTTACATAACTTATGTTTTGGTGCCCATGAAAAGCAAGAAAAAGCATATATATATGTGTGTTACTTTGATTGTTAATTCTGTTGTTTTTCTTTAAAAAAGCAGCAAGCCAGCCAGGCACAGTGGCTCATACCTGTAATACCAGAACTTTGGGAGGCCAAGGCAGAAGGATCACTTGAGCCCAGGAGTTTGAGACCAGCCTGGGCAACATAGTGAGACTGTCTCCACAAAAAAATTTAAAACTTAGCCAGGCATGGTGGCACATCTGTAGTCCCAGCTACTCGGGAAGCTAAGGTGGGAGGATCGCTTGAGCCCAAGAGGTCAAGGCTGCAGTGGGCTGTGATCACACCACTGCACTCCAGCCTGGGTGACACAGTGAGACTCTGTCTCCAGAAAAAAAAAAAAAAAAAAAAAGGCAACAAAGCAACAGGAAACATTGAAAATACACAACTTTTTTCTGCCTTCTGAGTTGTTGGAGTTTTGCCTCTACAGTAGCCACCTTTGTTTATGAGAGACCAACCTGCCTCCATACCAACACATTACCTACATTTTATGGCTTCTTAGGGAGAATTTCTTAAAAGTCATACATCTCTGGAAAGAGATGATATGTTCTGGGGTGCTGGCAGAATTCTATTTGTTTACCACAATTGTGGTTATATGGTTGTTCATTTTACAAAAATGAAGTAAGTGGTATGTTAATGTTTTGTGCATTTTCTGTCATATAAAATGACTTTTTACAAGGATGAACTAGAACCAAGTTTAGTTACGGTAAAGATAGTAGATATTCTGAGTGATGGGATTGTGGGTCATATTTTTTGCTGTTTAAAACTTTCATAATATCTTTTAAACATACTGTTTTTAATTGTGATAGGAGAACTGAAAATACTTTTCTTGCTACTTCCAGGGAAGGTGGTGAGTGTTCTGTTTCATGGTTTGTAACTGAGGGTCCTGTGAGGCCTAGGTCTGGAGCTTTTTTTGTTCCCCCTTGCAGGGACAGACAGATATGGTAAATCTACTCACTTGGGGGATTTGCTAATTCTCTTTTCTTTCACATTAGTGGCAGTTTTATATTTCATGTGTAATCCGTGTTTATATTTGCAAGTATCAAACATGTCAGTAGAATTTAGATACTTTTTTGATCAGAGGAGGGGATACCAACTGGAGCCCGACCTATCAGAAGAAGTGTCGGCCCGACTCCGCCTGGGCAGCGGAAGCAATGGCTTACTCAGGAGGAAAGTGTCAATTGAGACAAAGGAAAAGAATTGCTCAGGCAAAGAGAGGGACAGAAGAACGGACGATCTCCTTGAACTCACAGAGGTATTGTTCTTTGTATTGATCCTAAAAAGAGGCATGTCTTTAAATAACCTCAGTTATTCTAAACTTGAATATTTTGTTTTGAGGACTTTCTCCAGACTAGAGATGAATGTATGAAAACAAATCAGGTCCATAGTCTGTTTATTCACTTTGACTACATTGATCTTTAGTGAGTCATGATCATTAGTGGCCTAAGGGATCAGATTGATATTTAGCAAATGTGAGTCAACACAATCATCTCATATCTTGGAATACAACAGATTCTTTGTAAATTCTAACCTTCAAATATGTTGAGTTATATAGTATGGGTTTGGCATTAGGAATAAGTTCATTGCATTTTTTAAAAAAGTGGTTACAGTTTACTAAAATGCCCCTTTTGCTGATTATTGCATTTGAAAATAATAAAAACTTACAGAACATGAAGAATGAAGGTAGTTAAAATTCTTAAAGATGTGCCACATCTTGGCTTCCTCTACAATGTTGCCCTAGTAGGCAAATCTCTTGAATACTTACTGTTATATTGGGCATGCAGGTGGAGAGAGAGAGAGATCCATAAAATAGTGAAGCTGTGTGCTGGGGGAGGAAGCATATATTTAGAAGAAAATAATTTCTTCTTTTTTTTTTTTTTTTTTGAGATGGAGTTTCACTCTTGTTGCCCAGGCTGGAGTGCAATGGCGTGATCTTGGCTCACTGCAACCTCTGCCTCCTGGGTTCAGGTGATTCTCCATGCTCAGCCTCCCAAGTGGCTGGGATTACAGGCACCTGCCACAACGCCCAGCTAATTTTTGTATTTTAAGTAGAGACTGGGTTTCACCGTGTTGGCCAGGCAGGTCTCGAACTCCTGACCTTAGGTGATTTACCCACCTCAGCCTGCCAATGTGCTGGGATTATAGGCGCGAGTCCCTGCCCCGGGCCTAGAGGAAAATAATTTCTATTGGGTTAATGGATTTAGTTTTGTATTCTAAATAATGCATTTATCTGCATAATTCTTTAGTATGATGAAGCCATTTATTCCATAAGGAGTCAATTGCTAAATTGCTGCCTGGTTTCCAAGTTTCTGCCTGTTTGCTTATTCTCTTCATGTCAAAAAGGATGGTATAACCCCTTAGATGTCCTAATCTTATTTTGATGTTTTATTTACTTATTTTTAAGATGGAGTCTCGCTCTGTCGCCAGGCTGGAGTGCAGCGGCACGATCTCAGCTTACTGCAACCTCTGCCTCCCAGGTTCAGGTGATTCTTCTGCCTCAACCTCCTGAGTAGCTGGGACTATAGGTGCATGCCACCATGCCCAGCTAATTTCTGTCTTTTTAGTAGAGACGGGGTTTCACCATGCTGGCCAGGCTGACCTCATGATCCACCCGTCTTGGGTTCCCAAAGTGCTGGGATTACAGGCGTGAGCCACCGCACCCAGCCTATTTTGATGTTTTAAAAGTTTAAAGGAGAGAATGGGTGCAGTGGCTCACACCTGTAATCCCAGCACTTTGGGAGGCTGAGGCAGGCAGATCACTTGAGGTCAGGAGTTCAAGACCAGCCTGGCCAACATGGTGAAACCTCGTCTTTACTAAAAATACAAAAAAAAATAGCTGGCATGGTGGTGCGCACCTATAATTCCAGCTAATCAGGAGACAGAGGCACAAATATCGCTTGAACCCGGGAGGCAGAGATTGCAGTGAGGTGAGATCATGCAACTGCGCTCCAGCTTGGGTGACAAAGTGAGACTCTGTCTCAAAAAAAAAATAAAAGTTTAAAGTGGAAATCAGGATTTTAGTATTATGAAGGGAGCAAAGGCCAGGAAATTAGACACACCTGGGTTCAAATATTCTACCTTTTAATAATTATATGACTTTGAATATGTAAAATAAATTCTCAGTTTTCTTCTCTATAAAATGGTAATAATATCTTCCCCACTAATACGGATTAATGATGTGCTTCAAGCATCTAACACCATGTTTGGCTCATAGTGGTTAATACATAGTAGTAGGATAATTGAGACCATACTTTAGATGTAAATATTATTATTATTGTTTCCACAAGCTAATAAGTGAACCAGCATTTGTTGTATTAGTAAGATTGCTTTGTAGTTACAAGTTAAAATATTTTCAGGGTTGGTGTGGTGGCTCATGCCTATAATCTCAGCACTTTGGGAGGCCAAGGCGGGTATTGCTTGAGCCCAGGAGTTTGCAACCAACTTGGGCAATATAATGAGGCCCCATCTCTATTACTAAAAAATAAGAAAAAAATGTTTTCATACTATAGTAAGTCTTTGATAGTATATTTTTCTCAAGAGTCAGGTGTTGCCGAGATGAAAAACTTTTTTCAGTCTCAGAGTTTTCAATAACTGATAATGGGTTCTATATTAAAATAACAACTTCTGGACTTTCTAATTCAGGACATGGAAAAGGAAATCAGTAATGCCCTAGGCCATGGCCCACAGGATGAAATCCTAAGTTGTGCTTTCAAATTGCGAATTACTCGAGGAGATATTCAGACATTAAAGAACTATCACTGGCTCAATGATGAAGTAAGTTGTATTCCCTCCCCCTTTTGGCCATCATTAATTTTAACTATTTATTTATTATCTGTAATCAAAGTGACTTCTACCCAGTTATAAGAGGTTGGTAAAGCAACTCTTAGTTATAATTAAAACAAAAACATCTTAAATCTTAAAAAGATGGTTAGTTCTGATTTTCTGCCTTTAATTAGCAATATTTCCCTTTTCTGCGTCTGTACTTTATTACATCCACCACTCCATTTACTGGTCTTCAGTAAACCCTGGGTACAATTGATGAATGGGAGGAAGCAGCAAGTGATACTGTATTTTAGGTGAATTCTTATAGTAGCTGTTTTTTTGTTTTTGTTTTTTGTTTTTGAGACAGAGTTTCGCTCTTGTTGTCCAGGCTGGAGTGCAATGGTGCAGTCTTGGCTCCATGCAACCTCCACCTTCTGGGTTTAAGCGATTCTCCTACCTCAGCCTCTCAAGTAGCTGGGATTACAGGCATGCACCACCACGCCCAGCTAATTTTGTATTTTTAGGAGAGACAGGGTTTCTCCATGTTGGTCAGGCTGGTCTCAAACTCTGGACCTCAGGTGATCTGCCCACCTTGGCCTCCCAAAGTGCTGGGATCACAGGCGTGAGGCACCACGCCTGGCCTGTTTTATTTTTTGAGTAATAAAAGGATATATTGATTATACTCTATGTATTTTTCTTTATTTGAGTGATAGCTGAAAAATTTTGCCTAACTTGTCATCTTGTATCCTTATTACATTTAGCAGAAGCTAACTCTTAAGTTCTTTGACAATTTTCTGGTGGGTTCTTTCCCGAACTGTTTAGCCCCTGCATCTTCTCTCTTTGAGGGAAATCCCCTATGACTAGTTACTTATAAACACATTCTTTGAAATCAGGAATGTTTTGTTTTACATTATAATCTAATTTGTTTATTGTAGAACATTTGGAAAATACAGGAAAAGTAAAAAATATTACTGTTCAAAAGTACCACCACTTAAAGATAAATAAAATGTTAATATTTTGGTGTATGTCCTTCCAGTTTATATTTTAAAATTGAAGTCTAATTTATATATAGTAAAATTCACTTACTGTTAATATTTCTGCATTTTTTTGCTGTGTTACAGTTATGTAGATCTTTTCATTATTGCACAGACTTTCTTCCTGGATTCCATCTTCTGGCCATTAAGTGTTACTTACATGCCTTAAAAGTAGAGTTTCATTCCATTTTCATGTGTTCCATTTTGCACTGATCACTTTTTTCCCTGTCTTCTACTATAGAGAGTCCTTTTATCCCCTTCTTTAGTACCTTACCTTTGAATTCATCCTTATTCAGGTAGAAATTTAGTTTTGATAATATATTTGCCATGTTCCAACTTTTGTTCCCTTGGTATTTTGTAGGTCATTAATTTTTACATGAATCTTCTGGTGGAAAGAAATAGAAAGCAAGGCTATCCAGCACTTCATGTATTTAGTACTTTCTTCTATCCTAAATTAAAGTCTGGGGGTTACCAAGCAGTGAAACGATGGACCAAAGGGGTAAATCTCTTTGAACAAGAAATTATTCTGGTGCCTATTCATCGGAAGGTACATTGGAGCCTGGTGGTGAGTAGAGAGGGTTAATGGTTAATTGTTGGACTTTGGATAAAGACCATTTTTTAAAAATAATGCTGCCTGGCCGGGCGCGGTGGCTCAAGCCTGTAATCTCAGCACTTTGGGAGGCCGAGACGGGTGGATCACGAGGTCAGGAGATCGAGACCATCCTGGCTAACACGGTGAAACCCCGTCTCTACTAAAAAATACAAAAAACTAGCCGGGTGCGGTGGCGGGCGCCTGTAGTCCCAGCTACTCGGGAGGCTGAGGCAGGAGAATGGTGTAAACCCGGGAGGCAGAGCTTGCAGTGAGCTGAGATCCGGCCACTGCACTCCAGCCTGGGCGGCAGAGCGAGACTCCATCTCAAAAAAAAAAAAAAAATGCTTCCCTTTTCTGCCCTGTGTATAAAGGCCAGTAGTATATATTATAAGCATGCCCTGCAGAGTCTCTTTTTATTTTTTATTTTTTTTAATGTCTCCTCCTTCACCCAACCCTTTTTAGTTCTTATTTATTTATTCTTTAAAAATTTTTATATTTATTTTATTTTACTATTTTTTAAAATTAGAGACTAGGTTTTGCTGTGTTACCCAGGCTGGAGAGAATTGGTGTGATCATAGCTCATTGCAGCCTGGAAGTCCTGGACTTAGGTGGTCCTCCTGCCTCAGCCTCCTGAGTGACTAGGACTACAGGCATGGTCCACCATGCTTGGCTAATTTTATTTATTTACTTATTTGGCAAGATGGAGTCTTGCTATGTTGCCCTGGTTGGTATCCAACATCTGGCCTCAAGTGGTTCTCCTGCTTCAGTTTTCAAAGTACTGGTATTACAGGTGTGAGCTACCATGCTTGGCCTTTTTTTCTTTTTCTTTTTCTTTTTTTTTTAAATTTTTATTTCTAGAGACAGGGTCTCATTCTGCCACCCAAGCTGGAGTATAGTGGCACAACCATAGCTCACTGTAACCTCACCTCCTGGGCACAAGTGATCCTCTCACTTTAGCCTCCCAGGTAGCTGGGACTACAGATGTGCACCACTATGCCTGGCTAATTTTTTTAAATTCATTTTTAATTTTTTTGTAGAGACAGAGTCTTGTTTTTTTTTGCCCAAGCTAGTCTCGAGCTCCTGGCTTTAAGTAGTCCTCCCACCTCAGCCTCTCAAAATGATGGGTGAGCCGCCGCACCGGGCCTCCTTTTTAGTTCTTGAGTTGAACAACTTAGTAACCTAGAAGACAAAGCCCTTGAACTTGAGGAGCTTTCTTTTTATTTATTTAATTATTTTATTTATTTATTTATTTATTTTGAGATGCAGTCTTGCTCTGCCTCCCAGGCTGGAGTGCAATGGCGCAATCTCAGCTCACTGCAACCTCCGCCTCCTGGGTTCAAGCGATTCTCCTGCGTTAGCCTCCTGAGTAGCTGGGATTACAGGTGTGGGCCACCGTACCTGGCTAATTTTTGTATTTTCTGTAGAGACGGAGTTTCACCATCTTGGTCAGACTGGTCTTGAACTCCTGACCTCGTGATCCACCACCTCAGCCTCCCAAAGTGCTGGGATCATAGGTGTGAGCCACCTTACCCGGGCGAGGAGCTTTCATTTTTAATAGGAAAGAGTCTTAGTACACATAAGGGTTATTATATTTATTTAGTTTTGTTTACAAGATAGTACAGGTTTATTGTAGAAAAATGCACTTATAAGGCCAGTTGTGGTGGCTCATGCCTATAATCCCAGACTTTGGGAGGCCGAGGCAGGAGGGGTTGCTTGAGCCTAAGAGTTTGAGACCAGCCTGGGCAACATGGAAAGACCCTGTCTATATACAAATTTAAAAATTTGCTGGGCATGGTGGTGCACACCTATGGTCCCAGCTACTTGGGAGGCTGAGGTGGAAGATTCCCTGAGCCCAGGAGGTCAAGGCTGCAGTGAGCTGTGATCACACCACTGCACTCCAGCCTGGGTGACAGAGTGAGATCTTGTCTCAAAAAAAAAGTCTCATCACTCTGAGAGGACCACTAATTTTTTAACTTAAAAATACACTTTTTTACTAAAGTTACATAAGATATGTTTTTAACTAAAAAAAATTTTAATACATGTACCAATATAAGTGGATATCGTTTTTCTTTTTTTTTTTTTTTCTGAGACAGTCTCGCTGTAACCCAGGCTAGAGTACAGTAGCACAATCTCGTCTCGCTGCAACCTCTGCCTCCCAGATTCAAGTGATTCTCCTGCCTCAGCTTCCTGAGCAGCTAGGACTACAGGCGCGTGCCATCACACCCGACTAATTTTTGTATTTTTCAGTAGAGACAGGGTTTCACCATGTTGGTCAGGCTGGTCTCAAACTCCCGACCTCATGATCCGCCTGCCTCGGCCTCCCAAAGTGCTGGGATTGCAGGTGTGAGCCACCATGCCTGGCCCTGGATTTCTAAGATACATAATACATTTTTTATGTATCTTAGAAATCCATTTATATTGTTACATGTATTTTTTAAAAGATGCTTTTATTTTTGGAAGTAAAATTCTCACTCCTCTTACATTTAAAATGTTTCTGGATGTTATCTTTTTCCATTATAGGTGATAGACCTAAGAAAAAAGTGTCTTAAATACTTGGATTCTATGGGACAAAAGGGCCACAGGATCTGTGAGATTCTCCTGTAAGTAAAGGTTGAAAACCTCACTACCCCCTGTTGAGGTGATCTCTCTTCTATCTCATCCTAGGAAGCTGTGTGGATGGTAGTCTTATGTATAGTTAAGGCTATTTCAGGACTTAGAATGCATTTTATTTTTTTTTGTCTAAAAATAATAGCTGATTGCAACTGAGAAAACATGTTTAGTAGCATCACTGAAAACAAGTTTGTCATGTATTATGATGTAAAATAGATCTTATTAGAATCCTGTGATTTGCATTAGATTTCTTTGGGATTGATGCATTATTCTGAATGTTCTAAGGAGCTGTTAGTTGGGGAGTGTTAGTCCTCCAAATTCTTAAGCCCACTCATATCTTTATGCTTTCCATGAGAGTTGAGTTTATCTCAGAACCCAGGGGCGATGTTTAAAGTGTGTGGTTTCAGGGGACTGTTCCGAATAGTAATTGCTATAATAGAAACTGGTCTTTAAAGCATAGCTACTTCTTAGCTAGGTAAAGTAGTGACATGAGTTAAGTGAGAAAATGCATCAGTAAGATGGGTCCATTTTTCCTTTTCTGCTCACTAGAAGCAATGAAGTTCCTTCTTTTAACTTTTACTAAGGACAAATTAATCTTGTGAAGAAAAGTTGTTGCTAACAATAATTCAATATTGTTTAGTATAAAAGGTTATTTTTATTTATGGTTGTTTATCTGGAATAAAAAGTATAGAGAAGACAATTCTAAAAACTGTAAGATACACCAAATTGTTTATAAAATGATTCTCTTCTAGTCTTTTCTTTGTAAGATGCGTATAAATTGTACACACATACATTTGCGTTCATACATATACATATATTATCCCATGTATAGAAATGTTCTTACTGGGATCATACAGTATAGTTTGATGTGTTGCTTATAATAGGATTTGAAAACTCATATTTTATTACATTCATGCTGTTTTGTTTTTTTTTTTTTTTTTTGAGATGGAGTCTCACTGTGTTACCCCGTGCAGTGGTGCAGTCTCAGCTCACTGCAACCTCTGCCTCCTGGGTTCAAGTGATGCTCATGCCTCAGCCTGCTAAGAAGCTGGGAGTACAGGCTCCCGTCACTGTGTCCGGCTAATTTCTGAATTTTTAGTAGAGACAGGGTTTCTCCATGTTGGTCAGGCTGGTCTTGAACTCCCAACCTCAGGTGATCCGCCTGCCCCAGCCTCCCAAAATGCTGGGATTACGGGCGTGAGCCACTGTGCCCGGTGGTCTTTGGCTTTTTATCTTATCTTATTTATTTATTTATTTTTTGAGACGGAGTTTCACTTTTGCTGCCTAGGCTAGAGTGCAATGGCGTGATCTCGACTCACCACACCCTTCACCTCCCGGGTTCAAGTGATTCTCCTGCCTCAGCCTCCCAAGTAGCTGGGATTATAGGCATGTGCCACCATGCCTGGCTAATTTTGTATTTTTAGTAGAGACGGGGTTTCTCCATGTTGGTCAGGCTGGTCTCAAACTCCTGGCCTCAGGTGATCCATCCGCCTCGGCCTCCCAAAGTGTTGATTTACAGGCATGAGCCACTGCACCAGGCCTATGTTATTTTTTATATCTTAATTTTAGTGGGGGCATCTAATGCTTATCAACCTGATATATATTTCAACTTTTAAAAACAAGCATGTACAATTTTTATAAGCAGACCTCCCCAAATTAAATTAAAAATCCAGAAAGCCACTTTGGGAGGCTGAGGCAGGCGGGATCACAGGCTCAGGAGATCGAGACCATCCTGGCTAACATGGCGAAACCCCGTCTCTACTAAAAAAGTACAAAAAATTAGCAGGGCGTGGTGGTAGGTGCCTGTGGTCCCAGCTACTTGGGAGGCTAAGGCAGGAGAATGGCGTGAACCTGGGAGGCACAGGTTGCAGTGAGCTGAGATTGCGCCACTGCACTCCAGCCTGGACGACAGAGCAAGACTCTATCTTAAAAAAAAAAAAAAAAAAAAAAAGTCCAGAAAGCAGTCACGTTTTTAAAAAGCTAATGAATATGGATTTGAGAATGGCATATCTGTTTAACATCACAAAGCCCTTTGTAACCATAATGGTTAGTTTCTGTAAGGATTTATTGTTGTATTCCTTCTTTGTTTTGCTTTTTAGTCAGTATTTACAGGATGAAAGTAAGACCAAAAGAAATACTGATCTGAATCTTTTAGAGTGGACCCATTACAGCATGAAACCACATGTGAGTGACAATCATCTATATTTGACATACTTTGTTGCATTTACTAATAGTATATTATTCATATTTGGCTCCCTTTCTGCCCTTCCTCCCTCCCTGCATACTTTTAAAGTACATATCTTTTTTTTTCTTTCTTTTTTGTAGAGATGGGATCTTGCTTTGTTGCCCAGGCTAGTCTCAAACTCCTGGCCTCCCAAAACAAAGTGCTGGGATTACAGGTGTGAGCCACTATGCCTGCCCAGAGTATACATCTTAAGAATGATCTGCTTCTAAATCTTTAGCAATTAATTTAACTAAGATGGTTGCTTAGCTTTCATCTTCTTGCGCCAAATGTAATGTTAACCATATGCTTGCAAATCTCTCACAGAATTGGGAAAAAAACCCAATAAATTCAAGTTGGCTAATTTCCCTGTTGGTGCTAATGAAAGTTTACATTTCTTTTCCAAAATTTGGGAGTTTGTTTATTTAAATCTTAGGATCCCATTCCAAAAAAAGCATTTTAATTTCTAAACTGAAAAATTTGGGCTGGGTGCAGTGGCTAACACCTGTAATCCCAGCACTTTGGGAGGCCAAGGTGTGCAGATCACCTGAGGTCAGGAATTTGAGACCAGCCTGGCCAACATGGCAAAGCCTTGTCACCACTAAAAACCAACTGGGTCTGGTGGCGCATGCTTATAATCCTAGCTATTCAGGCGGCTGAAGCAGGAGAATCAGTTAAACCCGGCAGGCAGAGGTTGCAGTGAGTGGAGATTGCGCCACTGCACTCCAGCCTGGGCAACAGAGCGAGACTGTCTCAAAAAAAAAAAAGAAAAGAAAAAGAAAAATTTGAGGGATAAGCTTTGAAATTTCCTAAGGAGAGCACAGATGTAAGGAAGAGTCTGTTAGGATGAATACTGTGTTCTGGTATGGGAAATGGAATAAAGCAAGCAAATTGCCTTTCTTTGTATATTGTAGTCTGTAGTTTTGTCCATTCTGTGAGAGATGCTAGGCTCAAGAGAAAAGTGTGAGGTATCTGCGTATGTATGGATGGTATGTATTTAAGCAAACTTTAAAAATCATAATTAACTTCATTTCTTTGAATAAAAATTGAGCTTTTGTCATCTAGTGTGTTTTCCAGCAGTGGAAGCGGCCTCTCCCATATTCTTACTAACTTGTGCTACTTGTGACTGACAGCCAGAGTGTGTCAGGAACCGCCAAGGTTAGGGCAACACAGGCCTGGAGAAGGTGTGAGCTCAGTGGGTTTAGAATCCACCACCTTTGGCTTATTAAGCTTTTAGTGCTGCTTGTAGCAAGTCTTGTTTTTGCCTTAGGGCATAACTGATCTGTCAAGGCAAGATCCTGATTGGTTAAAGCCTATTCAGGAACTTCTCTCGTCCGCCTTGAAGCTGTAAGGGTCCAAAGCAGTAGTCTTATTTTCTTAGCTAGAGAAATTACATTTCTGATTGACCACACTTGGCCCTTTTTAAAATTAATAAATGCTTCTGAAATAATTCTGACTAGCATTCCCGGTAGTAAACCTCCTTTCAATTTGGTTTCTTTGAATGGGAGCTGAGATATGGAACTTTCACTTTGTTTTTTTCTTTTCTGAAAAACATTTTTCCTATGGGGTCACGCTCTCCATCTCATAGTCTGGGTTTCCAATCAAATGCAGAACCATGGAAGATTAAACACAAGAACAGAACAGAAAGGAAAAGCAGTATTTGCAAGTTACATCTTAGACCTGTGGCTTCAGTTCTCACAAGGCCTGTTTTTCCCTTGCTATGATCTATGTTTTATACCACACAGAGTAAGAATAATTGTGTTTTTTTGTTTATGATGGTGTGTTTAGGTAATACCTGATTTAATATTTACCTTTATAATATTGTTTATAGCAATATTTAGAAAAAGTCCAAGGGATTTGTATATAATGATGTTTTACCCTTTCCTCCCTTCTTTTTTCTTTGTAATTTTAGGAGATTCCTCAACAGTTGAATGGGAGTGATTGTGGAATGTTTACTTGTAAATATGCAGATTATATTTCTAGGGACAAACCTATCACATTTACTCAGGTGAGTGAAGACCCTCCTCATTCATTTACTTGTTACTAAGCAAGATAAGGCACTTGGCCAGTGCCTGGCACATGTTCAGCTCTCAGTAGTAGTAGCTGGCCAGGCGTGGTGGCTCACACCTATATTCCCAGCACTTTGGGAGGCCGAGGCAGGCGGATCACCTGAGGTTAGGAGTTCAAGACCAGCCTGGCCAACATGGTGAAACCCCATCTCTACTAAAAACACAAAAGTTAGCCAGGTGTGGTGGTGCACACCTATAATCCCAGCTACTCAGGAGACTGAGGCAGGAGAATCGCTTGAACCCAGGAGGCAGAGGTCGCAGTGAGCCGAGGTCACACCAGTGCACTCCAGTCTTGGCAACAGAGCGAGACTCTTGTCTCAAAAATAAATAAATAATAGTAGCTGGGCTCATGCCTGTAATCCCAGCACTTTGGGAGGCCAAGGCAGGTGGATCAGCTGAGGTCAGAAGTTCAAGACCAGCCTGACCAACATGGAGAAACCCTGTGTCTACTAAAAATACAAAATTAGCCGGGCGTGGTGGCGCATGCCTGTAATCCCAGTTACTAGGGAGGCTGAGGCAGGAGAATTGCTTGAACCCAGGAGGTGGAGGTTGTGGGGAGTCGAGATCACGCCATTGCACTCCAGCCTGGGGCAACAAAAGCGAAACTCCATCTCCCCAAAAAAAAAAAAAAAAATAGTAGTAGCTGTGCTATTCTTATTGCTGTAAATCTTGGTTTTAGCCCTACCCCTGCCAGAATCAGGGTTTGTTATTTTATCTGCTCTCAGGTTTATCCTAGTCTTTGGTACACAATGGGCACAAATTGCAAACCTCTGAACTCTGGCATTCATTGGTTCCTGTGTATTATTATTTCTAGCCAAAGAAAGAGGTATGTCAGTATTTAATAGGAAGGGAAAAACAGGCCTGTGAGCATTGAAGTCACAGGTCTAAGATGTAACTTGTGAATACTGCTCTTCCTTTCTGTTCTGCTCTTTTGTTTGTTTAATTCTCCATGGCTCTGCATTTGATTGGAAACTCAAGTATGTTGGGAATTCTTGAGAATTTGTAACAGTGGATTCTCAACCTTTTTACAACTGAGGACAACCTCATTAAAAATATTTTTCAGGCCGGTGTGGTGGCTCAAGCTTGTAATCTCAGCACTTTGGGAGGCCGAGGCGGGTGGATCACGAGGTCAGGAGATCGAGACCATCCTGGTAACACAGTGAAACCCCGTCTCTACTAAAAAATACAAAAAACTAGCCGGGCGAGGTGGCGGGCGCCTGTAGTCCCAGCTACTGGGGATGCTGAGGCAGGAGAATGGCGTAAACCCAGGAGGCAGAGCTTGCAGTTAGCTGAGATCCAGCCACTGCACTCCAGCCTGGGCGACAGAGCGAGACTCTGTCTCAAAAAATATATATATATATTTTTCATCCACAGACTTTATTTTGATAGATGTCTACCAAGCAAACTGTATTTATTACATGAATACAAACTATAATACAAACTGTATTACATGAAGTAACTAGGACTCCCATGCTGAATTAATACAATTCCAGTAAAAAATAAAGGCATTTATTGCTTAGTCTTAGCAGTTTTACTAAGAGCAAATGTGCAGTTTTTACTAGATGTTTTGAACTATTTAAAATAATTTAAGAATCATGTGTTAAGACTTTTTAGCCCCCACCCCTAGGTAGGACATCACTAGTTTTTTATTATTATTATTATTATTATTATTATTATTATTATTATTTTGAGATGGAGTCTTGCTCTGTTGCCCAGGCTGGAGTGCAGAGGCATGATCTTGGCTCACTGCAACCTCCATCTCTCAGGTTCAAGTGATTCTCCTGCCTCAGCCTCCTGAGAAGCTGGGACTACAGGCATGTACCACCATGCCCGGCTAATTTTTGTATTTTTAATGGAGGCGAGGTTTCACCGTGTTAGCCAGGATGGTTTCGATCTCCCGACCTTATGATCTGCCCTCCTCGGCCTCCCAAAGTGCTGGGACTGCGCCCGGCCTTTTAATGGTTTGATAAGTATGTTCCATGATATAAAAATGTCAACATTTAGAAAAAGAACATGGACATCCTGCTTTATTGACATGATTACACCTGAAGGTTGTGCTGCTGTGCACATTATGATGTAATGCATGTGTTGTTTATGGGATTCTTTGCAGCACCAGATGCCTCTCTTCCGGAAGAAGATGGTGTGGGAAATCCTTCATCAGCAGTTGCTGTGAGAAAACTTTGCCTGGTCCCCTCTAGCTGCTGGTGGTTCTTTCACAGACATTTCCATATACCTCATGCATTGTGGGTTAAAAAGTCCCTGCATCACTTCTGTTCTCTCACAGGTACTGAGCTGTCAAAAGTGCATGAAGGCCTCTCACTGCACCCTAGTCCTGACTTGGGGTGCAGAGGGCTGCTTGCAATCCTGTTTGTAAGGCTGTGCCTGCTCAGAGCTTTGGACTGTTCAACCCACACAAGAACAAACGCTAACTACTATTTTTTTTAAGAGATTCTTTTCCCTATGAATGTGGGAAATGCAGGATTTACTCTGTGAATTGTTTGTTTTCTGTGTGTTTGTTCAGCGTATTCATTCACTCACTCGTTTGCAAACATAATGGGCAGTGGTCATTTGCTGCTGCTCTTTTACAGTTAGCTCTAAATTACTTGTTTGAACTATTTATTTCTGAAAGGAATGTTACTCAAGCTGCCACTCCCTGCTGAAGACCAGGAGGGAACTCTCACTGGGGGCGGAAGGAAGTGGAGCTGGAGCAGTAACTGCCAACATGAAGCTGGAGGGTTTGGGATTTTGTTTTTTGTTTTTGTTTTTTTGAGGCTCAAAAATGCTGGGAGAAATGAAAATGCTGTGGGATAGGGCTCCCGTTGCCTTTCAGAGGAAGTCTGACACTACAGCGTTGGCACAGTGCCATGAACAGTGGACCTGTGCCCAAGGAACTCTGACTATCCAAGCATCTTCCGAAGAGATGTGTTGTCATCTTAAAGAGACTTCCCTTTCTGGAAATGAGGTGACTTGGCTTAGTCTTGAAACTGGATTCATGGATTTGAAGTAACTGTAAACCCTAAATCTTCATTTTCATCCCAGATCTGATTGAGTATAAACCTCAGAATTATAGGGCCTGGCCTGAGCTGTTTAATTCAAAAGATACTATTCAATTTAAAGCTATTTTTCCTCAGAGTTTTTGTTTTCTATATATTAAGCCTAAATTAAGTTTTCTACTCATTAAGACTGACATCTCCCCACTCCATCCCCACTGAAATTTGTGGAAGAAAATTTAGTACTTGGCTCTGAGGTTGCCAGTTATACAATAATCTATTTTGCATATGAAAGTTTGTATTTAACTTTTTTGTTCATTAAAAACCTTACTGATGTGGTTATAACTTCAGAAAGTTTAGAGTTGGTCAGAACATATTTTGCAAGATCTAGTGCCTAGTGTTGCTTTTCTGATGTAATAAAAGGTTGTCTGGCAGAACCTAAAAAAGTATATGCTGAAATGATTTCCAACCCTCTCCCTACTTCAACCTCCCAAACTTGTTCTGGTTCATAAAAGCAAGAGGTAAAACTGGAAAAATTGGGCATGTGTTACCTATGAATCTACATGCCTGCCATTTGGAGTGCTCCGGCTGCTGGTCCCAGAGGTATACTGGTTATAGCTATTGCAGCCAGTTCCCTGAGACTTGTAAAATCCTGGTTTAGGACATGGGCCTGTGGTGTGGATTGAAAATGCTGGGCCTACTTGATGGTCAGCCAGAGGCCATGTGGTTGGGTGATGATTGAAGTGGGAGCAGGTTGTGCTACACCTCCCTCCTTCCTGCAGCCCCTGCTCCTTTCCCTGGGCTCCTGGCACTGAGTGACTACTGGGACCAGGCAATGAGCACAGCCAAAAAGGCCAGAGGTCACTAGGTCAGCATTATACCAAACACCTGGCTTTCACTGGGCATCAGCGTGCTTCACTTGAGAGTTTGGTACCATGGTTAAGATTGATTCCATGCGCCGGGCGCGGTGGCTCAAGCCTGTAATCCCAGCACTTTGGGAGGCCGAGGCGGGCGGATCACAAGGTCAGGAGATCGAGACCACGGTGAAACCCCGTCTCTACTAAAAATACAAAAAATTAGCCGGGCGCGGTGGCGGGCGCCTGTAGTCCTAGCTACTCAGGAGGCTGAGGCAGGAGAATGGCGGGAACCCGGGAGGCGGAGCTTGCAGTGAGCCGAGATCGCGCCACTGCACTCCAGCCTGGGCAACAGCGTGAGACTCCGTCTCAAAAAAAAAAAAAAAAAAAAGATTGATTCCATGCTAGGTAAGTCCTGTTAGGAATGGCAGTTTGTATTCCGCCCACATGAATTATGCTGGGCTTAATGTATTATTTGAGGGGCTTCTTAAGAGCAGTTCTCACTGAGCTTTCCATTAACGTACACTCTTCTGGACGGCTCTTAAAACTTCCAGGACATAATGAAATTGGGAAGAGCAGAGTGTTGAACTCTATAGCATGGCCTTCTGCTTGACCCTGAGTTCCTGAATTGAATGTGAGAGATCACAGGCCATGCTTCTCTAGGCATTAGAGAATGTCTCCCTTGGCATAAAGAAACATGTTAGTAGTACGGTTTTTTGTTCAGTTGAAAAAACAGCTATTGATTTTATTAGTAGCAAATTATCACCATTAAAGCCAGTGTTGTTTTTTGTTGTTGTTTTTATTTTTTTGTTTTGTTTTTGAGACAGAGTCTCATTCTTGTCGCCCAGGCTGTGGAGTGCAGTGGCGCAATCTCGGCTCACTGCAACCTCCGCCTCCTGGGTTCAAGCGATTCTCCCGCCTCAGCCTCCTGTGTAGCTGGGATTACAGGCATGCACCACCACGCCCGGCTAATTTTGTATTTTTAGTAGAGACAGGGTTTCTCCATGTTGGTCAGGCTGGTCTTGAACTCCCCACCTCAAGTGATCTGCCCGCCTCGGCCTCCCAAAGTGCTGGGATTACAGGTTTGAGCCATTGCGCCTGTCCCACCAATGTGTTTTTTATACTGGACTGATAAAAGATGCAGTGAGCCATTATTCCCTTTTAGCAGGTAGTCTATTAAAAATTGGTGTTGATTTTTAAAATATACCATTGAGAGCAAGTATCTTTCCCAAGCTTGACCTTGAACAGAGCTGGATGGGAGTGGGAGGCAAACAGATTTGGGACATATGGAAGATGTTCTTGGGAGCCCCATATTCTACCTCAGTTACCCAAGGCTATTAGAACCTCTGAACTTTTCCTCCTCTGAAATCCTAACAACTTCGGGAACATCATGTCCGATAGCAGATGTCTGCCTGCTGTGAGGAGCTGCTCGATGTGGAGACCAAGGTGTGGGTGTGGGCAGAATGTGTCCTAGTAGAAATAGTGAACCTCAGATATGAATAAATAAGCAAGAGACCGAAAGTTAAGTGTGTGACAACCTCAGTACTATAGTTAAGCTACATCCTTTACATTGGCTTTTGTGAACTAATTGGGAACCTATTCTCTTTTATAACTGTTTCTTTGAGAAAAACTCCTAAGCACCTGATATTCAAACAAACTTATGGTACTTTACTCGTTTGTAAGTTGGCAATCTAGCTGGCTGTATCATTGCTTTGATAATTTCTTTTCTTTTAATTTACCTAATATATATAAGGAAGGGGTTTGGATATATTAAAATAGGTGTTAATTTTATCTATTTACCAATAAATTCATCTCTTTAATTCAGTGGCTTTCACTTTTATTGCAACTCATAGGAATAAGTGTATTTTATGTTGTGACGACATACACACATAGTGTGATTATATATGGACACAAAAATTTCACATGTACTTTTGTGAAGTAATACATATTCTTACTATACTCTGATAGTTTTATTTCAGTTTTTTAAAAAATTCAGGTTGTGACCACCAAGTTGATTTCTCTGCCCACTAATGGACAGATAATTCAGGGAAGGAAAATACTGCTCTAAGTGACCTGACCACAAGATGCAAATTCTGTTTAAAACCATAAAGCTTGAGACCAAAAAACAAAAACAAAAAAGCATATATATTATAAATGTGAGGCTGTTTTGAGATGAGTCCATCTAAATCTAGGAAAACAGGCTAGCAGCTTTGAGACCCTAGATGGAAATATGTGGTGGAAACAATCCTTAAATTGTAGGTCCTTAGATGGGCATTTCCTAAAATGTGTTAAGTCTTGTAACTTGTATAAAAAATATGTAATCCCAGCACTTTGGGGGCCACTGAGGCAGGAGGATCGCTTGAGCCCAGGAGTTTGAGACTAGCCTGGGCAAGATGGCAAGACCCCAATTTTTTTTTTTTTTTGGAGACGGTGTCTTGCTCTGTCACCCAGGCTGGAATGCAGTGGCGCGATCCCAGCTCACTGCAAGCTCCACTTCCCGGGTTCACGCCATTCTCTTGCCTCAGCCTCCCAAGTAGCTGGGACTACAGGTGCCGCCACCACGCCCCGCTAATTTTTTTGTATTTTTAGTGGAGACCGGGTTTCACTGTGTCAGCCAGGATGTCTTGATCTCCTGACCTCATGATCTGCCCACCTCGGCCTCCCAAAGTGCTGGGATTACAGGCGTGAGCCACCGTGCCCAGCCTTTTTTTTTTTTTTTTTTTTTAAAGAAATAAAGGGTCTGTGGGCCAATGAATATGTGTACCATGTCCTTTCCTCTTGGGGATGCATAACAAACATCATAAGAAGTTTGATATGAACGAATTATGTCTTAACCTAGCCTTTCCTAAAACTTGGACGTTGAACCCTTTTCTGTGAGACACCTGTGGAACTATTTTATGGAATACACTTAGGAAAGTGCCAGGAGAAGCAACAGAGAGAGTTCTTGGCAGTATGTACTTGAAGAACACATGGGGCAACCTTACCACTCCCCTTCCACGGCCTCCCAGGAACACCCCTCCTCATGGCGATCATAAAGTTTGATCCCACACTACCACCCTGTCTCCTTTGATTTTTATTTAATTATATCAGTAATACGTGTTCAAAGAAAATACTGATAAGGTAAAGAATATTAATTCTGCAAATTCACCAACCAGAGTTAATACCTCTTAACATTTGGGCCAGGTGCGGTGGCTCACACATGTAATCCCAGCACTTTGGGAGGCTGAGTTGGGCCAATGACTTGAGGTCAGGAGTTCAAGACCAGCCTGACCAACATGGTGACACTCCATATGTACTAGAAATACAAAAATTAGCTGAGTGTCGTGGTGGGTGCCTGTAATTCCAGCTACTGGGGAGGTTGAGGCAGGAGAATTGCTTCAGCCCGGGAGGTGGAGGTTGCAGTGAGCAGAGAGCATACCACTGCACTCCAGCCTGAGACTCCGTCTCAAAAAAAAAAAAGAAGAGGGTGTATATATCCTGGCCTTCCCCCTTCATGGGTGTGTGAATACATATCCAGGCTTGTGTTTGTATATAACTTGTTATTAACAAATACAGAACTATATAAATGATTATAAACTCCTTTTCCACTTGAACATTTTCATGTCAATAAATCTATCATTTTAATTGCACAGTATTCCACTATATGGCTATAACATTTATTTAATCCAGTATTATTGAATATAACGTCTTGCACAATGTTTGGGTTATTCTAAGAAACTCTTAGCATAACAATTTCTGGGTTAAAAGTTATGTATATTTTTAAAAATCAGGAAAAAGATAATTACCCATTGGTATTTTGACTTTTTCATTTCTTCCAGCATGGGATGATTGCGTCTCCACTGATTTAAGTTTTATAACATTTTTCATGTGTAGGCCTTCAGTTCATTCGGAGGGATTTAATATCTCATTTTAGTCAACCATTTTATCCTTCTTTCAACTACTTTACAAAAAAACCTTTTATTATTGGGATTTCAGGACTCAGGCAAAATGGAATAGTACAGAAAACCCCCCTTGTGGTTTTGCTTTCCATGGTTTCAGTTACTCTTGGTCAACCGTGGTTTGAAAACATTAAATGAAATAACAGAAATAAACACTTTGTAAGTTTTAAATTGTGCACCATTCTGAGTAACATGATAAAATCTCTCACCATTCTGCTCCATCCTTTGTGGGACATGAATCATCCCTTCATTTTTATTTTATTTTTTAAACAGAGTAGAGTCTTGCTCTGTCTCACCCAGGCTGGAGTACAGTGGTGCAATCTCAGCTCACTACAGCCTCTGCCTCCGGGATTCAAGTGATTCTCCTGCCTCAGCCTCCCGAGTAGCTAGGACTACAGGTGCCTGCCACCATGCTTGGCTAATTTTTGTATTTTTAGTAGAGACGGGGTTTCACCATGGTGGCCAGGCTGGTCTTGAACTCCTGACCTCGCGATCCACCCGCCTCGGCCTCCCAAAGTGCTGGGATTACAGGCGTGAGCCACCGTGCCTGGCCTGCAATTATTTTTATTCTTAGAATACATCCCACTAGAGATTCTCAATGAAAATACTGTTTTTAAAATCAAAATACTTTTTTCTCTGATTATGCTGTCAACTTGATACACGGTTGGATTCTTTTTTTTTTTTTTTTTTTTTTTTAAGTATTTAGGGATTTGCTTTTTGCTTTTGTTTTGTAGTTCTGAAAAATAAACACCAGCTCAAGAGCAAAAACTACCCAAATGCATTCACAGTAGTTTTGTTGGCTTCACCCTGTTTCTTACCCTGTGTAGGTAATGTTTTCTTCCTCTTTTGGGATACAGGGTCTTACTCTGTTTCCTGTGTTGGAGTGCAGCGGCATGATTTCAGGTCACTGCAGCCTTGACTTCCTGGGCTCAGGCAATCCTCCCACCTCTGCCCCCCAAGTAGCTGGGACTACAGGCATGCGCCATCACATCTGGCTAATTTTTGTATTTTTAGTAGAGACGGGGTTTCACCATGTTGGCCAGGCTGGCCTCGAATTCCTGACCTCCAAGTGATCCACCCACCTTGGCCTCCCAAAGTGCTGGGATTACAGGTGTGAGCCACCAGCCCCCCCCCAAAAAAAAAAACTATTGAAATAAAAATAATTATTTAAAAAATTAGCCAGGTGTGGTGGTGCATGGCTGTAGTCCCAGCTACTCAGGAGGCTGAGGTGGGAAGATTGCTTGAGCCCAGGAGGTTGAGGCTGCAGTGAGCCATGACTGTGCCACTGCACTCCAGCCTGGGCAAGAGAGGAAGAACCTTTGTCCAAAGGGAAAAAAAAAAAATAATGTAATTTTGTCTCTCAGGTTTTCCCGTCATGCCAGCTGTTTCTGAGACAGCAAGAGCTGTTAAGAACACTCAATTAGGGTTTCCAGAGACAATGACTTTCTGTGGCTGATATGAGCTAGATTAGAAAAATGGGCTGGGCACGGTGGCTCATGCCTGTAATCCCAGCACTTTGGGAGGCCAAGGCAGGCAGATCACTTGGAGGTCAGGAATGGTGACCAGCCTGGCCAACATGGTGAAACCCCATCTCTACTAATAGTACAAAAATAAGCCGGGCATGGTGGCGGGCGCCTGTAATCCCAGCTACTTGGGAAGCTGAGGCAGGAGAATCATTGAACTTGAGAGGCGGATGTTGCACTGAGCCGTGATCACGCCACTGCACTCCATCCCCGGTGACAGGGCGAGATTCCATCTCAAGGAAAAAAAAAAAAAAAAAAAACAGAAAATGAACCTGTATGGGATGCATCTTCAATTTTTGTTCATCATCTTAGGGGGAGTGAAGGGAGGAAATAAAGGGCAGCAGCAGGAACTGACAGTGAACTTCTGGGGAATTTGCTAGCCGTGTTGTTAGTCATGGTAGTAGGCCAAAAAGGCTCCAGGAGGCCCCAAGGCACAGAAGTTTGGATGCCCATATGATTTAGGCAGGTTTCTAGCCATCTGGAATTGTGGGCTCCCTTCATAATAGAAACATGGAGATACCTCTGTGGCCCACATCCTTCCCCAGAGAGGTAGGGATAAGACTAGGCCAAATTTTTTTCATAGTCTTCAAGTCCTTCTCCCTTCTCTGTCTACTCAGCCATTTGAATCCCAATTGGTGCAAGGTTATTGGTCTTCCCTGCCTGTCCTCAGCAGCCCAGCGTTCTCTCTCACCCGTGCCTCCCGTCACTGTCAAGATGCTGTCTTCCTGTCTACAGCTCATCCTTTGCTTTGGTTCTTCGTTGAAACTCCTCCAAACGTCTATCAATTCTCCTTTTCTCATATTTTAAATTCTCTATGCTGGAATCCTCTTCTGATCTACAGCCAGCCTGTATCAGTCCTTCCTTTCCAGAGCTCCATGTTCGAGGAACCAAGAATGGCACCGGTCAGAGCTAGAGGGTGGGGGGATGAACAGGACAAAAGGGATGTTCAGGCTTAGATTAACAGACCGCTACGCATCATAGATTTTCAGGGGATTCAATCTAAGGTGGTAGGAAGGGGCTTTTGGAGTGATGTTCGCTAATGAATAAAAACCTTCGTAGTTAAGCTAAATCTCCATTTAACAACTACTATTTTAGTGTAAAATCATGTGCAGTTAGGACTTTCTGGGATGTCAGACTGTCATGTCAAGACTGGGATTTATAGCTGAAGAAATTGATTGTGGTGGTCTGAGCCCACATGTGAACAGTTCATCAGAGCCCAGTTCACATACATGAAACTTCTTACTCACTGTAAGGTGGAACAGGCCGCCGTCCTGTAAAGGATGGTCTCATGCTGGTGCTGCCCTCAGAAAACTCAAGAGTTGAACCCAGTTGCAAAATAATCCAGGGTTCCCTGGAAATGGGCTGCTGGGAGAAAAGTCCTTGCTTAGGAACAAAGCGAGCTGGTCTTGTACCTGTCTTCTGCCTCTTCTTGTGGTCCCCCCTTCATTTCTGCAGGCCTAGGACACTTTAGGGGTGCTTCATGCAAGGGCAAGTCGGGCATCATGTCAGCACCCTTTTCTCTTGTCTTTCTTGCACATATTCATAGACAAATGGTTTGGAAATGGGCACTTTAAAAGTGAAACCTGAAATTCTGTCACCTGTAATACGGGTCAAACAATGAAATCTGATAGGTGGAGTCAAAGGGGTCCACTTTTGGAGGTTCTTGTGTCACTTCTCCCCCTCCCAGATGTCCTCCTCATCCTGAGAGTCATCACCAAGTTCTTGGGCCTATACTTAAAGCCCTTCCTTTAAAGATGTGCTGTTCTAGGACGGGTGCAGTGACTCACGCCTGTAATCCCAGTACTTTGGGAGGCCGAGGTGGGAGGATCGCCTGAGGTCAGGAGTTCGAGACCAGCTTGGCCAACATGGTGAAACCCCATCTCTACTAAAAATACAAAATTAGCCGGGCGTGGTGGTGCATGCCTGTAATCCCAGCTACTGGGGAGTCTGAAGCAGGAGAATCACTTCAACCCAGGAGGCAGAGGTTGCAGTGAACCGAGATCGCACCACTGTACTCCAGTCTGGGCAAAAAAAGTGAAACTCCACTCAAAAAAAAAAAAAAAAAAAAAAAGTGCTGTTTCTACCAGGTGCAGTGGCTCAAGCCTGTAATCCCAGCACTTTGGGAGACTGAGTCAGGTGGGTAACCTGAGGTCAGGAGTTGGAGACTAGCCTGGCCAACATGGTGAAACCCTGTTTCTACTAAAAATACAAAAATGAGCCAAGCGTGGTAGCAGGTGCCTGTAATCCCAGCTACTCGGGAAGCTGAGGCAGGAGAATTGCTTGAACTGGGGAAACGGAGGTTGCAGCGAGCCGAGATCGCGCCACTGCACTCCAGCCTGGGCAACAGAGCGAGACACTGTCTCAAAAAAAAAGAACAAAAAAAAAACAAAAAAAAAAACAGAAAAGTGTTCTTGCTCATTTGACATGGATACCTCAATTAGGGAACACCTTTCAGTAATGACTGTGGCTGCCAAGAATCCCACAACTTCTCTTGGGCTGGCTGGCACCTATGGCTTATTTGTGAGAGCAGTGGGTTTGAGTCCTAAACAGGGGAGGGCGAAGGTGGAGCCACAGGTACAGGGGCTTCTACTGGCCACATGAAGGGCCAGGCTGTCCCTGTCCATCATGCCAACCACAGCAGTGAGAGTAACAGTAGGGCGAACAGCTGGACATCTCCATGCCATAAAACTTCAAAAGTCAAGTCAGCATCACTGAAATTGGAAATAATGAGAAAATGAGTGAGGACATCAGTGAGGAACACATTTTACACGGTATACGGGGAATGTGGCTACTCTGGAATCCCATCAGTTCACCGTCATCTGCCCCCATGTGCCCTGAACTGTCATCCCAAAAAGCTGAACTGGCTATCTTTGGCAGTCAGTGTTAACTCTGTATTCCTCAGATCACTTGGACGTATGGCAGCCATCTCTCGTAGGCTCTCCAAGTCTATGAACATAAGCTTATAAATGGAGCAGGGCTTTTCTCGTCCAATCTTTGCACAGCATGTTGGTGGCAGTGCCAGGTAGAGCACCCACTCCTCAGTCCAAGGCTGATCCTGCCCTTCTGACCTCCCAGAATACAGGCATTCCCTGTTTATTGAACTTGGCTTTATTGCACTTGAAGACACTGCAGTTTTTACAAATTGTACATTTGTAACAACCTTGTGTAAGTCTATTGGCATTTTCCCAACAACATGCTCACTTTGTATCTCTGGGTCACATTTTGGTAATTCTTGCAATATTTATTTCCAACTTTTTCATTATATTAACTATTATGGTGATCTATGATCAGTAATCTCTTATATCACTTTCATAATTCAGCACCACAAACCATGCCCACGTGGCAAAAAACCTATAATTTGTGTGAGTTCTGACTGCTTCACTGACCTGCCATTCCCCATCTCTTTCCCTTTCCTCCGGCCTTCCTATTCTCTAAGAAACAATATTGGAACAGGCCACTTAATAACCTTGTAATGGCCTCTTAATGTTCAAGTGAAAGGAAGGGTTACACATCTTTTGTTTTAAATGGAAAGCAAGAAAAGTGATTAAGCTTACTGAGGAAAGCATGTTGATAGTTACGACAGGCTGACAGCTAGGCCTTCTGTGCCAAACAGCCAAATGAATACAAAGGAAAAGTTCTTGACGGAAATTAAAAGTGCTACTCCAGTGAACCAGGAACAGTAAGAAAGTGAAACACCCTTACTGCTGATAGGGAGAAAGTTTGAGTGATCTGGATAGAAAATGAAACCAGTCACAAGATTCCCTTAAGCCAAAGCCTAGTCCAGAGCAAGGCCCTAACTCTCTTCAATGGTTGGTTCATGAGGTTTAAGGACAGAAGCCACATGTAATACAAAAGTGCAAGGTGAAGCAGCGGGAGCTGCTGGAGAAGCTGCAGCAGTTATCTGAAAGATCTAAGATCATTGATGAAGGTGGCTACACCAAACAACAGATGTTCAATGTTGATCAAACAGCCTTCTATAAGAAGAAGATGTCATCTAGGACTTTTATAGCTAAAGCAGAAAAGTCAATGTTTGGTTTCAGAGCTTCAAAGGAAGGCTGACTCTTAGGGGTTAATGCAACTGGTAACTGTTGAAGGCAATGCTCATTTACCATTCTAAAAATCCTAGGACCCCTAAGAATGATGCTAAATCTACTCTGCCTGTGCCCTAGAAATAGAGTAACAAAGCCTGGGTGCCAGCACATCTGTTTACAGCATAGTTTACTGAGTATTTTAAGCCCCCTATTGAGATTCAAATTATTACTGCTCACTGACAACGCCCCGGTCACCCAAGAGCTGTACAAGGAGATGAATGTCTTCATGTCAGCTAACGACATCCATTCTGTAGCCCATATATCAAAAGATAATTTCAAACTTCAAATCTTTTTTTTTTTTTTTTGAGACAGAATCTCACTTGGTTGCCCAGGCTGGAGTACACTGGCACAATCTTGGCTTACTGCAACCTCCACCTCCCAGGTCCAAGCAATTCTCCTGTCTCAGCCTCCCAAGCAGCTGGGATTACAAGCGTGCACCACCACGCCTGGCTAATTTTTGTATTTTTAGTGGAGACAGTGTTTCACCATGTTGACCAGGCTGGTCTCGAACTCCTGACCTCAGGTGATCTGCCTGCCGCAGCCTCCCAAAGTATTGGGATTACAGGCATGAGCCACTGCATCCAGTCTCAAATTTTTTTAAGATATAAATTTTTAAATAAATTGGCCAGGTGTGGTGGTTCATGCCTGTAATCCTAGCACTTTGGGAGGCCGAGGCAGGAGGATCACTTGAGGTCAGGAGTTCGAAACCAGCCTGGCCAACATGGTGAAACCCTGTCTCTATTAAAAATACAAAAAGTAGCCAGGCGTGATGGCAGGCACCTGTAATCCCAGCTACTTGGGAGGTTGAGGCAGGAGAATTCCTTGAACGTGGGAGGTGGAGGCTGCAGTGAGTCGAGATCAGGCCACTACACTCCAGCCTGGGTGACAGAGTGAGACTCCATCAAAAAAAAAAAAAAAAGTACATTTCATAAGGCTACAGCTGCCATAGATGATGATGATTCTGATGAATCTGGGCAAATTGAAAAGCCAGAAAGGATTCACCATTCTCGATGTCATTAAGAACATTTGTGATTCATGGAAGGAAGTAAAAATACCAACTTTAACAGGAGTTTGGAAGAAGTTGATTCCAACCCTCATGGATGACATTGAGGGTTCAAGACTTCAGTGGAGGAAGTAACTGCAGATGTGATGGAAACAGCAAGAGAACTAGAAGTGGAGCCTGAAGATGTGACCGAATTATACAATCTCATAATCAAACTTGAACAGATGGGCAGAGTTGCTTCTTATGGATGAGCAAAGAAAGTGGTTTCTTGAGATGGAATCTACTCCTGGTGAAGATGCTGTGAACATTGTTGGAAGGACAACAAAGGCTTTCGATTATTACATAAACTTAGCTGATGAAGCAGCGGCAGGGTTTGAGAGAACTGACTCCAATTTTGGGAGAAGTTCTGTGGATAAAGCACTATGTCAAACAGCATCGCATGCTACAGAGAAATATTTTGTGAAAGGAAGAGTCAATCGATGCCCCAAACTTCATTGTCTTATTTGAAGAAACCGCCACAGCCACCTGTACCTTCAGCAACCACCACCCTCATCGGTCGGCAGCCATCAACATTGAGGCAAAACTCTTCATGACCCAAAAGAGTACGACTTGCCTAAGGCTCAGATGATCATTAGCATTTTTAGCAATAAAGTATTTTTAATTAAGATATGTACACCGTCGGGCCTGGCGCGGTGGCTCACGCCTGTAATCCCAGCACTTTGGGAGGCCAAGGCAAGCAGATCACAAGACAGTCCTGGTTAACACGGTGAAGCCCCATCTCTACTAAAAACACAGAAAGTTGGCCAGGTGTGGTGGCACATGCCTGTAGTCACAGCTACTGGGGAGGCTGAGGCAGGACAATTGCTTGAACCCGGGAGGCGGAGGTGGCAGTGAACCGAGCTCGCGCCACTGCACTCCAGCCTGGGTGACAGAGCAAGACTGTCTCAAAAATAAAAAAAACACAAAAAATGTACAGTTTTAGAAATAATGCTATTGCACACTTAATATAGTGTAAACATAACTCACATGCTGTAGGACACTAAAACGTGTGTGACTCATTTTATTGCCAAGTTCGCTTTACTGTGGTGGTCTGGAACTGAACCTGCAACGTCCCTGAGGTATGCCTGCACTTAAAAGTGAGCTTCCCGTGGAGGCCTGAAGTGCCTCTTCCCAGAACTGTCGGGCATATTATCCTCCCCCTTTCCTCCACTTAGAAAGCAGCTTTGCCTGGCCAAGCTTGAAGTTCCTTAAGGATAGACTGGTCTTCCCTAGCTTGACATGCAGTCGATCCATCCCTCTAGCCCCGGGGTTCTGAAACTTCAGTGCACACAGCAATCACCCAGAAACCTTGCTGAAAAGGTTGCTGGGCCTCACCCCCAGGATTTCTGATTCAAGGTGGACCCCAAGAATCTACATTTCTAACAAGTTCCCAGGTGATAGCTGATGCTGCTGGTCTGGGGACTACACTTTGACCACCGATCTAGTTTAGCTTCTCCCAAAGACTTTCCTGGGAAAAACCAGCTTTCTCAGAGTAGCTGTGCAGATCCTGGTCATATTCGCCGCCTGCCTCCCCAGGTCCCTCAGTTAGGACTCAGCTGACACCTGGGATGAGGCAATGCTTACTTAGTAAAATAAAACACCAAGACACCAGGATCTTGTTAGCTGGATATATTTCTTTTTTTCTCTTTTTTTTTTCTTTTTTTTTTTTTTTTGTCACAGAACACTGTTTGCAGTAGAGGAAACTGGCATTGCAGTCTGGTGGTATAATGGCTTGTCCACATAAACCAGTACATGTTCATCCTTTAGCGCAAAAGCCCTAATGGCGCGTACCCTATGAAAATTCAGGACATCTCCAATATTCTCTCTCTCTGTTTTTCTTTGTCATCTTTTTTTTTTTTAAATAAACATTTTCAAGGTTTGTCCAAAAGAAGGCCATATAGGTTCTTGGCTAGCGGAAGACAATTCAGAACAGCTGTTGCACACTTGCACTGTCACCTTCTCCAGGCTGGCAGTTGATATCTTATTTTTTTTTCCAACTCATTTTTATTAAAAAAATAAAAAAATGCTCCAACTATCAGTTTTACAAAATCTCTAAGGGAAACACAAGAGCAAGGTGCTGAGGTAAAAAACACCTGAGGTAGCTTTTTCTGTGTGTTTTTCTCGTTAAAAAAATCTGTAAATTTAACGCCCTGGGCCAACAACCTTGGTAAATTTCTACTTTCCTCCACATTTTTTTTTTTTTAAGAAAGAAATCATTTTGCTGAATATTGATGGCTTATACACCAAAATGCAAAAAGACAAAATACATTCTTTCATTGTGGAATTTTTTCTTTGTTTGGTTGACTGGTTGGTTTGATGGGTTCCTGTTTTCCTCTTCCAAAACGCTAGGACAAGTACCATTGACTCTTGTTCTTTTGAGTAACCAAGTGTAAGCTGAGGCTGGTTTGTGTGTTTCGCTTTTGTTCCTTTTGTGTGATGTGATACTCAGAGCACTGCTTTGCCTGGGTAGAGGGGGTGCATAGATACGGGATTGAGATGGAGGGATGAGGGAATTCAAAAGAATGGAGATGGAGAAGAAGGGGAGGGGAGGGAGGGGAGAGATAAACAGAGAGAGACAGAGAATTATATAGCAGTATGCAAAAAACCAGTTTAAAACCTGTGAAGCAAAGAGAAATGGGTGTATGAGCTAGACAGGCATGAGGAGTGACAGAGTTTCCTCTTCAAGGAGACGGTATCCCTTCTGTTGACATACACAGGTGATCCAGAACTGCGTGAGTGTCCTTCCGACGGGATTTCCCTCTGGGTGAATTTCGTGTGGGTGGCCTCAAAGCTCCTCTCTACACCGTGAGACCTCCCAAAGAAAGACTTTATTCTTTAAAGTCTAGAAAAGCCTGCTTTCTCTTTAAAAAGAAAAAAAATTAATAATTGATTAAGAATTGGAGTTAGTTGAGTTATCTGATATATTATTTCTAAAATATATTACTGCTGCAGGCACCCTGTGTAACCCACAGGCCACATATCTTAACATCTTCCCCTTCTAATATGTACACACATGTACAGAGACGATTTGCCACAAAAAAAGGGTGTGCATTTTGCTTGGCTTTGAACACGTTCACCTATGTTAGTTCAACTAAAAGGGATAGCGTCGTGGGAGTTAAGGAGAGATCCGAGTGGATGGTGAAGTGGATGGTGAAGCCTGCAGAAGCCCTGCGGGGCGGGAGGCGGCCCGGTGGTTCTGGCAAACCTGGCTGACCTTCCCCACCCCTCCTCGGCCCCTGGGATTCTCGGGGGCCTCTGCAGAGTCCCTGGCCGCCTCCGCAGACTTCTCATTCCTCAGATGGTCTTTGGTTTGCTCCCGATCTGGCTGGCTGTGTTTGGTCTCATTCTGTCAGGTGTTGGAAGGGCTACATTCATCCGTTGTTTTGCTGGTGCCTGTGGGAGCCTCACTTGCTGCGCTGTGAGGCGACTCCCTGAGGGTATTTCTGCTCCTGCTGCTTCACCTGTTGTACAATTTCCCTGATCTTGCGCTGTGCAGTCTGCAGCAAGGGAGAGAAGGGAGAGGAAGGGACAGGGGAAAAAAGGAACCCAGTTCTGAGGACAAACGGCAGGGGAGGCTCTGGGGCTTAGGGAAGAAGGGTGGAATGCTCAGACAAGCGTCACCTACCCACTCCCGCACCTTACTCCGGGCCCTTTTCTGCCGCGAAGTAAGTGGCAGAGGCCCCCCACCAACTCCCACCCCAAGGTCCAGGGTAAGGGGATGGGACTTCGGCAGCCTCCAGTTCACTGCTGGATGGACAGGCCAGGAAGCAGAAGCAGGCAGCCGGCAACAGGGGGCTGTGCAGAGTCAGATGCTACACTTGGGCTCCCATGCTGGTCCTACCCCCGTTCTACAGTGGCTAGAAGGGCATGAGTGTGATGGACAGGGGAGGGAGGGAGGAACTGAACCCAGATGCTCTACCCTGAACAGCTGGAGCACACACATGAACCCCCACCTGTCCCCTCACCCAGCCCAGCACTGTGCCTGCAGGCAGCTCCCTGGCAGACTGAATTCCTGTAGGAACTGGCTGTTCAGACACATTCCCAGGTCACCGAGGAGCTGAGCGGAGCGGGGAGACAGCAGACAAGGGGCGTGGCCAGGGACTCTGACTGCAGAAGACCCAAGTGAGAATTTTGAAGGGCACTGGGGGGGGTGTGTGTGTGGGTGGCAGGGGAACCACAGTGTGGCAGGTGCCCTTTCCTGGACCATCAGTCTCTTGGCACAGGCACAGGCATTGGGAGAGCAGGCTGACAGCTTAGACAAACCTTCAGTGTCTGCTTACACCAAGTACACCGTTTGTCTTCACTAATTCAGGACAAAGAGCAGGAATGCTGTCTTCCAAAACTCAGTTTACAAAAGCACCAAAGAGAAAGTGGCCAGGTGCTGGCCTTTCCCAGTGAAAGAGAAGCAGCTGTGTGGAGGTGCAGTATTTTGACAGGGTGGGTTGCGGTGAGACGGAAGAGGAGGAGAGAGAAATGAGAAACGAGGCTCTCTTGCCATGAGCATATAGCCTTTCACAGTAAGTGTTCAGGCTTTGGGGGAGGAATCCAGAGGGTGGGCTTGCCTGGTTCCCAGGCTGGCACTGGGGCCTGAGGAGAGAGGGTGAGGGAAGCTGAGACCATGCCCTTAAGCATTGCAGGGGGCTTGGAACCTGCTTGGCTTTGCTTAAGGGCTTAACTCTCCACTCTCCCTCAAGCTCCTGGCATACATACCTTGGGGATGACAGTGGAGAGAAGTGTGAAACAACATCCCTGCCCTGGGGGCCATCCCTGAAGAGCCAGGAAGAACCAGGGAGAGGTTCCATCTTGGCAGGGATTGGTGCTCAGGGCTGTGGCCACCTGACAGGCCATGAGTAGCTTAGCAGAGAACTGAAAAGAGACTTGCAGGAGAGACGGGGCCCTCACAGCACAGTACCTGGCTAGCAAAGAAGTGCCCGATAATTCTGACGATCACTTCCTCATTTTCATCTGGCGTTTGGTCACGAGGCACGATGACTTCCGCACTGGTTAAGTTCTGCAGTTCATTCACCTGTGAAGGGAGAAAAGGCAATGGGTTGGATAGGTTCCCTGCCCGTCAGCATGGTGGGCTCAGGACGGAGTGGAAGAGGTGGAGTAGGGGAAGGAGGACACCCCTGGGGGCTCCTCTGCCCCTGGGCACATGGGGCCATGTTGGTTGGGCCCTGCCAGGCTCAGTGACAGGGAGAGGGAGTCCAGCCACGGACTCCTGGGGCTGCTTCTGAGACAAAGTTCTCTTCTTCTGGAGTTCCCATCAGTGCAGGCCTGCCCATGCTCACAGAGACCCCAGGCTTTCCCATAACCCCCACTCCCCATCCCTACCCTGTAAGATCATTACTCCTGGACATGCTCTCCTGGGTGCTGACCACGAGCCCAAACCTCCACTTGGTTAACTGTCCCTGCAAATCAGCCCTGCTGTTCCCTCCTCCTCGTTTTCACTCCTCCTGTGAACACAGTCTTGCTCATGTGTTCCTACCCTTGGATTGTTGTCCTCTCTCCCAGCCACTGGATCCCACCCCAGGCCCACCTCCACGAAGCCTCCAGCCCATGCTGAGCTTCCTGTGTCTCCAACCACTGCCTGCATTGTTTCTCCTCCCCGCTGCCTCACTGGGCCTGCTTCCCATCAGGACTGCACGCTTCCCGAGGGCTTGGACCCCATCCTCTGGCCCTCTGGCCTGATGCCGAGCTCACAGGATGGTTCAGCATGTGCTTTAGGGGAAACCTGACAGTCTAGAGGATGCAGAGAATTCAGTGACTGGTTCTGAAATAGCCAAACAGGACACCCAGGGGCTCGGGATTCTACTCCCTGCTGATCCGTCTTTCTTTTGCCTCCTACATTCCAGCTCCACCTAAAGCGCAGTGTGTGCCCTGGAAGGCCGACTGCATTCTGGAGACAGGGAATCTTCTGATTCCACACTGCTTCATTCTTTCGTATAAAGCTGACTCATTATATCTAGAACTTGGTTTTGAATTCCTTTTAAGAGTTTCTATGTAAAGAGCTTTACAGCTGGGTGCAGTGGCTCATGCCTGTAATCCCAGCACTTTGGGAGGCTGAGGTGGGGGGATCACCTGAGGTCAGGAGTTTGAGACCAACCTGACCTGACCAAAATGGTGAAACCCCATCTATACTAAAAATATAAAACATTAGCTGGGCGTGGTGGCGAGTGCCTGCAGTCCCAGCTACTGGGGAGGCCGAGGCAGGAGAATCACTTGAACCGGGGAGGTGGAGGTTGCAGTGAGCAGAGATGGCGGCACTGCACTCCAGCCTGGGTGACAAGAGCGAAACTCTGTCTCAAAAAAAAAAAAAAAAAAAAAAGCTTTACAAAAACAGCAAATCACACACATATACATATATATACGTACATACACAGGACTCAAGAGCCCCCTGCAAGTTCCTGCCACCCAACACTGCTACTTTGCCAGGCAGCCTGCACTAGGTTCTACTGGAACTTCCCAGTGTTCATCTCCCCACCCAGGTAAGTCACATTCCAGAACATACCTGGGTCTACAGACCACCTGCTCATTCCCACAAGCTTCAGAGTTAATGCTCTGGCACTTTTCAAACTACACTGCGTTTGTTACTGTCACCTTCTGGTAGAAAATGTAGATGATCTTTTAAAAAACGATTTCCTCCTTGCCCACCATCCTACTGCTAAACTAGCTCCCCTACAGCCATGTTTGGGAAACAGCCAGAAGCTGGAGCCTGTGGAGGGAGAGTTAGGGACTGGGGGCATCTGTCAGGAGGGCTGAGAGTCAGGAGAGAGTGCAGGGCACAGGCCTGAGTGAAATCCAGGGAAGGGGTGGTCTGCCAAGCGGGTTAGCATCTCTCTCGGTGGGACTCCCCCCTTTCCTATTTAATGGCTGCTACGTGTGAGTATAAAGAAGGGGACAGAAGACAGCCTTTCTGTTTTCGGGGAGTGGAGACCTTCATTTACCCTGGAGCCAAGATGGGTATTACTGGGCACAGGAACGTGGTGTTTTTGGTGCTGGGCTTATAGCACCATGGACTGGGGGCCCTAAGTTGTGGAGTGAAGCTGATGACACTTTTGTTCTTGGGATCCTCATGCCTCAAAGGGCTCAGATGCCAGGAGAGCCTGAGTTTGTCTGCCAAAGACCCTGACTACATTGGGAAAGAAGGCACCAAATGGGAGACTGAGGGAACTCGGGCAAGGCCAGAGCGGGGAATCCAGCCCAGGTGATGAAGCGGAGCACACTTACGGTCTTGCCACCTTTGCCAATCACCCGGCCAGCTGTGGAAGAGGGCACTCTGATATGGGCTTCCAGCTTCACTTCTTCTTTGGGGTTAAAGAAGTTTTCCTCTTTCAGTTTCCCAAAGATCCGTCCCTGGGCCTGAGAGAGCAAGACATGACTAATGACTCTCAGTCAGCCAGCAGCAGGCCACTTCCTCAGTGCTGCCAAGGGCACTGGAGAGCCCAGACAACGGGTCAGTCCCATTCCCACACTCCCTGGGACACACAGGAAGCTGTGCGCCCCAGCCTCTGCTCTCTCACAGACCCGGGGGGCGCTGCTCCCGCCACGTCCGATGGCTGCACTTTGAAAAATGTGCATGGGCATTCATGTTTTAGTGGTCTGCAGAAGACTGCCTCCTCTAGGAAGCTTTCTGTGTGTCAGGGCTAAGGGGATGGGTGAGGGGATGGAACTCTGTCTTATTTCCATATTATCACCTATAAATGTTTGCTTGATTGACTGAATTTGTTCAGGGGATTCTTAACTCCCATCACCACAGGGTCATAGCCCTGGTTAGTAAAGGATGGAGGTGATGGTGATGGTAATGGGATTTGAGGAGCCTGATGTTGCTTTTTTTAAATTAAAAAATTTTTTGATGGAGAACAGGGTCTTGCTCTGTGCCCAGGCTGGAGTACAGTGGCATGATCACAGTTCAAGTTTTCATTTTCTTTTAGAGATGAGGTCTCACTATGTTGCCCAGGTTGGTCTTGAACTCATGGCCTCAAGTGATCCTCCCACCTTGGCCTCCCAAAATGCTGGGATTACAGGTGTGTCACTACATTCAACATGATCTTTCTTTTTGATGTCTAACTCCAAAGGTAGAGGAGCCAAGAACCTATTTTCTTTTTATTTTTTTTTTAATGAAAAAGAACCACAGCTTACAACGTTCTTTTTTTTTTTTCTTTACTTAAAATACTGAGATATAACTTACATAATCTGAAAGTCACCATTTTAAAGTATACACTTCAGTCCAGGCATGGTGGCTCACACCTCTAATCCCAGCACTTTGGGAGGCCGAGGTGGGCAGACTGCTTGAGGCCAGGAGTTCAAGACTAGCCTGGTCATCATGGTGAAAACCCATCTCTACTAAAAATACAAAAATTAACCAGGTGTGTGGGCATGCGCTTGTAATTCCAGCTACTTGGGAGGCTGAGGCACGATAATCACTTGAACCCGAGAGATGGAGGTTGCAGTGAGTCGAGATGCCACCACTGCACTCCAGCCTGGGTGACACAGGGAGACTCCGTCTCAAAAAATAAAAACTAAAAAACAAAATAAAGTATCCATTTCAGTGGTATGTTGTGCAATCACTACCATTATCTACTCAAAACATTTCCATACCATTCCCCCAGATAAAAACCTCATACCTATTAGCAGTTAGTTCCAACTCCTCCTATTCTCTGGCAACTGCCAATCTACTTTCTGTCTCTATGGACTGACCTATTCTGGACATTTCATATAAATGAAATAATTTCATACATGGCCTTTATTTATTTTGAGACAGAATTGCTCTGTCACCCAGGCTAGAGTGCAATGGCATGATCACAGCTCACTGCAGCCTTGACCTTCTGAGTTCAAGTGATCCTCCTGCCTCAGCCTCCCAAGTAGGCTGGGACTACAAGTATATGCTACCACACCCACCTACTTTAAAATTTTTTTTGTAGAGATGGGGGTCTCGCTGTGTTGCCCAGGCTGGCCTCAAACTCCTGGGCTCAAGTAGTCCTCCTGCCTTGGCCTCCTCAAGTGTTGGGATTACAGGAATGAGCCTCCATACCTGGCTTATATAGGGCTTTTGCTGTCTGATTTCTTTTACTTCGTGAGATGGTCACCCATGTTGCACCATGCATCAGTACTTCATTCCTTTCTATGGCTGAATAACATTCTGTGAAATGGATATTCCACATGTTGTCCAATATTGAGTTGAAGCATTACTGGTTTTTGTTATCTTTTTCTTTTCATTAGAGATGAGGTCTTGCTATATTGCCCAGGCTGTTCTCAAACTCCTGGGCTCAAGGGATCCTCCTGCCTCTGCTTCCCGAGTAGCTGGAACTACAGGAGGATGCCACCACCTGCTGCCCCTGGCCGAGGCTATTGCTTTTGAGCAATTCCACATGTGTGAATTTCCTCTGCTCAGCTAAAGTTTAAATATCTTTAATGATAAGGATTGTACTTTTATAAATAAATACATGTTTCTCACTTTTAGAAAGCTCAAGTTATAATTTTCCTAGGGAAGAAAAAAAGGTAAAAACAAAACAAAGTAAAACACACCTCACCAAAGAACTTCCAACAAACCATGCTATTTCCCCTTACACCTGGTTAGTCCTCTGTGGCTTGAAGGGTAGAAATGACTAAATGAGCCGGAGACATCCATCCTCAGAACCAGGGCTAAGAGATGAGAGCTGCCAGAGGAGGTACCACTCGAACTGGGCACCGACAGATGATCGACTTTTCCACAGGAGGGAAGGGGAAGAGGGCTTCCCAGCAGAGGGCAAACGTGCAGAAGGAACAGCCAGGATGGAGGTGGGGACGACAGGGTGAGCCTGAGCCCAGTGGGCAGTAGCAGGGAGGAAAATGGAGGCTGGGCCTCCAAAGAAGAGCCTTGAATGTGCCTTTGAGGTGGCTGCTCTGTGCCCAGAGCCTGCAGGGCTAAGGTGGCCCTTGGCACTAACCTTGAACTGGGCTTCTGGCGGCCCGGTGATGATGACCATCCTTTCGCTGACGTCTGGGCCTTCTGCAGGGGCGATCTGTGGTTCACAGGAGAGGAAAACGCTGACGCTCGGCTGCATTCCCTAGCCCCTCTTTCAAGTCTAAGTGGACGGCAAGCACACCAACAGGAGAAATTCGGTCTTGCTTCTGCCGTTACCCCTGGCTCTGTCTGATGCCATGCTGCCTCCACCCTGGTCTTAGGAAGTCATGACTGTAATGCCCAGTATCAAATTTGGGTTTTTGGCCACCCAGGGAGAGTCAGACACAGGCCCGTAGTTACTGCCTGTCCCTGCCCCGAGCACCAACTGTGACGGGCCTCCTCTCACAGAGTCAAGTTTTAGGAAATAACCAGGGAGTCAAAAGCTCTAGGAAGAGGGACGTATAGGCTCTGCCAACCCACCTAGGGCCCAAAGGGAAGGAAGGGCAGGTCCACCAAGGTGTTAAATTGGAGTCGAGCTTGCAGCAAAGGTATCTCTGGTTCTAATTCTCAGCTCGCGGGGGTAGTCAGCTGCAAGTGACAATTGAGTTAGCGTATGTGTGGTCAGGACTGCTTCCTCCACGGCAAATGGGTCATAAGTAAAACAGCAGCAGAGCAGAAATGGGGGCACGTTGGTTCCAGTCTTGGTTCTGCAAATCCTCCAAATCCCTCCCCTTGCTGTGCCTCCATTCCCTCATCTGTGAAACATGGGGGCTGGGCCCGGCAAGCTCCAAATCTCCTCTTTTTTTTTTTTTTTTGAAACTGAGTCTCACTCTACCGCCCAGGCTGGAGTGCAGTGGCGTGATCTCAGCTCACTACAACCTCCACCTCCCAGGTTCAAGTGAGTCTCCTGCCTCAGCCTCCCAAGTAGCTGGGACTACAGGTATCCGCCACCACACCCAGCTAATTTTTGTATTTTTAGTAGAGATGGGGTTTCGCCATGTTGGCCAGGCTGGTCTCAAAGTCCTCCAAAGAAGAGCTCAAGTGACCTCAAGTGATCCGCCCACCTGGGCCTTCCAAAGGGCTGGGATTACAGGTGTGAGCCACTGCGCCCAGCCTCCTTCTCTTAGTTTCTGTGAGTTCAGGTTCTCTTGCCACACTACTCAAACCCTGGGCTGAACAGGCATTTTTGTTAGAGAGATCCTTGTTATATATTTGTTTCTGCATAGCCTGTTTTATTGCAAAAAACTTTAGCTAAAAATAAATACAAAATCAAAACTTATTAACACATTGTAGCAAAAGCCACACATTTCGTCATTCAAAGTAAAATGAGGCCAGGCGTACAGTTGCTCACACCTGTAATCCCCGCACTATGGGAGGCGGAGACGGACAGATCACCTGGGGTCAGGAGTTCGAGACCAGCCTGGCCAACATGGTGAAACCCCGTCTTTACTAAAAATACAAAAATTAGCCAGGTGTGGTGGCAAACACCTGTATTCCCAGCTACTTGAGAGGCTGAGGCAGGAGAATCACTTGAACCCAGGAGGTGGAGGTTGCAATGAGCCGAGATCAAACCACTGCACTCCAGCCTGGGTGACAGAGACTCCATCTTTAAAAAAAAAAAAAAAAAAAGGAAAATGAGTGCACACCAGGCATTTAGGAACGTAAGGATGAGCCCAGACTGAGGTCAGAACACACATCTCCTACGGTCCTCCACACCTGCCCCAGGTTGGCCGCAGATGCAGTTCTACGCTAAGATCAAATACGAAACAAGAAACATGGTCAATGACAGGGTCATCATGTTCTCAGGCAAAACCCAAGTAGCGGTTCAAGGGAGGTGCCATTCCTGAGACTAGGTCTCGAGAAAGATCTGTTGAGTGAAACGGGATTCACTCTCGGTGCTGCATTTGTGCACAGATCACCTCTGGACCACTGTGTCACTTGGGCTCCTCCAGGAAGACCTCCAGCGCCAGAGGGTTCAATTTTGTTTCCTCTCAGTGTGTCCTATAAGCCAGATCCATCCATGGGCCTCAGGGTCCAGGGCGGCTGCTCCAGCTTTATTGTGAGTACACAGCCAAGACATGCTCAGACCCGTCCCACTCTGGAAGCAGGGACCCCTTCATGGGATCTGCAAAGAGTTCTCTGGCCTTGACTCCTTGGTGGCATGAAGATAAACGTGACCAACAGCTGAGCTTCTTGAGGGACTTCCTTTGCTGTGGGCAGCCATTTCTTGGCAGGGCCTCAGCCAAAAAATACAGATCTGAGTGTGTCGAGGGGTCTGACACCCTCTGGTAGATCACACAGAGCCTGGCCATTGAGACTTCCGGCAGGATCCCTTGACTCTACTTTGAGATCTATACCTGGCATTAAACCTGGTCCTTACCTCAGAGTAAATAAGACAGAGTGGATCATGGCTGTGTGGTTCCCAGCTCCTACCACCACCCAAACCAAGAAGGGTGAATGGCTGATTCATGATTCACACTGACCAAATCAGTTCTGTCATCACCGTCCACTTCCTAGTGACTTGTGGCTGCTTTGCTCAGATTCTCCAGCCTAGACCAGAAGTTGGAGGGCTACTTATGCACTTCTGCTTGTGCTACTTGTGCACTTGTGCACTTCTGCAGTTTTGGAATGTCAGTCTATGGGCACGCTCCCTCTGAAGGGGCAGGAATGAGGACCCCATCTTATGACTGAAGTAAATGGGGCGCAGAGATAACTGCCAAGATCCCAGGGTAAGCAGGGCTGGAGCAAGGATCTGGAATTAGATGTCACTGGCTGAATTAATTTTGTGCAGCATTTGGAAGCCTGTTCTACAGGAAAGGCAGGTGATGTGAGCTCAGCTCTCACCTGCAACCAAAGCATCTCTTGGAGTGCATCACCCAGATCTTAGCTCTGTCCACCTCCTCTGGGCACTCTGCTCCCATGGATGAGTGTAAGGCTCTCTCCCCGCCCAGCAGCATCAAATGTGTCCCTCACTGTGGCCCCCAAAGACTGGCCCAGTAGAAACTAGGGTAGTGAGATCATCCATCTTGCTTTAGAGACAGATGTTTTCAGGGACCTGTTGAGACAAAGGGAATCTAGCAAAAAACAGATTTTTAAATTTTTATTTTCATGAGACAGTCTTGCTCTGTCACCAAGGCTGGAGTGCAATGGCATGATCTCAGCGCACTGGAACCTCCACCTCCCAGGTTCAAGTGATTCTCCTGCCTCAGTCTCCCGAGTAGCTGGGATTACAGGCACCCGCTATCACGCATGGCTAATTTTTGTATTTTTATAGAGATGGGGTTTCACCATATTGCCCAGGTTGGTCTCCAACTCCTGACCTCAGGTGATCCACCCGCCTCAGCCTCCCAAAGTGCTGGGATTACAGGCATAAGTCACCATGCCCGGCTGATTGATTTTAAAAATTTGGAAATTTCCTTTGCAAATACTTGGCCTCCCTGGTTTATGCTATGGAGAGAGGCAGGAGCTGGGGAAGTAGAAGGTTGCTGGAGAAGACTGTTAGCCCAGCATAAAAAACACTATCTGGACCTTCCTAAGCTGTAGAGCCCATTCTGTCCTCCTGATGCAACACCGCTGTCTTTGCCCATCACAGAGGCCAGGAGCACAGTGACGCATCACCACTCGACCTTGCTGGGACCTGGGACTGTGGGATGCAGCCCATGGGACTGATCTCCCTCTTATTTTCCTAGAGGCCCTGCTGGGAATTACTCTGGTATCGCAGTTAGGTTGCTATGGTGGAAAAACACACTGGACCAGAAACAGAATAACCTGGGCAAATCTTGGCTCTCATATTCTTCAGCTTTGTGGCTTTGGACAAGTTAGTGAAAACTCCCTAGGCCCCAGTTCCTCATGGGCAATAGTAAATGAAGAGGTCCTGTGGTGGTGAGCCCCAGGAGGTACTGGATATCCCAGAAGTCAGCAGAATTTCTATCTCAGAGCCAGCCCTGCCACATGTGTGCCTTGCCCACATCCCAGCACGATCTGAGCCTCACTTTTCTCTGCTGAACAAGAGGGGGATTTGATGAGATGGTCCCTCAAGTCCCTTTTAGTTGAAATGGTCCCTTCTCCTGCCGGCATCTCAGATTGCAGGACTGAAAGCTGGGTAAGGCCCAAGGGCTGCAGCCAGCTGGGGGCGTTTTCCACACTTTACTCCACCTACCCTCAGGGGTCAGGCCAGCACCTGCCTATCTGCCTAGGCTGGCATCTCACCTGCAGCAGGCCTGCTGGGCACAAGGGCCCCCACACCTCAGGGCTCTCATCCTGTCTGTCCACTCTGCAGATGAGACAAATGAGGCCTGAGAGGGAAAATGATTCACCAAAATGAAATTCTCTGATGGTCTCAGTGCAACCCTTGTTCTGTACTACTCAGAATATTTTTTGTTTTTTCTCTAGCACACTTGCTGTGGGAGAAATTCCAGCTCTTCCTGAGGAGAAAGTGTAAGCATTCTTTCTCTCCAAGTCATGAGACTTCTCATTTGGAATTCTGGGTTGTCCCATGGTAGCAAATTATTTTGCATAACAACAAAAACTCTGTTTCCGAAAATGTTTCGTGAGGCTTGGGACGTGCTCAGCATTCTGCCCGTGAGTCAGAGCTGATAGCTGGTCTTGGAGCAGGACCAGGGGCAAATAATCCTCCCCTTTCAGCTTCTCTGATGATTCTCCACACTGTGCTCAAGGAGGCAGGATGTGGGCCTGGAGATGCAGCCACGTCTGCATTTGCAGCCTTTCTATAAGTCAAGGACCTTCCTTCCTGAGCTGCTCTGCTCAGGCTGGGCTGCTTATTCAGTTAGATCCTCAGCTTTTGTTTATGATTTTATCATTGCTTTTAAAGAGTTTTTATTCATATTATTTTCACATAGTTCAGGGCCTGTGAAGTGGAGACTCATTAAAGCACCGTACACTGATACCTGCTAAGTTATCACTTCACTGCAGTCCCTTCCATTAGTTTGGGAAAATCCTCATCCTTTCTTTATCTTCTTGAGGACAACAATGATAAAACAAAAAGGACTGGATTGGGTTGTTGGCTACTAACATGTTTTTCTAATTCAGTGGTTAGTTGAAGAGTAAAGGAATAAGAAAAGGAAAGATGAGAGCGGACAGGGATAGTCCTGGGGCAAATGTTCTAGATCCCTGTGGGATTCTGTCTCTGCATGGTGTGGCACTGCCTGGGACTGAGAGGGCACAAGGGACGTGGGGTGAGGGGAGGTGGTAGAAAGGGCCACAAGGGCCATCGGGAGCAGCCTCACCTTGATGGAGGCTCCGGCGAATCTCGCCAGTTGTTTGATGTGTGCCCCCTTCTTCCCGATGATGGCGCCCACAGCCTGGGTTGGGATGAAGAGATTCACAACCTCCTGCTCTGGATACTGGGAGGGCAAAAAAGACAAGACAGAAGACATCATTCCAACTGGGCTCTCTCCTCCAGGCACTCCACAGGTGCCAAGCGCCTTACCATGAACCCCAGGGTGGGAAGGCCCCGCCACCCAAGGAAATGGCCAAAATGGTGCACGGGATCTTTCTGCGGCCTGCGGCTCTGCAGGTGTGAAGCCTGAGGAAGGGACCCGAGCACAGGCAGCACTCGTGACAGTCAAGGGCATTCTCCTCTTGAGCATCTCAATTTGTTGGATTCCAAAAGCTGTCTGTTCACAGGTTTTCTGTCTTATACAAATGTGATCTGTATCTCTCCTGTGTCTTCATCCAACAAATGAAAACAGCTATTAAACATACCTGGCCTGCAGACGGCCCCAAGGCATTCTGATGAAGGGAATGGAAAGCTGCCCAACCCACCTGGTATCCAGAGAAGCATTTTCACAACTAAACCTGCCCTGACCTGGCTGCATGGTGACTGCCCAGGAAAATGGGGTGAACCATCCCTCCTGGGACCCTGTGACAAAAGGCAGAGGCTCTTGGGCAAGGCTGCCAGGGTTCCTTGCAAATGGGGTCTGTGCAAATGACGTTCACCTCATTTGCTAGACTTTGTTCAAAGATCTTTGGAAACTCTGCTTTTCAGTGCCAACAGCACCTCCTCATCTGGCCTGCTTGCCCATCTGCAGCAGCTCCTGCGACCTGTGAGGTGTGCGAGCATCCACAGGACTGTGCAACGGGAACGGCACAGGCCTCTGAAAAACCTCAAGGACACTCGGGTGCTGGGGAGTTTGGTGTGCTCATGCTTTGAGGTGTGTCACTCCCAGGACGACCCAGAACCACAGGAGACAGGACCTGCACTATGAACATTCACTGGTCATCAAGGGCCATGTGGGCCCAGCCCCAGGAGAAGGAAAAGTGGCAGATGCGGCTGAACTGAGGGGCACTTACGGAGTGATGATGCGGGAACGGGCCAAACTGGTGATGGGGGTACAGGCTGGAAAAGTATCCGGAGTGGGTCTGCAGCATGAGAGAAAGAGTCAGTGGGCGGGTGCCCTCAGGGACCATCAGTGTCCTCAAGGAGGCAAGATTTCCCACGTGCGACACAGGCTCTCTGTGGCATCAGCTGGCTCCACTGTCGCGTCTACACACCTGTCCCTCTGTGTCTCAGATCTCTGCTCCACCTTTCCCACTGAGACCACTGAATGCTTGGCAAGATGTCCCCTGGCTGCAGTGGCTCCTGGGCTAAATATTCATCATTTCTAAACTGAGTCATGTTTGAGGCTTCCTAGGAACATACCAGCGGTGTGAACGCACTCACACATACACACATACACCCACTGACACTTGCACCCACACACTCTTTGAACCTGCCCTCGGGTGGAGAGACGGGGCCAGGGCCTTCCACTTTCTGGGGAATGATGAGTCGTAGACGAAAAAGAACAGAGTGTGCTGGACAATACCCAAGAGCTATTCACAACAAGCAAATGTGTTCCTGGGGAGACAGATCAGTCAGCTCCATCAGAGAATTCTAGAAGGAATGGAAAGAATCCTGAGAAGGGAGAAATGTAAAAGGAGACTGAGCTTTGGGAATCTGAAATGGGAGGATCACTTGTGTCCAGGAATTTGAGACTAGCCTGGGTAACATAGAGAGACCCATCTCTATAAAAAACAAAAATAGGCCGGGCGCGGTGGCTCAAGCCTGTAATCCCAGCACTTTGGGAGGCCGAGACGGGCGGATCACGAGGTCCGGAGATCGAGACCATCCTGGCTAACACGGTGAAACCCCGTCTCTACTAAAAAAATACAAAAAACTAGCCGGGCGAGGTGGCGGGCGCCTGTAGTCCCAGCTACTCGGGAGGCTGAGGCAGGAGAATGGCGTGAACCCGGGAGGCGGAGCTTGCAGTGAGCTGAGATCCGGCCACTGCACTCCAGCCTGGGCGACAGAGCGAGACTCTGTCTCAAAAAAAAAAAAATAAAATAAAAATAAAAAAATAAAAAATAAAAAATTAGCTGTGAGTGGTAGGGCGCACTCTGGTCATAGCTACTCAGGACACCAAGGTGGGAAGATCACTTGAGCCTGGAAATTTGAGGCTGCAGTGAGCTATGATTGCACCACTGCACTGGTGCTGTGCCTGGGTGACAGAGCAACGCCCTGTCTCCATAAGAAAAAAGAGAGAGACTGAGAGAGGAGAGAAAGAAAATGAATGTGGAGAGAGAGAAGCAGGGAACAGGAGGGCAGATATGGACAGAAAAAAAGTAGAGCTATTAAGAAAACAGAAATTTATAAACTAGCTGCTTTTATTTATTTATTTTTGAGATGGCATTTCACTCTTTTGCCCAGGTTGGAATGAAGTGGCATGATCTTGGCTCACTGCATCTTCCACCTCCCTGGTTCAAGTGATTCTCCTGCCTCAGCCTCCCGAGTAGCTGGGATCACAGGTGCCTGCCACCATGCCTGGTTAATTTTTTGCATTTTTTTTTTTTTTTTTTTTTGAGACAGAGCCTCGCTTTGTGGCCCAGGCTGGAGTGCAGTGGCCAGATCTCAGCTCCCTGCAAGCTCTGCCTCCCGGGTTTACGCCATTCTCCTGACTCAGCCTCCTGAGTAGCTGGGACTACAGGTGCCCGCCACCACGCCCGGCTAGTTTTTTGTATTTTTTTTTTTTTTTAGTAGAGATGGGGTTTCACTGTGTTAGCCAGGATGGTCTCGATCTCCTGACCTCATGATCCACCCATTTCAGCCTCCCAAAGTGCTGGGATTACAGGCTTGAGCCACTGCGCCCGGCCCCAATTTTTTGTATTTTTAGTAGAGATGGGGTTTCACCATGTTGGCCAGGCTGGTCTCATACTCCTGACCTCAGGTGATCCACCCACCTCAGCCTCCCAAAATGACAGGATTATAAGCGTGAGCCACTGCACCCCGCCAAGTAGCTGCTTTTTACTGAATAAGTACTGTGTACTAGATACTAACATAGATATTTTGTGTCCATTCATAAACTCTTTTAATCCTCACAAGAGTCCTATGAGCGGAAACTGTCTGATTTGATTTTTTTTTTTTTTTTTTGAGATAGCATTTCACTCTTGTAGACTAGGCTGGAGTGCAGTGGCGTGATCTCAGCTCACTTCATCCTTCACCTCCCAGGTTCAAGTGATTCTCCTGCCTCATCCTCCCAAGTAGCTGGGATTACAGGCATATGCCAAGCTCAGATCATTTTGTATTTTTAGTAGAGACAGGGTTTCACCATGTTGGTCAGGCTGGTCTTGAACTCCTGACCTCAAGTGATCCACCTGCCTCGGCCTCCCAAAGTGCTAAGGTTACAGGCGTGAGCCAGCGCGCCTGGTCTGACATACTCTTACAGGCAGAACGCTGACCTGAGTCAGCAGAATCGTTAGCTGTGCTTTACATAAGGCTGGGTCAACACTGACATCACTGCTCCAGGAAAGGAGGTGAACAGCTCTGGGCACCATGGAACCAATTCCCGCAGGCCCACCCTGCCAGATAGTCCCCCAGGAAGACGATTCCAACAGCGGTCAGACGTGGCCGAGGCTTGGAGTCTGGTGGCCCAGCTTTCATTTGAGGACCCCTGAGCAAATCTCACAGTGAAGGGCATGCCCTCCATCCCCCGAATCTCCTGAAGGTTAGAACGTTGCCTTATGACTCAATAGGGACAAAATGAAACCGTTGCCCTTTTTGAGCTTGGAGCGAGAAGGCAGAGATGTGAACAACTTGAGGAGCTGTAGGTTACCAGCCACGCAGCCGGCGACAGAGCTCTACTTAACATGGCTGTGGTGCTAGCCTTGCTTTGACTTGCAAAGGGGCTGCAGCGGTCCCTCACGCCCACAAGAGGGCGCTAAGAGATCAGCAGTCTCCTGGCAGCCTCAAGTTTTGCAGGAAGGTGGGTGAAGCAGTTTCTCTTGGCTCTGCTTCTTTCTTAAGGACCCCCTGGAAAGAACATCAGCTCCAGAGCTTTCTCTGCAGGTCCGTGTCCTGGACCATGAAGAGCTGGGGAAGAATTCATGCAACTCCTCTGCACAAAACTCTACTCTCGGAAAAGGGCACTTCAGCCCTCCTCCCGCCTGAAGAATCGTTCCTTCAGGTCTCATGGCAGAAATAGTAATTCCTTTGAACTATGACTTACCATTTCCTTACAAAACTCATGTGAGGCCGGGAATAGACAAGCCACAGTGTAGCGCCTATTTGGGGTTCAAATACTTCTCACATAAATACTATCAAATTTAGACTTCCTAGGAACTCAGGGTAAGAAAGAGATCTTTAAAATTAGCTGTCAAAGGATAAAAAGGACAAATTCTCTTTTATTCATGAGTCACAGCTGGAAAATTGTCACAGGGAAAAAATCTTGAACTCTGCAATTAGGAGCTTGTTTGCAGCGAAGGCTCTGCCGTTAGCCCCTGTGTATAGAAGTTCATTTTTGGAGTCAGAAGATCTGAGTCTCTGAACCACTACCTCTGCAAGTTGGATAAAATTATTTAACCTTTCTGAGCCTTATCCACAAACAGACTCATATAATATCTAGTTCTTATAGTATTGTTGTGAGGGTTTGTTCATTCATTCATTCAAAAGGCATTTGAGGCCAGGCACGGTGGCTCACGCTTGTAATCCTAGCACTTCGGGAGGCTGAGGCGGGCGGACTATTTGAGGTCGGCAGTTCAAGACCAGCCTGGCCAACATGGCAAAACCCCATCTCTAGTAAAAATACAAAATTAGCCAGGCATGGTGGTGGGCACCTGTAATTCCAGCTATTCAGAAGGCTGAGGCGGGAGAATCGCTTGAACCCGGGAGACAAGAGGTTTCAGTGAGCCGAAATCATGCCACTGCACTCCAGCCTGGGTGACAGACAGAGACTCCATCTCAAAAAAAAAAAAAGTGTCTTATCAGAGCGTACTTTCTAATGCCCATTCCCTTCCCATACTTTTTTTTTTTAAAGACTGACTAGCTCTGTTGCCCAGGCTGGAGTGCAATGGCATGATCTTGGCCCACTGCAAACTCTGCCTCCCGGGTTCAAGCGATTCTCCTGCCTCAGCCTCCTGAGTAGCTGGGATTACAGGTACCCACCACCATGGCCAGCTAATTTTTGTATTTTTAGTAGAGACAGGGTTTCACCATGTTGGCCAGGCTAGTCTCGAACTCCTGACCTCAGGCGATCCTCCCACCACGGCCTCCCAAAGTGCTGGGATTACAGGAGTGAGTCACCATATCTGGCCCCATTCCCATACTTTCTATTAGGTGATGTCTATAGCCTCAAATGGAAGGGGGCTTTCAAATCTTGCTTATTTATAATGGTCAGAAAAAGTAACTTGGCAATGACTCAAATAACCATTTTAATGGGAAAGCAGACTGTAGTCATCTGCCATCTGGTTCAAGGCCCCGAGGGATAGGGAGGTTGGTAGGGAACCCTGACCCTGATGTGGCCGCTAGACTCACTGTCCCAGTTCAAGAGTCTCACCTATTTTATGAGGGAGGAGCTACTTTATTTTTGAGTGTTTCAAAAGCATTTTGGGGAGGGGGAAAGGAGGTGTGGTGGTGAAGGCACTCCTGCCAGGTGCGTCCTCACCCCCTGGCCCCCCACCCACTAACTGAGAGGCAGAGGGAGGTGGGTAATTATTATCCACAGGCTTGTTTCAAACTCTCAACTTCAGGAACACTGGTGTCTGCCTTTTCTCTGAGTTTGACTCTTCTCGGGGGTAGGTACAGGAGTACATATCAAACACACTTGTGAAAATTAGAAAAGGGAATTATAAACAGCAGAGCCTCCTTTTCCTGGGAGAACTGCAGGGTTCAAGCTGCAATGTGTGACCATCTGATACACAATTTAGGTGATATTCTGAAGCATGAAGAAATCAGGGGATGGGAAGAGTGGAGGGTGGGAAAGGGGAGAGTGCAGAGGGCAAGGACCAGGCATAGGAATTATGTTTCATTGATCTTTTGTATTGTATTTTTCATTCCAATTTCACTTATTTCCACCCTAATCTTTATTACTTCTTTTCTTCTACTAATTTTGCTGTTGATATGATGTATTACATTGATTGATTTGCATATGTCAAACCATCCTTGCATCCCAGGGATAAATCCCACTTGGTCATGATGAATGGTCTTTCTAATGTACTGTTGAATTCAGTTTGTTAGCATTTTAAGGCATATATATGAATTATGTTCAAATATTTAAATAGTTTTAGTGTGATAACAGAGTGATACCAGACTGCAAAGCTGGCAGGTGCTCCCTCTGGGCACCAGGGACATGGGCCTTAGGAAGGGGCGACAACTTGGCCAGAGGGTTCAGCGTTGTGACATAGCTTTCTAAGATGCAGATGGTGCACTGCTCTATGCCAGCTTGTCAAAGTGTCTCCTTACGTGGAGCTGCCTGTCCTGCTCTGTGTGTTCTCACGGGACAACCTTAGAAGCTGGAGGGAGCTAGGAAATGGTGAGCCAGCAAGAGGTAGAGCCAAGATGTTAACACAGATCTCTGTGTCTGCCTCTGCAGCCCAAGATCTAAACCACTGCACTCACTGCTGAGCTCCCCTGGGACATTCTAAACTCACTGGTTCAGGTGGGGTCTGGGGAGCATGCTAAGAAAAAACTCCCCTTAGGATTGTAATTATGCTGTTGAGTGCATTTAAATACATAAATGGACAATTAAAATCCATTAGACATATATAAAGAATCAGCAGCATGAAGGAGAGGAGCCCAGCTGCACAAGACAAGCGAATGACCCCAGTGAGTGAATGGAGGGAGAAGGGAGAGCTTTTTACAAAATTGTGATTTGATCTCCTAGTGAGATTCAAGAGGACAGTGCCTCAATGATTTGTATATAGACTGCTATGAGAAATGAACAATCAGAGAACCAGAGTGACCCTGGATATGAAAAACATGGTTAAGTAAAAACTCAGTAGAGGACGTGTAAATAGTAGGGAAGACACTGCTGAAAAGCCCATCAGTGCACGGGACTGTTAAACCACACAAAACCAAGACAAAGAGTGGGAAGTGGACAGACACAAAGAGTAGAGTGAGGTTTGCTATAACTCTCCTCCTCTGGAGTGGGAACTCCATAAGGAGAAAATAAAGTGGATGGCAGAGAAGCAACACTAAAATTAATTACGGAAGGCAAACATTCTCCTGAGCCAAAGAAAAACACGGATCTTTAGATCAAAGCACTCAGATTCAGATTCCTGAATTCCAGGCAAATTATTACAAAAGGCAAAAAAACTTATAGACACCAGGGGGAAAAAAAAAAGGACAGGCGTGGTGTTGTGCACCTGTAGTCCCAGCTACTCAAGAAGCTGAGGCAGGAGCATCGCTTCAGCCCAGGAGTTCAAGACTGCAGTGAGCTGGGATCACACCACTGCACTCCAGCCTACTAGATGACAGACAGAGCAGGACCCTGTTTCTTAAAAAAAAAAAAAAAAGAAGAAGAAGAAGAAAAAAGATATCTATGAAAGAAACAGTGCTAGAAGTAACATTTTTAGAGTTCTAAAGTAACTATGGGCTAGGCGTGGTGGCTCACGCCTGTAATCCCTGCACTTTGGGAGGCCAAGGCAGGCAGATCACTTGAGGTCAGGAGTTCAAGATCAGCCTGGCTAAAATGGCAAAATCCCATCTCTGCCAAAAATAGAAGAATTAGCCAGGTGTGGGGG